>NC_092760.1:50278848-50587554 GCF_047496795.1 Chiloscyllium punctatum
TGTGCCACAAGGCTCTTGGCTCAACATTGTTTTTTGGTAAATTAACCAATTCAGATTTATCATGGAAACATAGAAAATAGGATTAGCAATAGGCTATTTGACATTTTTGAATCTAAGAAGCACCTCTATGGCAGGTAGAACTTTGAACCCAGTCCTTGTGGCCCAGTGACAGAGACACAGCTACTGCTCCAATGTTGGTAGATGCTTGACTGAAAATGCCAACTGTCATTTATTGGGAAGTATTGATTTGAGTTCCAAAGTGAGACCAGTGACATTACTAGTGTAAATTGTACAGTCCAGTACAAAAGGAAAGCTTGAGAGAGTCCAATAATTTAATTAAGCTTGATCTTGATTCTCTTCTATTATGGTGTATGACATAGACCATTTGGCCCATCCAAACCTTGCTGGGTTTTGTGCTCCACTTGAGCCTAGTCCCATATGTGCATGTGTGTATGTTGTTTTCACAGTACAAAATAATATTCCTTTCCATGGTCTCAGAGATTTTTTTGAGCTACGTCTTGATTCATCTAGGCTTCTTTTCTCATTCTCACAAGCGATCTTGTTTGGTGGTACAGTACCAATACATTCTGTTATGATTTGGAGATGCTGGTGTTGGACTGAAGTGTACAAAGTTTAAAAATCATGCAGCACCAGGTATAGTCAAACAGGCTTATTCGGAAGTGCTAGCTTTTGGAGCACTGCTCCTTAACAGGTGATGAAGGAGAAGTGCTCCGAAAGTTTAGTGCTTCCAAATACCTTCTCTACTTGTGTTGACAGATGGGATATATGGGCTCTGCCGTAGTTGTGGGGTATATTTGCCAAGCTGGGAAGTTGATTTGCAGGCGTTTCATCCCCTGTCTAGGTGACATCTTCAATGCTTTCTGGCCTCCTGTGAACCGCTGCTGTACTGTGTATTCTGGAATTTATTTGGTTCTCTTCTGCTGCTTCTGGTTGCCGGGTCCAGTTGTTCTTTGTAGTGGCTAGTATATTGGGTTTAGGTCTATGTGCTTCCTGATGGAGTCCGTGGATGAGTGCCATGCTTCTAGAAAATCTCTGGCTGTCCTCAGTTTGGCTTATTCTATGATCATTTGTGTTGCCCCAGTCAAATTTGTGGTCCTTGTCATCTGTGTGTGGCTACTAGGGTGTGTCATTTAATGGCATCATGGGCTCACCCATCTCTGGAATGATAACAGAAGCAGTGATGCAAAGACTGGATCAGAAATGAGGATGACACTTTTGTTATCGTTAAGAGAACAAAAATCGAGAACACACACTGAATTTTCAACACCTTGCTCACAAGGATCAGATTTGCGAGAGAGGAGGAAATCAACAATCAACTCCCATTCCTGGATGTGATGGTAGAAAGAACACAGAGCAGTGAATACACCGCAGAAGTGTAAGAAAAGCCACACGGACAGACCAGATCCTGAACTGCAACAGCAACCACCTAAACACACACAAGAGAACCTGTTCAAAAGGGCTACAACACACTGCAGCACTCCCAACCTGCGAAGAGAACAACACCTTTTACAAAGTCTTCGCCAAGAACGATCTCCCTGCAACTTCATCCACAGATACCTAACAGACAGACAGTGTGACAAGGACATGACATGAGCCAGCACACTAACCACTCTACCTTACATAAAAAAATGTTTTGGAACTGACAGCTAGACTTCTCTGACCACTGGAATTCATAATAGCCCATAAACTGACAGCTATGCTCAGACAAAACTCACCAGAACAAAAGACACTATAACAATTTATGTGTAAGACAAATGTAATTTACAAGATTCCATGCAAAGACTGCACACAACACGATATAGGACAAACGGACAACTAGCAATCCACAGACATGAACACCAAATGGCTGCTAAACGCGGTCCCTAGTAGCCATGATGATACATGACATGGACCACAAATTCAACTGAGACAACACAACAATCATAGGACAAGCCAGAGTATTTCTAGAAGCATGGCATTCATCCATGGACTCCATCAGCAAACACACAGACCTAGACCCAATATACTAGCCATTACGATGAATAACCAGAACCGGTAACTGGAACTGGCAGGAACGGAACCAAATAAATTTCAGAAGAGACAGTATAGTAGCGCTTCACAGGAGGCTCCAAAGCAATGAAGATATCACCTAGACAGGGGATGAAACATCTGCAAATTAACCTCCCAGCTTGGCAAATGCTCTCACAACTATGGCAACTGATGCCTAAGCTACAAATCTTCACACAAACCTTGAATATTTAGACACTTTTTCAAGCAGAATTTGAAGAATTCATCAAGATCCTCATTAAAAATCTCCACTGCTCCACAAAACGTAAAGCCACAGCCCAGAAAAAATTCATTTTCCATATGCCACATTCGTTAAATTGGCATTTTACCAGGCATAAATGAGCAACTGAATACTTTTTAAAACATAACTTGTCACACTTCAATACATGAAACACCATCACCACAATCATGGTATCTGCAAACTTGTGATCCAGCATACTGGGATGCTTGAAGTACCATAGAGTCAAAACGTGTGGTGCTGAAAAAATACAGCTATCGATTCTGCTGCTCCTTGGATGTTGTCTGACATGTTGTGCTTTTCCAGCACTATCATTCCATAATCTGATCTCCAGCATCTCAGTCCTAGCTTTCTCCTCCCTGAAGTCGTGGACAGCGCTCACCATTAATATTTTAAAATCTTCAGATTATCCTCCAAATGTTTCAACTTCTGGTCATGTCATATCCATGAATTGAAAAGATAGTCTTATTGTCTTTGGCCCTTTGTTGACCAGAAGATATAGTTACAGAATTAAGCTGTTTGGCCCATCTCGACCATTGTGCTGTTTTGATCATGGCTGATATGTTTCTCAACCCCATTGTCCTGCCTTTTCCAAGTAACCCTTGATCCTGTTGTCAATCAGTCATAGAATCCCTACTGCAGGTCAGGCAGCATCTGAGGAGCAGGAGAATTAACATTTCTAGCATAAATCCTTCATTCTGATGAACCTTCCTGATGAAGGGCTAATGCCCCAAATGTCGATTCTATGACTGATTGATAACAGGATCAAGGATTACTTGGAAAAGGCAGGACAATAGGGTTGAGAAACATATCAGCCACGATCAAATGACAGAACGGACAAGATGGGCAAATGGCTTAATTCTACTCCTACATATTCTGGTCTTCTGGTGAACAGAGGGCCAAAAGCAATAAACTGCCTTCTCGGATGCTGCTTGACTTGCTATGCTTTTCAAGCATCTGCAGTCCTCATTTTCTACATAGAATCCATACAGTGTGGAAGCAGGCCATTTGCCCTATTGAATCCAGACCGACCCACTGAAGAGCATCCCACCCAGAGCCGCTCCTGCATATCTCGTGGCCTATCCAGCTCACCTATATATTCCTGGACATTGTGGGCAATTTAGCATGGCCAGTCCACCTAACCTGTGCATCTTTGGACTGTGGAAGGAACCCGGAGGAAACCCACGCAGACACTGGCAGAATATCCACAGTCTGTCTATCTTTGTCTTACATGTACTTATAGTCTTGGTCTCCACAGCTCTCTGCAGCAATGAGTTCCACAAATTAGCTATCCTCTGGCTGAAAACATTCTTCCTTATCTCAGTTCTAAAAGGTAGTCCCTTAACTGAGTCTGTGCCCTTGGTTCCTAGTCTCTCTGCTACTGGTGGAAACATAATCTCCATGTCCATTTTATCTACACCTTTCAGTATTCTGTAAGTTCTAATGCTTTACCTCCTCATATTCCTAAACTCGGAGTATAGACCTAGGGTCCTCAACTGTTTCTCTTGTGACAAGCCCTTCAGCGTGGGATTGTTCTTGTAATATCCTCTGGGCTCTCTCCGACGCTAGCACATATTTCCTTGAACACTGGGTCCAAATTGCTGTCAATATTCCAAATGCAGTCTGACCAGAGCTTTATACAGTCTCATCAGTATGTCTCTACTTTTGTATTCGAGCCCTGTTGAAATGCATCTAACACTGCATTTGGCTTCCTAACTACCAGCTGAACCTGTATGTTCTCTTTAGGAGAATTGAGCTAGGACTCCAAAGCTCCTTTGTGCTTGAGATTTACAAAGTCTTGCCCAATTTACAAAGTAGTTATGCCTCCTTTCTTTGTACTAAAGTGCATAATCTCTCACTTTCCCATATTGTATTCCATCTGCCACTTCTTTGCCAACTCCCCTCGCCTGTTTGAAATCCTTCTGCAGCTCCCTGCTCCCTCAACATTACCTGTCCCTTCACCACCTATATTTGTGTGTCACCTACAAACTTAGCAATAATGCCCTCATTTCCATTGTCCAGATTATTAATGTTTAACGTGAATAGTTGTGGTACAACCTTTGGAACTCCACTAGTGCAAACCTGAAAAAGACCCCTTTGACCCTTGTCTTATTGAACAGCCTCCTATGCGACACCATGTTGTCAAAGGCTTTCGAAAAATCTAAATCGATTGCATCCACTAGCGCTCCTTTTTTATTCTTAAACCCCCACACTATCGCCTAACTGTGGTAGTGCTTATATTTTCCCCAGCACCCATGTTATGTGTATGCAGGTGTGAGACACTGTGAGAGACACAAGGTGTACGAACCTTTAATCGATTTCCACCACCAGGAAGATAGGAAAACACCCGAGTGGCCAGTGACAAGCAGTGCCCTTCACAAAAGGGCAATGCTGTGTGATCAAACAGTGAAGGGGAGGGCAGGGATTAAATCAAAATAGAGTTGGAGGAGGAAATAATGCACTCCACTCCCTGCGGCACCCACCTCTCCCTGAACAACTCCAGGGTGTTGGTGGACACCACGTGCTCCTTCTCCAAGGACACCCAGGCTCTAATGTAACCGCGGAAGAGGGGCAGGCAGTCAGCCCTAACGACCCCCTCCACGGCCCGCTGCCTGGACCTGTTTATGTCCAGTTTGGTCAGGCCCAGGAGCAGACCCACGAGGAGGTCTTCAGACCTGCCCTACTAGCTCTCCTTTTATTTGAATTGCTTGTTAACTCAAAGAATCCTATCAGATTTGTCAGGCATAATCACGTCTTGTCAAAGTTGTGCTGACTCAGCCATGTTTTACCATGAGCTTCCAAGTATTCTGCAATTTCATCCTTAGAAATGGGCCCAAAGTTTCCTGTCATCTACTTCTCTCTGAAACGGGGTGTCACATTTTCCAATCCTCAGGGAACTTCCCTGACTCTAGTGATTCCTGAAAGATCACAACAAATGCCTCTACAATCTCCTCTATTATCTCCTTCAGAAAACTGGGTGTACTCCATCTGGTTTGGATGATTTATGTACCTTTCAGATCTTTCAGCTTCCACAGCATTCTTTTCCTTACTGATGGCTGTTAAGCTCACCTCTGCACCTGACTCATTGCAGTTCTGGTATTCTGTTTGTCTTCCACTGTGAAAACTGATGCAAAACTATCTATTCTGTTTTTCTGCCATTTCTTAATTCCCTATTACTACTTCTCGAACCTCATTTTCCAGTAGTTTAGTGTCCACTTTTGCCTCCCTCTTACCTTTTCTATATCTAAAGGACACCTCTTGAAATCTTCTTTAATATTCCTATCTAGCTTCGTGTCATATTTCATCATTATCCCCCTTATTTCTTTTTCTGTTCTGCTCTGCTGGGTTTTAAAGGCTTCCCAATTCCTCTGATCTTCACCATATTGGATGCTTTTTCTTTTGCTTTTATGCTTCCCTTCCCTTGTCAGCCATGGCTGTCTCAGTCTCCCCTAAGGATATTTCTTGGAACGTATTTCTGCTATACGCCCAGACACCCCTGCCATTGCTGCTCCACCATCTTCCATTGCAAAACATAATCCCAAATTAAACTAATCTTACCTGCCTGCACCTGGCCCATATCCCTCTAAACCTTTCCTATTCATGTATCTATCCGAATGTCTTTTAAATATTATAATTGTACCCACATCTACCATTTCCTCAGGGCGTTCATTCCACATGCAAATTTCTTTGTAGTTAGCTTGATTCTATTATAATACCATTATATCCGATTCTGGCTTCACCTTCTCAAACTGCAGAGTGAATGCTATCATATTATGTTCGCTGCTTCTGAGGGATTCCTTCACCTTAAGCTTCCTAATCAATCTGCTTCATTACAAGTCACCAAATCCAGATATGCCTTTTCTGTAGTGGGCTGTACCACAACTGCTCTGAAAAAACATCCCGTAGACAATTCACAAATTTATTATCTTGAGATCTATTATCAACCATCTTTTCCCAGACCATTTGCATGTCCACATCCCCCGTGATTATGGTAATAGTGCATTTCAGTCTGCTGATTGATTTTCTTCCACACATCCTGAGTACTGCAAGGTCCTGCACACAAGTTCCATCAGGATCTTTTTCCCTTTTGCGATTTCTCTACCCAACCCACACAGAATCTGTGTCTTCAGACTCTGTCACTTTGATTTAATTTCTTACTAACAAGACAACCCTGCCCTCTCTGCCATCTGCCTCGCCTTTCGATAGGACGCATAGTCCTGATCCCCTTGCAGCCAAGTCTCTGTGATACCCACAACATTGGATGTGTTAATGTACCTTCCCAATCCATTTCTTTTCCATACATTTCCATATAACTGGACCCAGGCTGTTATTTTGTTTCAAGACTTATCCAAAATCTTTCTTACAATTCCACACACAGAGCAAGTATCTGAATCTTGTTAGAAGCTCAAGGGTTGAGGTTCCATAAGCTCTACCACTTGATAGTCACATCGTCCTGTCATTGACCACTGAATTTGAGATCGTTCATTTAAGAGGTGTGACTGCCTCATGAAACAGTGTCCAGATAACTATTTCCCTTCCCTGATCTGTTGCAATGTTTAAAGTTCAGACTCTAGTTTGTTAACTCTGAGCTGCATTTCCTCAAACAACCAACACTTGCTACAGATGTGGTCAGTATGAACCACAATGGGGTCTACCAGCTCCCACATCATGCGGATACAACACAGTGCCTGGCCTTGTATCTTCATTTTAATTACAAGTCGGTTCTGCTTTCACATGATTGAAAAATGTAAACTATTATTTACAGATCATGAACTTTCCTTACCTGTTTTGGCTATAATGTGATTCCAGCCTCATTCGTTTAAGTGGCACGACTACCGTCTGATTATCTTAGTTCAGTTCTTGTGCGATCTCGAGTTATCGCATTCTATCAGAATCGACTGTCCTTAGTTCTTAATTTGATTTTTAAAAAATCTTACTGTTCTTTTAGTCTGTAGCCTGTAAATATTTTCTCTGTTTACCATCAATCTGAAAGTAACCTGTAAACAAGTAGGTATCACCAATCATTTGAGAATAGAGTTTATCTGTGATGTTTCACTTCTGTGCTGCACCCTGATCCTGGGCTTTAATTTTTCTTGTTTTTGAAAAAATTTACAAACGACAGCATTTTTCCATAGTATTTCCAGAGCTATTGATCTGCTCAATCCACCGTTATGTCCACCTTTGCCTGTATTCTCACTAAAACCATACTCTCTTTCACCTTGGCCTTTATATGACTCTTGAGAAAGTGTATAAAGTAGGGAAAGAGTTAAAGTTTGAGCTTTTATGAAACAAAAGGCTCAGCTAGCATGACTTGAATCAGATGAGAACTTGCAGTAAGCAATAAGGTGCTGGAGGCAAGCGTAGTGGGTAAATGAGGTAAAAAAAGCATTCATTATGTAAAGCCATTTAACAAGATGAAGAAATGTTGATTATGCAAAGACAGTTAAACAAAGTGAAAAGCATTCATTATGTGAAACCAGTTAAGGTTAAGAACATTCATTGTGTAACAGCAGATAGCTTAAACTTTACTATTGACACTCGCTGATAATAATGGTCACCCAATCAATATGTATGTTATCTTATCTGAATGCTCCTCCCTGCAAGTGTCTATATCATTCATTTAAGAATCTGCTGTTTGTGAGAAGACTGAGAACTCTTGTCTGTGCGCGTGGGTGATTGTTCTCTTTCCCTAAAGATGAAGGAGGTAAAACTATACTGTGTCTCTGAGCGTTTTGCTTCGACTGAGGCAGGAACAAGGGAAACACTACTCTGAGTTCTGCCTCCTTAGGCCAAAGGGCACAACTCAGTACAACAGGATCTTGATTAGATGGACCAATGGATAGAGGAATGGCAGATGGAGTTTAATTTAGATAAATGTGAGGTGCTACATTTTGGAAAGGCAAATCAGGGCAGGACTTATACACTTAATGGTAAAGTCCTGGGGAGTGTTGCTGAACAAGGAGACCTTGGAGTGCAGGTTCATAGTTCCTTGAAAGTGGAGTTGCAGGTAGATAGAATAGTGAAGAAGGTGTTTAGTATGCTTTTCTTTATTGGTCAGTGCATTGAATATAGGAGTTGGGACGTCATATTGCGACTGTACAGGACATTGGTTAGACCACTTGTAAGAAAAACAAAGTAGGTATGATCTTAAGTATTTACCCCCTTAAAGAAAAGAAATGTATCACATTATTATGGCTTCAATCTTGTGTTATTTAATTGAACAGAAAATTCTGAATTGCATTATGTTTTTGTTTTAAGTTGCTGTGCTAGAATATTTATTGATTTTAATCCTAGACTATAAACTTTACTTTTGAAAATTGTCCTTTTTAGCCACCTAATCAGTATACCCCAAACACCCTTCTAGAATGTTCCTTCTGTATGTTTGCAATAGCCATTGTTTATAAGGAGATAAATGCCTGAAATTCTGGGACTGTTTAATGGAGGTTGTTTTTTTTTGCGGTACTTGATTCTCCCAGAATGTAGCTTTTTTGTTAGAAAATGCATTCAACATAGTAATGATACTTTTCTTCTTGATCCCCCAGATTTGGTTGAAATAATGCTTTAAAAATACCATATCATGTAGCTTTATCATAACTGTTCAGTTTGTTCAGAAGTTGGTTTTTCAGTATTTATCCATGGAAATTTTGAATACTTTGCATTTCAGATTTGAAGCAATGTGACATAATTTGTAAGATTTTATAAATGCCAACTGTACTCTTTGGTGCTGCTGTTATGAACCGGGCTAGACTCCCCTCAAATATTTCAAGAAAGTAGCCCGGACCCTAACTTTGCTAGTTGTTTTAAGCAAGTGTAAAGTGGATGTTCCAGGAGTGATTAATTTTAAACAAATCTGAATTTGTTACTGAACTTCGATTACTGAATGAAACGGAAACAAAAGAGAACAGAATATAGAATAACTTAACCTATCCGAAAACTGAATAGACTATCCCAACCTAATGATGCTGTCCCAACTACGTGCAACAATCCTCATAAACACCCCTTGGCAAAAAAGGAAAATATCAACATAGGTCTCACAAGACACAGATGTCAGAGACAGAGGTGGCCGAGGGATTCAGCATGAAACACCTTCCATGCAGCTGTTTCTTTGACCAGCAGCCTCTAAACTGACTACTTTCTCTGAACATCCAGACCGCTAAAACCCAAGACCAAACCAATCCAGAGAAAAGGTCCTCTCTGACCTATCACCTTCATCCCCTCCCCCACTCACCTATTGTACTCTATTACTTTCCCCCCACCCCCACATCCACCCTCCTGTGGCTTATCTCTCCATCCTTCAGGCTGTCTGCTTTATTCCTGATGAAGGGCTTTTGCCCAAAACGTCGATTTTACTGCTCCTCGGATGCTGCATGAACTGCTGTGCTCTTCCAGCACCGCTAATCCAAAATCCCCAGGACCTGATCAGATGTACCCTAGAACTCTGTGGGAAGCTAGAGAAGTGATTGCTAGGCCTCTTGCTGAGATATTTGTCTCGTCAATAGTTGCAGGTAAGGTGCCAGAAGACTGGAGGTTGGCTAACATGGTGCCACTGTTTAAGAAAGGTGGTAAGAACAAGCCAGGGAACTATAGACCAGTAAGCCTGATGTCGATGGTGGGCAACTTGTTGGGGGGAATCCTGAGGGACAGGATGTACATGTATTTGGAAAGGCAAGGACTGATTAAGGATAGTCAACATGGCTTTGCGTGGGAAATCATGTCTCACAAACTTGATTGAGTTTTTTGAAGAAGTAACAAAGAGGATTGAGGGCAGAGCTGTAGATGTCATCTATATGGACTTCAGCAAGGCGTTCAACAAGGTTCCCAATGGGAGACTGGTTAGCAAGGTTAGATCTCACGGAATGCAGGGAGACCTAGCCATTTGGATACAGAACTGGCTCAAAGGTAGAAGACAGAGGGTGGTGATGTAGGGTTGTTTTTCAGACTGGAGGCCTATGACCAGTGGAGTGCCACAAGGATCGGTGCTGGGTCCTCTACTTTATGTCATTTACGTAAATGATTTGGATGTAAGCATAAGAGGTACAGTTAGTAAGTTTGCAGGTGACACCAAAATTGGAGGTGTAGTGGACAGCGAAGAGGGTTGCCTCAGATTACAGCAGGATCTTGATCAGGTGGGCCAATGGGCTGAGAAGTGGCAGATGGAGTTTTAATTTAGATAAATGCGAGGTGCTGAATTTTGGGAAAGCAAATCTTAGCAGGACTTATACACTTAATGGTAAGGTCCTGGGGAGTGTTGCTGAACAAAGAGACCTTGGAGTGCAGGTTCATAGCTCCTTGAAAGTGGAGTCGCAGGTAGGTAGGATAGTGAAGAAGGCGTTTGGTATGCTTTCTTTTATTGGTCAGATTATTGAGTACAGGAGTTCAGCGCTAATGTTCCGGCTGTACAGGACATTGGTTAGCGTATATGAATAGGAAGGGTTTAGAGGGATATGGGCCGGGTGCTGGCAGGTGGGACTAGATTAGGTTGGGATATCTGGTTGGCATGGACGGGTTGGACCGAAGGGTCTGTTTTCATGCTGTAAATCTCTATGACTCTATCTTTGCAGTGATTATATTTTTTAAAAAAAGTCTCTTCCAGGATCAGTTCTGGGTCCTCTTTTGTTTGTCATTTATATAAAAGATCCAGATAAGAATATAGAAGACATGGTTAGTAAGTTAGCAAATTTGGATGATACCAAAATTGGTGGCAAAGTAGACTGTGACAAATGTTTTCTAAGATTACAAAGGGATGTTGATCAACTGGGTCAATGGAATGAATAATGGCTGGTGAAGATCAATCTGGATAAAGGCAAGATATTGCATTTTGGTGCAACAAATATGGGCTTATACTATTAATGGTACGGCCTTGGTTAGTATTGTAGAACAGAGGGACCTAGGGATGTAGGTACATAATTCTTGGAAGTTTGCATCACATGTAGACTGGTGGTTAAAAAGGCATTTAGCATGCTTGCCTTCATTGCTCAGCTCTTTGAGTCAAGGAGTTGGGAAGTCATTCAGGTTGTAAAGGACATTAGTGAAGCCTCTTCTGGAATATTGTATCTAGTTCTGGTTGCCAGTTATTGGAAGGATATTATCAAACTGGAGAGAATTCTGAAGAAATTTACCAGGTATGAAAGGTTTGAGTAATAAAGAAAGGCTGGATTGGGTGGGACTTTTTTCACTGGAGCATCGGAAGTTGAAGGCGACCTGATAGAAATTTATAAAATAATGAGAAGTGTTAGCTAGGGGCCGGGCTCCAGCAAGGGTATAATTGGGTTAATGTTAATTGTCTTTTCCCGAGGATGGGGTTTTTCAAGACTCGAAGGCACATTTTTAAGGTGAGAGGAGAGAGAGATTTAAAGGTGGTTCACGTGTGGAATGAACTTCCTGAGGAAGTGGTGGATGTAGGTACAACTACAACATGTAAAAGTGATTTTGATAGGTACATAAATGGGAATGGTTTGGAAGGATATGGGCCAAGCAGGCAGGTGGAGCTAGCTTAGTTTGGGATTATGTTCGGCATGGATTTGTTGGAGTGAAGGGTCTGTTTCTGTGCTGTATGACATATATGGTACAATTTTTTTGTTCTTGCTCATTTTAAAGCAAGTATTCTGTAGAAATAACAGAAGTTGGTACTTGGTCGACCACACTTCCTAGCAGTTGGATTTTTAAAAAGTTGTTGGTCTTGTTGATACTCAAAGCTGCTGAGAGTATTGATGGAACCCATTTAGTTTGTGGAAAACCTTCACGCTTAAATTTAAAAACAAAACTTTGTCGTTGTCCAAACATGATGTTGTATATGGATGGTTAATTACTTTAATGTGCATATCCCAACTGTAATGTTTGGTTAAGAATAGTGTATTATAAATGCACCAAATTAAAAGCAATTATGTTTCCCGATCTATATTTTGAAATCAGCAGTGAAGCTTTCCACAGACTTGTCATGAGCATCTGAGTGGCAACTTGGATTTTGTATCTGTGTCTGAAACATGACAGCATCTTCCACAGTGGATGGAATTTGTCTGGAGTGGCACAGTGGCCCAGTGGTTAGCACTGCTGCATAACAGTACCAGGGATCTGGTTTGGATTCCACCCATGGGGGACTGTACAAACACCACGCACACTTTTTCGCCACGTTTGCTTCGGTTTCCTCCGGATGGTCCGGTTTCCCCTCTCAGTCCAAAGATGTGCAGGTCAGGTGGATTGACCATACTAAGTTGCCCGTAGCATTGAGGGAATGTGCAGGCAAGATGAATTAGCAATGGAAATGTAGTGTTACAAGGATAGGGTAAGGATCTGTGTCTGGATGGACTGCTGTTCAGGGGGCTGGTGTGGACTCGATGGGCCGATTTGTCCTGCTTCCACTGTAGGGATTCTATGAACAGGGCAAACAACTATGTGTTCCCTCAACAAGTCAGAATTTAGAATCCTCAAAGAGACCTATATGTGAGAGGAAATGATTGGGAGATGCAAAAACCTCTCTCTTGAGTTTTACCTTTAGGAATAAAAATAAGTCTCGTGTGCATTTCATTTGTCACTTTGAGAAACATGTTGCTTGAAAGGAACACCTGGCAATACTCTATTATTTTATATTATACATCTTGAGAATTAAGTTGATGTGCAGCATTGTTTTCACTAAGGGAAATTAATATTAACTTGGTCTTTTCAATATCACAATGCCTTTGACTGTTCTGTGTCTGAAGTCTAATCATTGTGCCTGCGTCTCTTGCCAAATCTATGTTGCACTTTTAGCCTCCCCTCCTCTGCAGAAACACGTTTCACTGGTCAGAATGTTATACGAGCATTTTGTTCCGGGTTAGATAGTCACTGTTATTTTGCATAGAATTGTTTGCAAATATCCAAGCTCGGTATTCATGTTATTAATAGCAGATGTTTTTCAGTTTTTCTGTTGACGTTTTTAGCCAAGAGGCCTGGAAAGGTAATTTGTTACTTATAATGGTGCTAGGAACTCTTTCAATGTGAAATAATAAATATTCTAATTGAATTTTTGTTTAAAGAGATCCTTAAGTTGGAGTTATTAAAAATTATTTCATAAATTCCTCAAATATTCTGGCAGACTTCCATGAATCGATCTATTATACCTTTCAAAAACTCACTTATTCATGTCCAAATTTCTCCATGCTCTTTTTATGCATTGCTATTAACTGAGCATTACCCTGTCCTGTTATTCTGAATGGCTGAATTGGTCATAATGAAAGCTTCCTTCACTTGCAATGTTCTTGGTGTTTACATGGTGTTGACATTAGCGTGTGACACAGGTATAGAAGATAACTTCCCAATGCTGAATAAGCATTAACTAAAAAAAAATCAAACATTCTAAAAGTTTTTACATCGTTATTGAGATCATAATGAAAAAGTATTTTTATTTTAATTTATAGTATAGCACAGAAGACCATTCAATCTATGTTGACTCTTTGAAGAACAATATAGCTAGTCCCAATTGTTGGCTGTTTTCCTCATCCATGTAATTTTTGTCTTCAAGTATTTATTCAATATTCTTTTCAAAGCTAGTATTGAACCTGTTTCAACCAAACTGTAAAATTGTGCGTTCCAAATCCTAATCACGTCAGATTTCTTAAAAAAAAGCTTTCTTCTTGTTGACCCTGGTTCTTTTGCATGAAGTTCGCTTTCATCTATGCCCTCTAGTTATCAATCTTCAACTTATAGTAAAAATGTAATTGATCACATCAGGATTCTCAGTTGGCCGGATATAGCTAATGTGTTGGACAGCACTGTATTGTCTCTGGGTCAGAATATCACTGCCTCTGGGTCAAAAGGCTCAAGTCTCACCTGCCTCAGTTGTGTGGCTTAATATGTCAAAACCCATTGATTATCCTAGGATTCATTTGCTGGGGGCATAGAGTAAACGAGCAAAGAGAGTATACTGACATTGCATAAGATGTCAAGAGTATAACGTGCAATTCTGGGCACGACCATTTATGGAAGATAGGTTTGAGAATGTTTCTGGGGATGAGATACTTTGTTAGAGGAAAACTGGATAAAATGGGACTGTTTTCTTTGGAGAAGCAATGATTGAGAGAAAATTAATGGAATTTATTAAAAGCATGTAACTGTACAGAGTAGGCAAGGAGACATTATTCTCTCTTGTAAAAGAATGGAGAAGAGAACAGTTTTAAAGTATTTTCAAAGAAAATCAAGCGTGAGGTGAGCAAAATCTTTTACCTAGCAAAGAGTTAAGGTCTGGAATGTACTGTCTAGCAGTGTTGCAAAAACATGTTTAATTGTGGTATTCAAGAGGACATTAGTTTAGTTGCATGTGGCAAACAAGATGTGTCCTAGTCCTGGGTCTTATTTATGATATTCATGTCAGTAAACTCTGATCAATTATTTTGAAGGCATGATAGTCCCTGAAGACTTTAATTGTGTGTACCCAGATGACTAATTTCCCAAAAAGATTTGGGCATTGAATTGGAACCTTGAAACTAATTTGACCTCCTTTGGGGAATTCCTGTTTCATGAAGAATTTGGCTAATTTCTCTACACTACATTAGCAGTTTTCTTAACTATATGTTACCTGAGAACCAAGTTACTCTGTCCATGATAGTAAGGATATACTGAAAGCATACTTTTCTTTTTGGGAAAGGTCCCTCAAAATCCTACTAAATGCCACATCCTTGTGAAGAACTGATTAATAAAAGTGTTGACTTACATATGCTTGGATCTCCTGGATTATGACATCCTGCCATAGGAATTTCATGGGCTAATATTTCTTGATAGTTGAACCAGTACCACTATGAGGTGAACTTCTGGTTACTCTTTGTCCACAGGTCTGTAAGGAGATCTCCTACTTCCTCATGAAAATTCCATCTTTTTAACACTATCGCATTTTATAACTCCCTTGGTTTTAACTGTCGTTGAGCTGATTGGACTACTTCACTCTTGATTTAGCTTGCTGAGCTTTGAACAGGGAAGATTGGTTGAACACTGGCTTCCTGTAACACTTCTACAACTCCTTAAAGAAAATTTCAAATAACCAAATATCTCTCTCTCTCTTGCCAATTCAATTTTAGTGAAGGAAACATTCCTGGGATAAAGGATGTAGGGAGTCTAATCTAATCTAATTTTTTTCCTGTGATTGCTATATCTCTCTGGCCTCATTTATGATTGAGAGAAGTTACTATTTGCTCTCCAGCCAAGCCATTCATCAGAACCATGTCAATCCTGTCTACAGACAAGCTCCTACAGTCACATTCTAGACATTAGTTCACACTCTTTAGGTACATCTGATATATACTCACTGCTAATACCGTTGTACTAAATCTTTGGTATTCATGTCAGCTTGGTGGAAAAGTTTTGCCTTTCTCCAGCCAAGTGTTTGAGTGGCTCTTGTATCCATAAGTCTTTGATTTACTTGGCTCTTTTAAGTAATAAAGAATTGCTTTCCTTTTGTCAAGAGCACTCGACAATGGTTATATTGGTCTTACAGCTACCGTTAGGAATGTGGTGTAGGAAAGACACAGCAGGTCAGGCAGCATCCGAGGACCAGGAGAATCGATGTTTTGGCCAAAAGCCATTCATCAGAAAGCCTTCTTTTATTGCCATCGCAAAATTGATAGAAGTGTCCTCAGATGGCAAGGCATAAAGCTTAAGAGGTCTGCAATTAGCCTACTATGTATCAACAGTGCCCTGTTTTCTTTTGGCCACCTTTGTTGTTGCAATCTTACTACTCATTGGATCACAATATTAAATGAAAATCGTTTTTCTGGTTCCCACCGAATTAAGTACAAGATCTAGCAACCAGATGCATTAAACACAATTATTGTTTAATATCAAAATAAGTTATTTAACAAATATGTAGTAATTGGTTAACATATCCCTCTACGTGTTACCATTCACTCGCTCACACCCAAACTTCAGGAAAAGAGAAAACCAAAACAAATTTCTTTGTAGAGGGTGACTTTCTGAAAAAGGTCACTTTACCTTAAAGCATATTGCATTTGACAAATGATACAACGCAGCATGTTTTGAAGCCTGTCACTGTGATATTCTGGCCCTTGTGGTCAAGTCCTTTTGATAAGGTCCTGTTTAAGAAATTGGCATGCAAAGATAAGAATGTTAGACTGGAGGTTATATACTGTAATGGATTAAGAACTAGTTTGCAGACTGGAAGAAAAGCATAGGAATAAATTGGTCTTTTTCCAAGTGACAAGCAGTAACTAGTGAATTACTGCAGGGATCAGTACTTGGACCCCAGTTAATGATTTAGAAGAGAAAACTACATGTCATATCTCCAAGTCTGTAGATGGAACAAAACTGGGTGGGAGGCTTTGCTGTTAGGAGGATGCAGAGAAGCTTTACTGAGATTTGGACAAGACAAGGAAGTGGGCAAATACATAGCAGATGTAATATAAATGGACAAATGTGAAGTTTAAAAAAAGCAGCAGAGCAGATTTCTATCTGAATGGTGATAGATTGGGAAAGGGAGAGGTTCTGTGAGACCTCGGTGTGCTCTTACATCAGTCGCTGAAAGTAAGCATGCAGGTGCACCATGTGGTGAAGAAGGTGACTTGCATGTTGGCCTTCATAGTGAGAAGATTCAAGTACAAGAGCAGCGATGTCTTACTACAACCACAAGACCACAACAGGAATTTTATGCAGCTTTGGGCACTCTCTGAGGAAAGATGTTATGACTATTGAATGAGTGCAAAGGAGTCTACCAGACTGAATCCTGGGATGGTGCGACTGACATTCAGGGAGAGACTGGATTGTTTAGTTCCATATTCATTACAGTTTCAACAAATGGAAGGGATCTCCATAAAAATCAAAAAATGTTAACATGTCTAGACAGGGTGGGTGCAGGAAGGATCTTCCTGATGACTGGGAAGTCCAGAACCAGGGTCACAGTCTAAAGAGATGAGAAGGAATTCCTTTACCCAGATTGCGGTGCGCCTGAGGAATTCTCTGCCAGAGGAAACAGGCCAAATTATTGAAAGCTTTCAAGAAGAGACATAGGTCTAATTATTGGGACTAAAGGGATCAAAGAAAACGAAAAGTGGGAACATGGTGCCATTGAACGATCAGCCATGATCATGTTGAATGGTGGAGCACGCTCAAAGAGCTAATTGGTCTATACCTGCACCTATTTTCTGTTATTACTTACATTCCAAATCTCTCAATTTGAAATCTTTCAGACATGTTTGTTAAGGAAATGCAATCTTGAGATGTTTCTTTAATTACTCTTTTGAAAGAACAAGTAGCTTTCAACCTGACTTTAACAAGAGAGTTCCCTTATCAGATATGGGAGAGGTCAGCTGGCAACTTGTTCTCTCTAAGCATCCCTCCAGCTTGGCTTGTTCTGAGGCTTCTTTCCAATTGGACCAGATGAAAAAGCACTGCTCCAAGTCCATCACTTTGGAAACAGCTCCAGCAAGAATCCAAAGTAAAGCCAGCCCTAATCACCAGTCAGATGATTTACAGGCTTGCTTTTAAGAAAAAAATCCAATATTTACAATTAACTCTCAATGATCTGTTTTTAAATAAACCATTCTAAGTATTTCCACAGAACATAAAATAAATTAATTTTCCAAAAGTCTTCAGAACCTAAGCCCTTTAAATGATGTTAAATATGATGCGACTTCACAACACTGACAATTAGCTGTGACTGCAAGGTTTTAACATTCAGACTGAGTAAAGCTTAAACGTGCATGTTATACTGCAATGTAATTATTCCTATATTCAGGTTATGATGATCTCAGCTGATGATAATATTGAGAAAGTCAGATTCCAAGTTTAAACCTGGCTTTATATTATTTATAATTTGTTTATTTCAGTGGTCAGTGACCGAGCATATTCACATGAGGCTGTCAATGTACTTTTAACAAAAGAACATGGATTTATCAGAGTCTTATGTACATAAGTATTGAGCAAGATCTTACCATAAACAGCAAAAAGCGAGATTCCACCCTTTATTTCAGGAATATCCTTTACAGACATCCCAGGGAAACCTATCACATCTTCATTATAACTTTTCTTCCTGAACTGACTTGTGTTGTAAGTGTTTCCTTTTAGTGACTTGCTGCAACTTGGCCAGACTTGATTCTTTGTCTCCCTCTGAGATACACAGGCTGACTTAATTAATTTTGATTTTGATCATTTTGATGCGACTAAAACAGCTCAAGATTTCTTATGCACTGTGATGGCCTGGAGGCTTTCACAAACCAAAAATTGCCCATGTGCAGGATCTTTACTTCTGCATTCAACCTGTTTGTAGCCCATGGGCATTTATCGTTTTTCTGTGGGCCTATCAAAACCATGTAGGGTCATAGAGATGTACAATGTGGAAACAGACCCTTCGGTCCAACCCGTCCATGCCGACCAGATATCCCAACCCAATCTAATCCCATCTGCCAGCACCTGGCACATATCCCTCCAAACCCTTCCTATTCATATACCCATCCAGATGCCTTTTAAATGTTGCAATTGTATCAGCCTCCACCACTTCCTCTGGCAGCTCATTCCATATACATACCAGCCTCTGTGTGAAACAGTTGCCCTTAGGTCTCTTATATCTTTCCCCTCTCACCCTAAACCAATGCCCTCTAGTTCTGGACTCTCCCACCCCAGGGAAAAGACTTCGTCTGTTTATCCTATCCATGTCCCTCATGAATTGTAAACCTCTAGAAGGTCACCCCTCAACCTCCGGTGCTCCAGCGAAAACACCACCACCCGCTGTCTTCTACCTTTTAAGCCAGTTCTGTATCCAGATGGCTAGTTCACCCTGCATTCCATGAGATCAAACCTTGCTAACCAGTCTTCCATGGGGAACCTTGTCAAATGCCTTACTGAAGTCCATATAGATCACATCTACAGCTCTGCCCACATCAATCCTCTTTGTTACTTCCTCAAAAAACTCAATCAAGTTTGTGAGTCATGATTTCCCATGCACAAAGCCATGTTGACTATCCCTAATCAGTCCTTGCCTTTCCAAATACATGTACATCCTGTCCCTTGGGATTCCCTCCAACAACTTGCCCACCACGGACGTCAGGCTCATTGCTGTATAGTTCCCTGGCTTGTCCTTATCACCCTTCTTAAACAGTGGCACCACATTAGCCAACCTCCATCTTCCAGCTCCTCACCTGTGACTATCGATGATACAAATATCTCAGCAAGAGGCCCAGCAGTCACTTCTCTAGCTTCCCACAGAGTTCTCATTTATACCTGATCAGGACTGGGGATTTATCCACCATTATGCATTTGAAGACAACCAGCACATCCTCCTATGTAATCTGGACATTTTGCAAGATGTCACCATATATTTCCCTCCATTCTATATCTGCCAAATCCTTTTCCACAGTAAATACTGATGAAAAATACTCGTTTAGTATCTCCCCCGTTTTCTGCGGCTCCACACAAACACCGCCTTGCTGATCTTTGAGGGGCCCTGTTCTCTCCCTAGTTACCCTTTTGTCCTTGGTGTATTTGTAAAAACCCTTTGGATTCTCCTTAATTCTATTTGCCAAATCTATCTCATGTTCCCTTTTTGCCCTCCTGATTTCCCTCTTAAGTATACTCCTACTACCTTTATACTCTTCTAAGGATTCAGTCTATCCTGTCTATACCTAACAACAAATGCTTCCTTCTTTTTCTTAACCAAACCCTCAATTTCTCTCGTCATCTAGCATTGCCTATACCTACCAGCCTTTCATTTCACCCTAACAGGAATACTAGATTCTTGTTATCTCATTTCTGAAGGTTTCCCATTTTCCAGTCGTCCCTTTACCTGCAAACATCTGGCCCCAATCAGCTTTTGAACGTTCTTGCCTAATTCTGTCAAAATTGGCCTTTCTCCAATTTAGGACTTCAACTTTTAGATCTGGTCTATCCTTTTCCATCACTATTTTAAATCTAATGGAATTAGATTTAAAAAGTGTTCCCCCACTGACACCTCAGTCACCTGCCCTGCCTTATTTCCCAAGAGCAGGTCAGGTTTTGTACCTCTCGACCACATCCTGCCCCTCCACCCTCAAACCCCACCTCTCCAAGGACAAAACCCCCCCGTGCTCCCCTTCCACCCTACCAAACTTCGCATAGACCACATCATCCGAGGATATTTCAGCCACCTCCAAACGGACCCCACCACCAGGTATATATTTCCCTCCCCATCCATTTCTGCTTTCCGTAAAGACCGTTCCCTCTGTGACTACCTGGTCAGGTCCATGCCCCCCCATCCCCAACAACCCACCCTCCCTTCCTGGCACCCTCCCCTGCCACTGCAGGAATTGCAAAACCTGCGCCCACACCTCCATCCAAGTCCCCAAAAGAGCCTTTCACATCCATCAAGGTTTTACCTGCACACGTACCAATATCATTTATTGTATCCGTTGCTCCCGATTTGGTCTCCTCTACATTGGGGAGACTGGACGCCTCCTAGCACAGCGCTTTAGGGAACATCGCTGGGACACCCGCACCAACAAACCCCATCACCCTGTGGCCAACATTTCAACTTGCCCTTCCACTCTGCTGAGGTCATGCAGGTCCTGGGCCGCCTCCACCGCCGGTCCCTCACCACCCAACGGCTGGAGGAAGAATGCCTCATCTTCCGCCTCGGAACACTTCATCCCCGTGACATCAATGTGGATTTCACCAGTTTCCTCATTTCCCCTTCCCCCACCTCACCCCAGCTCCAACCTTCCAGCTCAGCACCGCCCTCATGATCTGTCCTACCTGCCTATCTTTGTTTCCACCTATCCGCTCTACCCTCCTCTCTGACCTATCACCTCCATCCCCAACCCCGTTCACCTATTGTACTCTATGCTACTTTCTCCCTACCCCCACCCCCCTCTCATTTATCTCTCCACTCTGCAGGCACCCTGCCTCTATTCCTGATGAAGGGCTTTTGCCCGAAACGTCAATTTTCCTGCTCGGATGCTGTCTGACCTGCTGTGCTTTTCCAGCACCACTCTAATCTAGACTCAAGTTTTGTACCTTCTCTAGCTGGTACATCCACATACTGAATCAGAAAATATTCTTTTACATACTTAACAAATTCCTCTCCATCTAAACCCATAACTCTGCACAGTCCCAGTCTATGTTTGGAAAGTTTAAATCCCTTAGCCATAACCATTCTATTATTCTTACAGATAGCTGAGATCTCCTTACAAGTTTGTTTCTCAATTTCCCTCTGACTATTAGGGGGTCCAAAAAGCAATCCCAATAAGGCGATCATCTCTTTCTTATTTCTCAGTTCAACCCAAATAACTTCCCTGGATGTATTTCCATCTTTTTATTTTTGTGTTATTGATTGTGAACTGAAATGCAAAATGTGTGTTTTAAAAACCTGAGGCTATTGGAAGGGATAGCCACGCTAAAGTGAGATACCAGTGTTAATTATAAGTGTGATTGCTCTTATTTGTTCAGTCAATATAGAAAGCTTATTTACAAATGAACTGGCACTGGGGTATGTACACTGTGGAATTTGACTGGCAGCAATAGACGGTTGGTCTGTGGAATGGCAGCCAGTTTTCAACTACAAAAGGCTTCTGCCTGCTATCAGCTGTGTGACTGGCTATCAAGTAGCCGAGCAGCTTCTGGGTGTAAATTGTATAGCCAGAATCCTTTGGATTTGTGGAAAGGGAAAATGGTATCCTATCTCCACAGTAACAATAAGTACCTAAAGCTTGAAGAAAGCCATTTTCTCTCACAAGTTGCTGTAAGTTGAAGCTTTTAACCAGTAAGTTGGGTAACATTTAAAATTTGGAAACTAGTGCCTCTGTAAGGAAGTGGAAAACATATGGAAAAGAAACTGATCAGACACGAAAACCTGATGAGAACAAAGATCATGCCAGTGAACTTTGTGGAAAGAGGCTATTAAACTGCCTTCTCATTTTTCCCTTCTTTCATTACACCAATTTTTATTTGTCTCTACACCTGTGTGGTGTAGAGTTAATGGAGTTTTATAAGTTGGGTTAGAATTTTAATTAGTCAGGTTATATGTTGACAGTTCATAGTTGTTTATAATAATCTACTTGTAGTAAGTTGTCATTATTCGTACAGAAAACTAGTCTGTGATTTGTTAACCTGAGTCCAAAAATACAACTAAATTTGGCAATTTTGCATACCTGTTTAAAATTTTCATCCCTTCTGAAAATTCTGGAAGCTTGATTTCCAGTGTGCTACTCTAGAGAGGTGTGACAGGCTTTAAACTTCAAGTCAGTAAAAGTGGTAATCACTTCACCAGGTAGTTTGTTGAATCAGAAATAGAAATTGTTGGAGAAACTCATCCGTGGGGCAGAAGTAGAGTTAACATTTGAGTCCGGTGCCGATTCTTTGGAATTGTCACCGAGAAGAACGAATAGTGATTGGCTTGAATTTTTGTATGAATGAAAGACAGATTAACTTCACGGGAGGAAACAAGATGGTTTTTGAGATGTAAAAAATGTATAAATAACTAATTGAAATAACTCTCCAGAGGCCGGTATCTCATCACCAAGCCACTCTTTATTTGCATGTGAGCAGACCTTGACATTAGCACAGCCTCATTAAGTGAGATATCAATGTGTTGGTATCTCTGACACTCTTTTTATGTCAGCCAGCGCTCCCTGATTGGGGCTGTTAATCTGGTCCAATAAAGGAACTCATTCTGAGGTACAGCTGGCTGACGTTGTTACATTTACTACATCCCTCCCCCTGTGAATCTGTGGACATAGGCCAGTCCTTTTTCTTGGAGAGTCTCCTGGGGCATTTTAACACTGAGCCATGATCCTCCAACTCACTGTCCAATATGGGAAGCATGTAACACATGGGAACTCGCCTCTTGCAGTAGGAGCATCTCAGTAGAATTTCATCTCTTTTTCTGGCAGCAAAAGCATCAAAGCAGTTACTTACATCCATCTCTGTTTCAGAGGACTTGACAAGCCCCATCATGATTATATATACCACTGTAAGGTCACCTCCACCTCTGACTCTCCAGGGAAAATAGACCTAGCTTCTTCAGCCTCTCCCCGTAATTCAAACCCTCCACCCCTGGCAATTTCTGCACCATTTCAAGTTTAACAACAGCATCTTGCCTATAGCAGGGAGACTGTGTGGAGTGGTCCTACAATCAAATAAAAACTGTGACAGCTTGATATCTAGCAAGGCTGTAGGCAGTTTCTTCAAGTCAGCCTTCAAAGTTTGAGCTACTCTTTCTGCCAAGTATGGAGTTGTCCTGATGTTGAATCTCGTTCAATTTTAAATAACCACATTCCTTGCTGGAAACAATGGCTCATTATCTGTGACCAACAAACTTAGCTTTTCTGTCACCCCAATGTTTGACGATTGGACTCCAGGCACATCAAACACTATGAGCAGGGATTTACAGTAACTAAGAACATTGACTATGTAGGTCCTTTCATGGGTTCGATGTGTAACAGAGTTCACGATTTACCCAGTCACTCCCACGGATGTGGGGGAGCTACTGGTAGTAAATGTTTTTCCTTGTTGACACATTTGGCCCCTGCCCAACAATGCAGCTATTTCTCTGTCCAAACCTGGCCACCAGATATAACTTCTTGCCAACACCTTCATCTGGATGACACTGGTCGAGTTTAGCCAGTATTTGATGCGACCTTGGTTTTGGACAATCTCTCTTGCTTTTATAATATGCTGTCCTCTATTGTGAGCAGGTCTCTCCGGTCCAACACATTTTCATTTCTAGTCATGATGGCCCTTTAGTTTTCCCCATCCCCACCAGTTGTTTTAGTTTTGAAAGGATGAGATATTTTTGTCTGAAGTCGGATATTGTTGGCTGTGACTGGGAGTGTTTCCAGAAAATAGAAGAGTCTATCTGCTAATGGGAGGCAGCACAATGCATCCACGCTTGCTTCTTGGCCTCTTGATGATATCTAACTTACAGTCGGCTGCTGAATGTGGTCCGAAGCTATGGGTGGCACTGCCTTGTCCTCTTCGAGTAGACCAAGCAGGGGTTTGTGGTCTATTGTTACCAAATATTTTTGTCCATAAAGCTATTGGTGGTACTTTCTGATTTAAATACAACCACCAATCTTGCTTTCTCTGTCTGGATCTGTTTAGGCTCTGTGTTAGCAGAAGTCCTGAATGCAGAAGCTATTGGGGGTACATCTCCTTTGGGTGATCAATGAGCTTATATCACACAGTGCTGTACAGGAGGGCTTTGCATGTCAACACTAGATCTTTCTTGTGATCATAATGTTACAACACCTTAGAGGATGATAGTTGGTTATTTATTTAATTGAAAGCTAGGGTTGTCTGTGCAGCCATTTCCAAGATTGACCTTTTTTTGGAGTTGCTGCAAAAGTGCCAGGATGGGTACCAGATTATATATGAACTTTCCATAATAATTTACTAGCCCAAGATGGGGGAGCCAGGGCACCGTTATTACCTTCACTTCATCTTCCAGTAGGTGTAAACCCGTCTTGTCGCCTCTGTACAGGGTATTCGCCTACAACGTGCATTTCGCCAATGTGATTTGGCTGTAACTTGATGGTGAATTGCAGAACAACTTTTGAAAATGAGAATTCCTGTTAGCTGTAATGCGATTCGAGTCCCAGTTACCTTAAGCCCACTCTGACTGTTTACTTCAAATCAAGCCAAAGACGTTGGATGATGGGGCAATTTCTTTTTGATGTTTTTGAGGATGTTTTTAGAAATTATTGTAGGATAAAAGATTTGGATTTCAAAGTTCTCCTCATTCTGGACAATGCACCAAACCACCCTCCCACCATTGTTGAGCTTTCTGAAACATCAAAGTTCTAAAATTCTACCTCTGAACACAACCTCTTCTCTTTCAACCCATGGACTAGGGTGCAATAGCAACATTTAAAATTTATAATTTAAGGCACACGTTCAGAAAGCTGATTGCAGCGACTGAAGGGGATAATAAGGAGAGAGTTCTTCCATTTTGGAAGAGCTTTTATATTAAGAATGCTATTGACATCATTGTGGAGGCCTGGGGTGATGTCAGTAAGGACTGTTTGCATGCAATTTGGCAGAAGTTTCTTCCAGATCTTTTTCATGACTTTAAAGGTATTGAACCACCAGAGGAGCTTCCAGCAATCAAAGCAAGTTGAATTTGAAATGGAGACTGATCTACAATGACTTGTTGCAGGGGAAATTGCAGTTCGAGATGAAGACAAATCCAGGATGCAGCACCACGAGAACATTCCACTCCTCTTTTTTTGTCTTCTATCCTGAGGGAAGTTGAGAAGCAGTTGCAGCTCTTAGAAGCCTGTGACTACTTTGCAGAATGCAGCAGGATAGCAGCTCATGGCATAAAGTCTTACTTGGCATACTATGAACAGCTTTGTCATGAAAGAAGAAAGATGGCAAAGCAGCAAAAACGAGATCCTTTTGTAAAGCCAATCCCCAAGAAACAGTCTGAGGCCAATGAACCACAGTCATCCACTTCTGGACTAAATATTTTCTTTCGTTGTAACCCTGCACCTGAAAGTAATGATGCTGGTTATGACCCTCAGCCCTGTCTTAATACAGTACTGTAACTCCTCAAATTCAGAAACCCCTTAAATGTAAAATTTATTGTATGATTTCATTAAAATATATGATTTGAAATATTTGCTTAGACTGTGCTATCATTTGTGTTAGGCTAATTGTTTCTGTTTTGATTTTTTGCTGAAATTTTTCATGGTTCACCCCGAATCCATTTATATAAATAATTTGGATGTGAACACAGGAAGTATAATTAGTAAGTGTGGTGCTGGAAAAGCACAGCAGGTTAGGCAGCATCTGAGGAACAGGGCCTGCTTTTCGGATGCTGTCTGACCTGCTGTGCTTTTCCAGCGCCACATTTTTTGACTCTGATCTCCAGCATCTGCAGTCCTCCACTTTCTCTTTGGTGTAGTTAGTAAGTTTGCAGATGACACCAAAACTAGAGGTGTAGTGGACAACAGAGAAGGTTAGTACAACAGACCAATGTGCCAAGGAGTGGCGCATAGATTTTAATTTTGATAAGTATGAGGTGCTGCACTTTGGAAAGACAAATCAGGGCAGAACATACACATTTAATGGGAAGGTCCTGGGAGTGTTGCTGAACAAAGAGACTTTGAAGTACAGGTTCATAGTTGAAATGGAGTCACAGGTAGGATAGTGAAGAAAGCATTTGGTAGCGTTCCTTTATTGATTCAGAGCATTGAGTATACGCATTGGGAGCTGATGTTGCAGCTGTACAGGACATTGGTTAGGCTACTTTTGGAATATTGTGTGCATTTCTGGTCTCTCTCCTATCAGATGGATGTTGTGAAACATGAAAGGGCTCAGAAAAGAATCAGAAGTATGGTGCCAGGGTTGGAGGGTTTAAACTACAGAGGGCTAAGGCCAAGTGCTGGCAAATGGGACTAGATTAGATTAGAATATCTGGTTGGCGTGGATGAGTTGGACTGAAGCGTCTGTTTCCTTGATGTACATCTGTATGACTCCAACCGTGTTTTTTTCTCATAGGCCCTGTTATTACTGTTGAGTGATTTTCTATAGCACGAACACACAGCTACTGCATTATAGTGGAACAGACTGCAGTCCAGATAGGTCAGTCGGTGAGCCTGGAACACCCATTTTCCTCTCTTAAGAAAAATGCCTTTGGACGATATCTAAATTTTCTAAGTGCTCCCTATTAGTTTTCTCTGCTGTACATCTCTATGACTGTATCGAGGGAAATGGCGACCTGAGGTAGACCTTGCAATATGTTCTCCATCATCTGCTGAAAAAATTAACAGGCTGAAGATACCACAAATAGTGGCCTCGTATATTAGTACAAGCACTTTTTGTTGCATACTTCTGGGAATCCTGGTCTTCATGCAATTGCAAGCAAGTGTGGCTCATGACCAGCCTCCTGCCAGCTTTACATATAAATCCTTTATCTGAATGATTGGGTATTTATCCAACTAAGAAAAGCAGTTTACCGTTTTGTGTAAAATCTCCGTAAAGGTAAACTGACCCGTTGGGCTTAAAGCAGTACAAATGGTGCTGTCCATTGTGCAAATTGGACTGGCTTGATTCCTTCACTTTCCAGCCAAGTGATTTCTACCTCTACCTTTTGTCTGAAAGGTAAGTTGTATTGTCTGGACCTTTCAGAATTACCTCTAGATCAA
Organism: Chiloscyllium punctatum; assembly: GCF_047496795.1. Classification (NCBI taxonomy): domain Eukaryota; kingdom Metazoa; phylum Chordata; class Chondrichthyes; order Orectolobiformes; family Hemiscylliidae; genus Chiloscyllium; species Chiloscyllium punctatum. The sequence continues at coordinate 50,306,248 of NC_092760.1, forward strand.
CATGCTATGTGCCTTGGCTCCTCTGATAGTCCCTAGATTGTCCTGGAAGACTACTGGGTATTTAATTAGGACTTCACTCATCAGCCAATTTCAAATTGAAAAATGTTGAGCCAATCTAAGTGAATCTCTCTCAACCAATTTTGCCCTGTCAAGCTTGGGCCTGAGCCTTATATGACAATCACTGGTAAGTGAATCAGCTGATTTTCATAAGAGACTGGAACCAAAGTTGTAGCCTTAATCTACAAAGTTTCCCTGTATAGGTTCTCAGCCTGGCTGGGGTCTTGCACAAACTTAAATGCTGAAGTCCACAGCAAATTTTGTTAAAAGCTTGTTCTGCGATCACTGTTACGGCTGCACTAGTTATCAATGTCCATTAGAACTGGTTGACCATCTAAACTGACACTTATCTTGATTGGTTCTGATTTGAATGTTGCGAAGCATTTTAATTGTTTTAAACCAGATGTAGGTGAACTTTCTAGGGTATGACCTCTCCTGGATATTGACCTATGAGTTGGCTTATTCCCTTTAGGTTGAGTGGGAATGTTTTGCAACAAGTAGTGTCTTGCTGGCCAGGATTCTGAAGAAAGTTTTTTAACCATTTTAGTCCAGGCTTGGGTTTGTTTTGGAGTTTGCTGTAAGCTGACTGAGAATCCTTCTGTTCAGGATGGTTCATGAGTAAGACTATGCAATTGCCTCATTCAAGTAGGTGTTTCCCAAGCTCATTTGGACTGGTGAGATGTCCACTTCCATTTGAATACCTGCAACTTGGATGCTCCACTTGCTGCATTTTGCACTGATAAAGCCAATTATAGCAGCTGTTGAAAGTCCAGTTGGGCCTCAGTTAGCAGGCATCTTTATATTGTTACATAATTAATTCCTCATAGCAGGTGGACTCCAAGCATCGTATTAAGGGTTAAACCAAATTCCTGGACGACTTCTGTCAATTAGAAATCCTGATACAGATTCTCTGATTCTCGAATTGCTGAGTAAAAGCGATAGAATCTGAGTTAGAGGAGGCTTGGGATTGTAATGTTCCTTAACTATGTCAGTCACTTTTTGAAAGGGACTAGTATCTGGTACTTCAGGGAAAGTTGGGCTCCTAATGACAGAAAAACTGCAGCTCCATAGGCCGTCAGGGGAATTATTTGTTTTACATCTGCCACAAAGTTGTTTGCTGAAGGAGGTGGGTGGAATTGAATTCTTTGAACATAGTAGACCCAGTCCTCAATGGAGGACTTTAACAAAGCTGCCCAAACAAAGGCCTGATGTAAGAAATGCTCACCCCAATACAAAAATGATTGTTGAGAGTTGAGTTTCTTCAGGATTGTGCTTTACTCTTGTCATGGAGTCATAGAGATGTACAGCACTGAAACAGACCTTTGGACTAACCCGTTCTTGCTGATCAGATATCCTAAATTAATCTAAACCCATTTGCTAGCATTGGGCCCATGTCCCTCTAAACCCTTTCTATTCATGTTCCCATCCAGATGCCTTTTAAATGTTGGAATTGTACCAGCTGTCACCACTACTTCTGTCAGCTCATTCCATACATGTGCCACCCTTTACGTGAAAAAGTTGCCTCTTAGATCCCTTTTAAATCTTTCCCCTCTCACCCTAAACTGACACCCTCTAATTCTGGATTCCCCACCCCAGTGAAAAGACCTTGTCTATACCCTTCATGATTTTATAAACCTCTGTGAAGTCGCCCCTCAGCCTCTGATGATCCAGGAAAAACAACCTATTCAGCTTCTCCTTAAACTCAAATCCTCCAACCCTGGCAACATCCTTGTAAGTCTTAACTCGACAGAGGCTGGTATCCCATCATCAAGTTACCCTTTATTTACACATGAACAGTCCTTGATTATACTACAGGTTGTTCTGGTACAAGCACATGTGAATTGGCCATAGTACAAATTAGCTGTAGCATGATTGACCAATCGTGAACGCTGTTGGATAATGTGAACTTTCTACTGAATGGGCATAGCAATTTTCTATAGCGATCTATACAGTGTGATTTTCTACTGCAGTTTTCCACAGCGCCATTTTCTATAGTGCGAGGTTGTGGAGGAACGCAACTGTTACGTTATAACAGAATGCACTGTATTGCCTCATTCAGAGTCAAATACTAGAGTGTTACAGAGGACACAGGCGGGGAGTATTTTGTTTGGTTCATCGAATGCTGGATAACCCAGTTTAGCTGAGCATCGGGACCTTGTGATCTTGCTGGATAATCAGAAATTTGGATAATCAAATGCAGGATAATCGAAGTTCCTCAGTACTCGTTTTCCCAGATTAATAGAAATAATTAGGCACGGGGCCTCCACAATATATTTTTTAAGTCTTTATTGCAGAAGTGTCGCATTTACATGGATGGTACAACTACAAAGACGTGACTCCTTCATAGATGCTATAAGGCATGCTCCTGTCCGAGCATGGCTCACACTCTTATACTCTTGTGTTTTCTGTAGTTTGGTGTAACTGAATTGTTAACTTATATAGTAATGACACTTGAAACTGATCTGTGTTTAACCCCTGCTGTTCACTTCAGTGCTTCAACCATTTTCAAGGTCACACTTTAGTTAAAAATCACACAACACCAGCTTATAGTCCAACAGGTTTATTTGGAAGTACAAGCTATCGGGGGAATTATGCTCTTACTCTGCAAGTACCTGATGAAGGAGCAGTGCTCTGAAAGCTAATACTTCCAAATAAACATGTTGGACTATAACCTGCTGTTGTGATTTTTAACTTTGTCCACCCCAGTCCAACACCGGCATCTCCACATCATGGTTTCCCTCTATAATCAGTTACCCATTTAGTAATACAAAACCACTTCATGCCCTGTAAGTAGCTGTTAAGAACTCAACTCTGATCTAATTAAGTTCCATTATGTTTTTCCTGATCTGATTAGGTCCAATTTAACCCTTTTTTTGTTCTGTGGGCTTCCACTAAATCCCATAGTCAGTATCTTTGGCACTCACCCTTTTTAGATGTCAGCTAGATTGGATGAGCCCCAATCAGGGAACATGTATTCTATGATGTCCAGCTGACTGACCTTGTTATTATGTCTACAGTAACCATCAGATGGTCAGATGCAGATAAAGGCACATTTAGGTGACATTTAGGGGCAAAGCTTTTGCCAAAGAGACATTTCAAAGTTAATGTTTGAGTGAGACTGGATAGAAGAAAGCATTTGAAAGGAATATGTGGAATTTAAGATAGGAGATGAAAGAAAGGAAAAGTTTGATTTTCTGGAACATACCTAAATTCCACGTTTTCAATAGTGTAGTCCGTAAAGTGAGATCATCAGTGCCAATGTGGCTCTGTTACCTGGCTGTATAAACAGCGTTGTTCAACCCTTAGATGTATATACAATAAAATCTCTGTGGCAATAACTGAACAATGTGGAGAGTTGGAAAATGAAAATGCATTTGCTCAAGATGGCAAGTTCCTTTAATGGCAATTTTGCTCCAATGGAACGTTGATCCTGATATTGTCAGACAATAATTTCTGAAATATTGAATATCGAATATGTTCAATGGTGCTGATGATCACTTCCTGAATGCTGTTGAAGTTATTGATGATTAATTGTCACTTGTACGGTGTGAAGCGTTTCAACTGTCACCACAATCCAGCGCTACTCAGATATTCAAGAACAAAAAGACAAAGCTGAAAGGAAGTCTGTCTTCACTCTGCCACCTCCACCATGACTCCCAAGCCCTGAGCTGGCCGGCCTGCGACACCTTTGCTGTCACCACACTTTCAGCGCCATCTCTTTGTTTCTGGGACCATCCACCATGGAGCCGATGATGTTGGGTCCTGTGCTAGGCCCCTTACTTGACTCTCAACCAGGAGACTATGGCTCCACTGTTGCCTTACCGATAACCAGGAGATCTTTGCTCCGGGCCTGCTACAACCAGGACTCCCTGGCTCTGCCAACATGCTAGGCCACTCGCTCATCAAGAGTGCTACTCAATGATGTCATCACTTCTGTTGCCGACAAGAAGACAACAAAGAAAAAGGGCGACAAAAAGGGTAAGGTAAGAAGGGAGGAAGTGACCACCTGGAGTGAATTAGCAGTTTTCCAATCCTCCGGCACTTTTCCAGAATCTCAAGATTCTTGAAAGGTTACTACCAGTGCGCCAACTCACTGTAGCTAATTTTGCAAATACCTGGATGAATATCAATTTTCTTCTGTGGCTTGCTGTTTAAATTTTTGATAAAATGCCTGTGACGTACCTCATTGAAGTTGCTAGATAAATGCACATTCTTGTTCTAATCCTATCAAGTTTACTCCAACATTATTCATTGTTTTGTGGGCTATTTTAATTTGTAGAATCAAATCTTCAGCTTTGAGTGGAAATTGTGTGTTTGAAATTCTGATTGAGGAGTTGTATTTTATTAATGCAAAATACTTACGTGTCTTACATAGACTCAAAGCTTGCAGCACATTAAGTTGCCAAGAACAAGATCCACCTCAAGGAGGCAGTCTTGCATTGTTTTATCTTTGCACCAACTTCAGAGCAAGCTCATTGATATTAATAGTTGATTTTTTAATCACCGCTTTTCTAATGTTAAAAATCAAAGCTGCCCTTGTTGGCTAACTATTAAAATAATAAAATAACCATAGCTGTATCATTGTGCACTAAAGATTGTGTATGAAGTAATTTTACATTTCTGCCATTTGTGTTGTGTATTTTCATCAGTTTTTACCAGCAGTGATGACAAAAAGAGCTTTGATTCATTTGGCAACTTTAGCATAGTACTGTCCCAAGGTGTGTCACAGGATTAACAAAGTTTGACATTTGAGCCACATATTGTTTTAAGAAATTATCCTGAAACATTGAGAATACCTTATCCAGGTACCTTTTGCTCATCTGATGTTTCAAATCTAAATGTAGATGAAAATCCCACATGAGTATTGTTGTGCGTTTCTGACAAGGTCCCATTATTCATGCCTTTACATATCACCCAACTGTCTGGTTACTGTTGGGTGACCTGTACACCCCACTGACAAGTGACTTCCTGTCTTGAACATTTTTTGCTTCAATGAAAACAGGCACTATGTCTTGGTTTCTTGAACTTGGATCATCCTCTCCATGCTACTAATGCCATCCTTAATTAGAAAATCATCCCTCGACCTTTTTGTAGATCCCTGACCTTTGTAAATGCTATTACCCTTTAATATTTAGGTCGCATCAGAAAGAAAGTGAGATGTATAGTTTAGCAAGGGGATGGAGGTGATTCTGGAATTTAGGGTCCTGTCAATTGACAGCACAACTGTCAGTGGCGAAATGATTGAAATCAGGGTATTTAAGAGACCCAAAAAGGAAGAACACTGGTCTCCTGGTGGATTTTGGGTCTGGAGGAGAAATGGATGAAAGGGGCAATACTAAGAAAATAAGAAATTTAAGATAATGTGTTGCTAAATGAAAACAGTATAGGTCATTGAGCATACTGATGACGGATCAAGGGAACTTGGTAGAAATTAGGATATGATTGCAGTATTTTGAATGATCGCAACTTTCTGAAAGTTGAATGAAGGGATGCAAGCCAGAGAAGTGTAAGTGTCTGCATGTTAACCAAGGAATGGATGAGGGTTCAGCAGCAGGTGAGCGAGGACAGGAAGGAGTAACTGTCAGAGGTAGAAATAAGTGATTTCTGTGATGACATGAACATGTGGTCAGAAACTAATTATTGCATCAAAGCTGGCAGCAGTATTGCAAGCAGTTTCATTCCATAAGACCATAAGACATAGGAGTGGAAGTATGGCCATTCGGCCTATCGAATCCACTCTGCCATTTAATCATGGCTGATGGGCATTTCAACTCCACTTACCCGCACTCTCCCTGTAGCCCTTAGTTCCTTGCGAGATCAAGAATTTATCAATCTTTGCCTTGAAGACATGTAATGGCCTGGCCTCTGCTGCGCTCCGTGGCAATGATTTCCACAGGCCCACCATTCTCTGGTTGAAGAAATGTCTCCTCATTTCAGTTTTAAACTTATCTCCTCTAATTCTAAGGCTGTGTCCACGGGTCCTAGTCTCCCCGCCTAACGGAAACAAATTCCCAGCGTCTACCCTTTCTAAGCCATGCATTATCTTGTAAGTTTCTGTTAGATCTCCCCTCAACCTTCTCAACTCTGATGAATACAATCCCAGGATCCTCAGCCTGTCATCATATGTTAGGCCTACCATTCCGTGGGATCAGGGATCATCCGTGTGAATCTCCACTGGACACGCTTCAGTGCCAGTATGCCCTTCCTGAGATGTGGGGCCCAGAATTGGATACAGTATTCTAAATGGTGCCTAACTAGAGCTTTATAAAGTCTCAGAAGCACATTGCTGCTTTGATATCCAACCCTCTTGAGACATTTGCTTTCTTAACCATGGACTCAATCTGCAAGTTAACCTTTAGAGAATCCTGGACCAGCACTCCCAGATCCCTTTGTACTTCAGCTTTATTTTCTAAGTAATGAGAAAATTCATAATCCATGCCTGTATTCTTTTTTCCAAAGTGCAAGACCTCCCATTTGCTCACATTGGATTGCCTGTCTGCCTAACCTTGTAGCATCGGCGAACTTTGGCCAGAATGCCCCAAGTCCCTTCATCTAGATCATTAATATATTAAAGTCAACAGCTGTGATCCCAACACTGAACCCTGCGGGATCATACTTGTCACCCGCTGCCATTCTGAAAAAGAACCTTTTTATCCCAATTCTCTGCCTGCTGTCAGACAGTGAATTGTCAATCCATGCCAGTAGTTCACCTTGAACAACATGAGCTCTACCTTACTGAGCAGCCTCCTGTGAGGCAACAAATCAAAGGCTTTTTGGAAGTCTAAATAGATAATATCCACTGGGTTTCCCTGCTCTAAACTACTTGTTACCTCTTCAAAGAATTCTAACTGGTTTGTTACCCATGACCTCCCCTTACTAAATCCATGCTGACTTGTTCTAATCCGACCCTGCACTTCCAAGAATTTGAAATCTCCTCCTTAGTGATGGATTCTAGAATTTTACCTACAACTGAGCTCAACTCAGAGACCGACTAGAGGGAGGGCTGGAGTTGATGTGGACCTCGTAATACAGGCTACAGAGAATGGCTTTAATCCTCCCATAAGAAATCAAATGTGTAGTGTGTAAATTGAGAAAGCCAGTGGTGAAGAAAAGCTGGGAATTTGCACATATGGAAATTACACTTTTTGGTTGGTATCGCCAATGGGAAACTTTTGAAAAAGTGAGGGTAGACATGTTATTTAATTGTGTAGGAAAGATGCGATTACTGGTACTTATCTGTCTAGAGTATATGGATAGAAGTGAACCAATTAAGGGTTGTCCGATCAGCTGGATTGTGGAGTTAACTATTTCAGTAACAAAATAATTGTATACATTTGTTCCAGTGATACAATGTGTAACTTATGGCATTGTATCAATTGTGTGATGATGAGGATGTCAGTTCTTGTCTAGAAAAGTTTTTAGTTTATAGAATTTCTATGTTTGTCTAAGAAGTCTTCATTTAAAAGCTGAGAGGCTATGCTTTCAGTTTTGAGTGTATTCATGTAAGAAAAATTAGCAGTTTACAGGAAAGAATTTAGGTATTTAAAGATGACATGTAATTTCTCAGGATTTGATACTGTAAGTGGTGTTGGGAAATAGATGTAACTCTTAAAACACCCTGCAAAACACACTTCAGTCTGTGTACCATATCTCTAACTTAGCTTGATTTTTTTTTCTGATTATTGTGTAATAAACTTCTGTTGTTAAAGAAACCTTTGCAGCCTTGTACAACTATGTTCAGAGAATGATCATGTTATTGAACAAAAATGTGATCTGTGAAGCCAGATTTAATTGGACCGACTTGTCCGATTATACCATCAGCTGGGTTTATGACTATAGCTTAAAGTAAAGAAGGCAGGATTTACCTTTGCAGTTTAGTGATTATGATACAAGAAGTAGGATCAGAAATAACCTTTGGTTGAGTTTTTTTCACTATTTAATAAGTTTATGGTTAATTTTCAACTTCAAGTCTCCTTTCTTGAATGATTGCTTTATCCTTTGTTTCCCTCCAAATCCAAAAATGTATTAATCTTTGCCTTGAACATGCTTGCATTTCCACAGCCCTTCAGAGCAGAGTTATCCAAAGATTCCCAATCCTTTGAGCGAAGAAATTTCTGAACCAGTTTAAAATAGTCAATCCTATATCTTGAGATATGAATCCTAGTTCTTGACTCTCCAGCCAGGGCAGTGGCCTCTCAACATCTGCCTTGTCAACTCTCTCAGAATTCTGTATCTTTCAGTGAAATCCATTCCACTTGTTATAAACTCCAGAGTATTTTCGACTATTCTACACATTGCTTTCTAGGAAGAGAACCTCTCATCCAGGCATTGACTCTAGAACGGTGAGCTTCTGTGGGAATTTAGTTTTGTAAACTTTATTTCCTGTATCTACCGTTTCCTTTTGTTGAATTCATCATAAGCAAAAGGGCATTTGACAATTTCAGTTGGATGCATAAAGCTTTTTCTGCTTGTGTAGGAAGGGTAATTTTTTTGGCGTTATTACTTTATTTGACGTTATATTCAATAGCAGATTTGAAGCAGCTGATCAGATATTTTCAGCAGAAGGACAGTTTGGTCCTTTTATGCCTATGCAATTCACATGGGAGCTATATAATCCTAATGTCCACTTGGTTTTTCCTACCCCATTACTGAAAGAAACTGCTTTAATGCATTCATATGAAAGTCGTCTGGAAAGTCATTAAATGCTAATTGAAATGTTGTGCATTTTCTGCTTTCATTTCAATCAGTAACTTCTGTCACATCTGTGTATTCATTCGTAACACTTACTTCCATTGTTTTTTGTTCTTATTTCTTGTGCATCCTTCTCCTCCCTCTCCTGTGCTCACTATTTTTGCTCTGTTTATCTCTTCCTAACCCTTGAATTCACTATTTTAATCCTTTCTCTCTCCCATTCCTACAAAATGCCTTTCTCCTCTTTGCAGCCAAGGATGAAGTCTCAGATTAGCTCTAATCTCATTAAATGAGATAGCAGGCTTGATGTGACGAAAGGTATCATTATCAGTGCAATCAAACAGCACTTGCTTTGCAATAACTTACTCGCTGATGCTCAGTCTTTGGATTCTGCCTGACCCCATCACAGTATTGTTTCAAACATGGACAAAATACTAAATTCCAGATGTGAGATGTGAGGTGTCAGTGACTAACCTTGACATCAAGGCTGCATTTGACAAAGTGGCATCAAGGAGCCTTACAAAAGCCCTAGCAAAACTAGAGTCAGTGGGAATCAAGGGGCAAACACTCCACTGGTTGAAGTGGATGATTGTTGTAATAGTTGGGAGGTTAGTCATCTGAGCTCCAGGGCATCTCTACAAGAGTACCTTGGGTAGTGTCCTCAGCCCAATCATTAGCTGCTTCATCAATATTTTCCCTCCTTCATAACATTGAAAATGAGGGATATTCACTGTTGACTGATAATATTCAACACCATTTGTGAGTCCTCATTTACTAAAGCAGTTCACGTCCACATGCAGCAAGACTTGGCAATATTCAGGTTTGAGCTTACAAGCGGTAATTAACATTCATGCGTGGCAGTGTTTATTTCCAGTGAAAGAGAATCTAACCATGGTCTCTTGATATTCAGTGGCATTACCATCACTGAATCTCCCAGTATTAACATCCTGGGGGTTGCCATTGACCAGAAACTGAACTGGACTAGCCATGTATTTGCTGTCTACAAAAGCAGGTCAGAGGCTAGGAACTTGGCAGCAAGTAATTCATCATCTGAGTCCCAAAGTGTGCCCATCATCTGCAAGATTCAAGTCAAGATTACATTACATTACATTACATTACATTACAGTGTGGAAACAGGCCTTTCGGCCCAACAAGTCCACACCGATCCGCCGAAGCGCAACCCACCCATATCCCTACATTTACCCCTTACCTAACACTACGGGTCAAGATTAAGATGAAATGTTCCCAGCTTGCCTGTTTGTTTATTGTTTGACATTGTCCAGGGTAAAGTAACCATATCTAAAAACATTGTTTTCTCCACCACTTAAGCACAGCAGCAGCAATTTGTACCATCTACAAAATGCTTAGCAGAAATTCACTAAGGCTTCTTAGAACTTTCCAAACCCATGGGCAATGCCATCTAAAATGATGAGGGTAGCATAGACATGCACCTCCAAGTTCCCCTTCAAGCCTCTCACCATCCTGACTTAGAAAGAAATAAGTTACCATTCCTTCAGTGTTGCTGAGTCAAAATCCTGGAATTCTCTTTTTATAATGGATTTGTGGGTGTGTCTACTCCAAGTGGACTGCAATAGTTTAACTGGATGGGCAATAAATCTTGGCCCAGCTAGTGACATGCACAGTTGTGAATGAACAAAAGTAAACAGGTTTGGTGTTCAAATCCTCCTGTATCTTGTATTTTGTTTTCTCTTTTATTTCTCTTGCAGCATTTTCTCTGGTCCCTTTTACTTGCCAGTGCTGCATTAAACATTCCATTGATCATTGTTTCTCAGTTATTCAGTCACTTTGATGCCTTGCACCTTAACGTGATTTCCCAATGTAAAAGTATCTTAATCTTGTGTTTCTTAGCCTCAGTTGAAATGTTGGAGATTTAAGTGGAGTAGTCAGTTAAATAATAAATTGCAGATAGATGTGTTTTCTTGTACGAGCCTTCAAATCCAAATACCGCTTGTAATTACATCAGAAGGAAGACGTTTTGTTTTTTCCTAAGTGGGCACATACATTTCCTATTTATTTGGAATGTGAATGCCATTAATTTGGTCTTTGGAATTTTGAGAGACATGAGTCAGAAATATCAAAGTAACTATTCAACAGTTGTTTGCAGTATTGAAGGCGACGGGGTTACAATAAGAATGTCTTTGTGACCCAATTCATAAGTGTTTTGTCATACTCTACAGACTGGAATTAATACTTTAGCTCAAAATGTCTCTGTCTGTCTGCCTGCCTGTCTCTCTCTGTCTGTGTCTCAACATCCAGACCTTTTTCACTCATCTATTAGTTATTTGATAAATTTACACCTTGACAGAATTGGTCAGAATTTTGGATTAATTCAAGCTGCTGTTTGTTCAGATTTTACTGAACATTCTACCGAAGTAGCTTTCTGTAATTTAAATTGGATTACAATGCTACCTGTTCAAATCAGAAAGTGAAATAAAATATTTGCAGATTCTGAAGACTACTTGTCTTCAGCATGTGTGTATAGATTAGAATCACTACAGCGTGGAAACAAGGTTCTTCGGCCCAACAAGTCCACACCGACCCTCCGAAGAGCAACCCACCCAGACCCATTCCCCTACACCTAACACTGTGGACAATTTAGCATGGTCAATTCACCTACCCTGCACATCTTTGGATCTCCGGAGTACCCGGAGGAAACCCACGCAGACACAGGGAGAATGTGCAAACTCCACACAGACAGTTGCACGAGGCGGGAATTGAACCCAGGTCCCTGGTGCTATGAGACAGCAGTGCTAACCACTGAGCCACCATTCCGCCCCCTAATGTGTGAAGCATCCATGTATTTGAGTGCACTTTGAATGTTCTATGTTAGTAATATGTTTATGCCATGATCACTTTCTGCTTGTGATGTTCCAGTCTCACTTTTGAAGCCAAGTGAAAATACAAAAGAAAACCCTGACTGAAAATGTGCTTCTGTAAATGAAAAATCACTTGTGAACGTGATATAAGAAGGGACTGACAAGATTGTAACCCATTAAATTTTTGAAGAACTCCTTATCAAATGGGCAAGCAAAGCTACAAGTAACATTGAGATGTATGCTTAAAACCTGTTGCAAAGAATAAATAGACTCGGTGGTTGGTGGGTGGATTTCTCAAAAGTTGTCATGTTGAGACCTGTTTGCCTTTTGAGTTGTAGAGTCATATAGTATGGAAACAGGCCCTTTGGTCCAATCATGTCGGCCTTAATCCCAAACTAAATAAGTCCCATCTGTACTTGGCCCATATCCCTCCAAACATTTTTTATTCATGTACTTGTTCAATTGTCTTTTAAATGTTGTAACTGTACCCAAATCTTCCACTTCCTCTGAAAGCTCATGTAAGCTCATTCCACACATGGACCACTCTGTTGTAAAAAAAATTACTCCTCATGTCTTTTGTGAATCTTTCGCCTGTCACCTTAAAAATATGTCCGCAGTCTTGAAATCCCCCTTGGGAAAAGACACCTGTCATTTACTTAATCTATGCCCTTTATCATTTTATAAAACATGGGAATTAGTTGGGTTCTATATCCTTACAGAATTAGTTGCCCATTTTTGCCAGTTGCTTGTTTTACAATTATATCTTGGTTTGGGCATGAATTTCACTGGCTTACTGTTGTCAACTCTTGATTTCTTTTGAGAATATCATAAGCAAACTATCTGTCCCAAAGCATTTGAGCTACATGTAGGAACTCAAATAGCTTTTGCAGGCACAAAATTTCACATCCTTTCACTTGGGATAAAATAGATAGAGTTTATTAGATTTTTAATCTTTTTTTCAGATGTTTTAGTGAGGACTTGGAGATTTCAACATTTTATTATTCCCTTCAGCAATGCATCAGTCAAACTTTTTTCCCTTTTATCTAAATATGGAATTAATCATGTAATTGTAACTTTTATGTAAGTCACCACAGTGTTTCATTTTATGACTATAACTTGCTTAACTTGTAATTTTTTGGAAAGTGTTGAGGAAAGAATCTGCTGGGAGTTTTTCATGAGGCATCTTCTGTCACCTGACTCGCCATTTACATCCTGTGTCTTATGAGACGTGGCAACCAAGCTGATGGTACATGGAGCCAGTCCAGTGGAGGAGTGTAGTGAGAAAAAGTAGCAACCAACAATATCCTCATTTGTGTAATTGGAAGGATGGGTATGGAACTACTTAAATCAGGAACCACCAGTACGAAGTACAACTTATGAAATTCTGTACTTACGGACATGATTCCATATAGGGGAATGTATTTATATTTATACTTATTCCATTAAGTACCTAACCCAACATTTCCTGTATTTTGGAGCAGCTACTTTATATTGTCCAATTTATTTTCTGACTTGTGTGCAAATCAACTTGTGAACGCAGTTGAGAGCATAACCCGTTCACCACCCTGGGACTGCCTGTAGTTGGCAGTATTCTCTGTGCTTTCAGCTTTTGCCCATACTTGTTTTGAAAGAAAGCTGTAGTATTCAAACAACTTAAACTAGTGATATCTTGACATTTGTTTGCTTTTGTAAACTATTCAATTTTGTTGGCTTGACATTATTGTCTCTTTCTTGTACAGAAACTTAAATTTTATCCTCAGACATCCAGCCAAGCACCCACACCGATCTTCTCCTGCAAATTTCATCCATGCCTTCATTATTTCGAGACTTATCTATCCTAAAGTACTTCTGGTTGGCTGCCCCTTCCAAGATGCATCATAAACGTTGTTCATCCAAAATTCTGCCCAAGCCATAACTCACCAAATTCGTTTCGCCCATCAGCACCTGCCATATATACCAGCTCCAAGTGATGCAGAGCTTTGGTTTTAAAAATCCTCATCCTTGTTTTCATATTCCTCCATGACTTCACCTTCCTTTGCAATTTGTTATCCCATTTAACTTCATAATTCTCAGATATCTGTTTTTATGTCATTCTGACACCTTGAATATTTCTTAAGCTTTGGAATTTTCTGTCTAACCTCCTCCAATTCACTTTCCTCCCCAGACTCCTCCAACTCACTCTCAATCCTCCTGACATTGCTTCTTAAAATCTGTCTATTTGATAAAGATTCCCTCGGATGATCCGCTGCGTACTTCCAGCACTTTCTGTTTCAATTTCAGAATCCAGCATTTGTAGTATTTTGCTTTTGTTTCAGATTTGGTAGTTTTATTTACCTTCCTATGTGTGGTTCTCCAAGCTAATGTGGAGTTCAGGTTATTAACCTTCCATCAAAGTTTGGAATAAGATCATTTGTGTTCCTTTTACAGATCATATGCATTCAGTTCTTTGGATTGTATCAGATCATCTGAAGGAATGGTTCAGTTTTCCTGAGCGGTTATTCTTGTTCTTGAATATTTGAGACAAGGGCATTCATCTTAGTATCTTTTGTCTCAATGATATCTAAACCAGCTCTCTTCATGTTGCCTGACAGGAAAAACACCGTCACATTTTCAAGACTCCATCAGAGCTGATGAGATAACTGAATCAATTATCAAACAGGAAGCAATATTTGGAAGGCATTATTTTCTGTGGTACAGGATACCATTCCTACACCATATGCCCTTAATGGAGAAATAAAGCTTAGCCAAAAAATAACTGCAGATGCTGGAATCCAGGGTAGACAAGCAGGAGGTTGGAAGAACACTGCAAGCCAGGCAGCATCAAGAAGTGGAGAAATTAATGTTTTGGTGTAACTCTTCATCAGACCTCTAGGGAGGGATGGCATACAGGAAGAAACATTTCTAAAGAGTGCTTGCATCATTCAGTGCCAAATGGACATTGGATGCTCCTTGGAGTGTCCTGTCAACGCTTGTCATGTCTTAGTTTGGTGTACTACTAAGGTCTTGAAATTAAAATCACTTACAACATTTTCTTCGAGCAATATACTTGGGCAATCTTTTGACAGTTTTAAATACTCTTTCTCCTTGTGAAATGTTCATTTGCAAGAGTACATGATTCCAAAAAGAAACCCCTTTTTCATTAATATTGAGAACTATATTTTGCTGAGTATATTTTCAATGACTCCCGTCAAATCAGCTGGGAATTTAGCAGCAACTTCTGTACCAGCACTACTTTGATCCCTTGTGGGGTGTGGACATCACTGGCTGGCCAGTATTTATTGCCTGTCCCTAGTTGCTCTTGAGAAGGTGGTGGTGAGCTGCCTTCTTGAACTATACCAGTCCATATGCTGTAGATAGATCATAATGCCATTAGGGAGAGAATTCCAGGATTTTGACCCTTTAACAGTGAAGCAATGGTGATAGATTTCCAAGTCAGGCTGGTGAGCCTCTTTGAGGGGAACATGCAGGTAATGGTGTTGCAGCCAGTTTAAAATTGTGTGCAAATTAGTATTTGTCTTGAAACTGTTGACGAATCCACAACTAATGCACAAATTTTCTGTAAACTGGTAGTCTGCTATAAGATCTTATGCAGGCTTCTGGCGTGTTTTGATTTTGATTTTGGTGTTTGATCCAGACTGTATGTCGATCTTGCTGCTTCTCGACTACTCATTCTGCCAGTTCTTAAATAATAAGCATTCCGCTTAACCTTTTCAGCATTACCATGGATTGTTCTCACTGTTGTGGAGCTAGCCCAGCCACTAGCAATGTAGATTACTTACTTCCTCCATTTCAAAGCATCCTAAAAATATCCAGTTCCACTGTGAAACTAATAGCTCTTTCTTGATCTCAGCTATCACTTTCCCTTTTTGTTTCTGGCTGATGTTTAGAAGAGATTACTACACAAGTCTAAGAAAGGAATTTAAAATGGCTCCTCTGCCTCATTTGTTCTCCCTGTGTTTAAGCATGTTGTATCTGCCTCATCTGCTCACATTAGATTTCAAATAGCACCTTTGCCTCACCTTTTCTCTTAAATGGCTCCTTACTTGGATGTAGAAGAAGAAGCAGTCCACCCTCAAAATATGTATGTGTGAGCAAAGTTTGAAAGGGTGGGATCTAATGTTGATGTACTGTTGTGAACATGGAAGCAACATTGAAAGTTTAAAAAAAATTCTAACTGAACAATGTCAAACAAGGACACTGATGCAGCATTTCCATAGCTAGGTTCACCATAATATTGATGACACACATTTCTCCTCTGGTGTACACACATGCTAGAGGCCAGTGACCAGCAGTGTGCTGCAATCATTGTTGTCATTTACATAAATGATTTGGATGAGAATATAGCTTGGTTAGTAAGTTTGCAGGTGATACCAAAATTAGTGGTATAATGGACAGCAAAGAAAGTTATCCAAGAGTACAGTGGGATATTGATCAGCTGATGCTATGAAATGTTGTGTCACAGCTAAAATACACTGAAAAGCTTATTAATTTCCCCTCTATATGGTATCTTGACATATTTGGAGGAGAAATAGGTTTACTGTTGGAATAGCTGTTCCACTGAAAGCAATTGGTGACTTAATGCTGCCTACCATCCAGTCATACAAGACTGTGGTTTTGAACATGAGCAAATACTGTTTATAGTAAATATTTTTAATGCATGTGAGAATATTCTACTGTAATGTTGTGCTTGAGTGTAAAATTCATTCCTGAATTTATCTTGATCAATTCTGACTTCAACAGAAAGACACTTGTCAGGATCTTAGCATTAAAATTTGAACAGTTGTGACTCTGCATGGAAAGATTGATTATTCTGCTGCCTTTTCACTTTGTGGACAGTAGTGTTTGGAGGCAATTAGTGTAACCCCAGTATTCTTGTATGAAATACTTGAAGCAACAAATTAGTTGGCTGTTCTGGCACCTCTCCTCTTTGATTTTTGTAAATGACTTGGATGAGGGAGTGAAAGAGTGGGGTAGCAAGTTTGCCGATGACATGAAGGTTGGTGGAGTTGTGGATAACTTAGAGGGCTGTTGTAGGTTGCAACGGGCTATTGACAGAATGCAGAGCTGGGCTGAGAAGTGGCTGATGAACTTCAACCTGGAAAAGTGTGAAGTGGTTCATTGCGGAACTTTTGTCCTTTAAAGTGCAGAGAGATGTAGAAAAGTTTGAAGAATTTGTAAGACCCAGAAAGTGACTAAGAACAGAGTGGCCCACCAAATCTGCGAACTCCAAGATGGCTTTAGTAATTGAACAAATTTTTCCATTCTCCTCCACCAGTAGTTCTTTCCAACATTACCTTAATTCTGAAATCCTTATATGTGAATTCCTTTATTTCTGCCAAATTATATTGCTTGCTCAATAAATACTTAGCAAACTACTGTTCCACCAGAAATATGATTTTTGGAGAAAAAGTATTTACAAGAACAAAAATCAATCCAAATGCTAATGAAAATTACGAGTTATAAAAGAACAGAGTTGGATGTCAATGGAATTTATTGCTCATCTTTGACATTGTTTAAGAGATAGCAATTGACCTTCACAAACTGCTGCTCTCCATGTGGCAAAGAAATTTTCATGGTATTGATCTGGCTGTAATGAGGGAATGGCAATGATTTCAGGGTGGTATGTGATGCCAAGAGGAGTTTGGAGGTGATGGTCTTCCTATTTACATGCTGTGCTTGCCTTTCTAGCTAACTAAAGTTGTAAGCTTGAAAGATATTGTCAAAAAGTCTTGGCTGATTACTGAGATGCGAAAGTATTTGTAAGGAAGGGAAGATGAAAATTAATCTTTTTTCCTGAAGGTCTTTCTTTGGACTTAGATTATATTAGATTACTTAGTGTGGAAACAGGCCCTTTGGCCCAACCAGTCCACACTGACCCGCCGAAGCGTAACCCACCCAGACCCATTCCCTTACATTTACCCCTTCACCTAACACTACGGGCAACTTAGCATGGCCAATTCACCTAACCTGCATATTTTTGGATTGTGGGAGGAAACCGGAGCACCCGGACTTCATTGTAAAGTCAAAAATAGGATATGAAGAAGCTCTCATTGTGAGATTAATTGGTTAACTATGGTACTGACTGGGACAGATTTATTTTAGGTAATAAGTAATAATTTGTAGGTTCAAAGTTTTTCTTTGTTACACGGGATAGTGCTGGAGAGTGGAATTAGTTGGGTAGTGTTTGGGAGCTGAGTACGGACATGATGGGTCACATGCTGCCTTCTGTACTGTAAAATTCTAATTCTAGCCAAAACAATTTTTGCAGAGATTAAACAGATCTTTTTCCCCCCCCCACCATAGTTCATTCAAACTTCATTAACAATGTATCATGTCTTGAGGTGCGGCAACATTTGATTCACTGTGATCAACTTAATAGAAAATCTATTGGTCATTGCCATGGTTAAAGTTATCTTTCTGCTGCCAATAATTATTAGTTGAATGTTTTGGCAGGCCGATGAAGTCATAGGTAACAAATAGCAGGTTTAATAGTAGATATAGTGGAACTAAAAGGACTAAAACTTTATTGAACTTGATTATAATTAGTGGTAGTTTTAGGATCTCTTTCCATAGTAAGTAATAGCATGGTGATGTATTTTCAGTAACGTTTTTGCCTTTTGCCTTCAGGCTCCGTTGAAGGGTCGGGGAAGATAATTCAGCGTTTTCCACAAAAAGACTGGGATGATGCACCGTTTCCACAGGGAATAGAATTGGTAAGTACATTACCACTTTGCATTTCATAATAATCCTTAGGTTTTTTTACAGTCTGTAGCTTTCATGGGGCCAACATATTCAGCTATCTTGCAACGTATATAATACTTTGATGAAGGATGTTGCATGTTGGGGTTCTGATTTGATTGGAGAGTGTGAGCATTGTTTAATGTTATACTATAAATTATTGATTCCGAATTGTGTCCCTGCTTTCATTAGAACTGATCTGCTTTATAAATACACCACACTAACATGCCGAATTCTATATTTTTTATGTAAATAATCACCAAATATCAATGAGGACAGTAAGATACGCAGTTTGATTTGTTGTCCTTGGTAGTGAACTTAAGCCGGAGTAAGAATTTAAAAAAAGTTTATTTGGCTTGAAAGAAAGCTCTTCATACAGAGCCATCTTGATAATTTGCGGTCAGTTACATGTTTTGTTACATTAAAAAAAACTTAAGCTAACAAAAAAGAATTACCAAAATTGAGCCTGACTTGTACTTCCAACGATTAAGTATTTTTGAAGAAAAATATTTGACAGCAATTGCATGAAATAAAAACATGCACAAACTCAAGAATGAATCAATAATTAATTTTATCAAACTGTTATCCTGAAGTCCCAGAGAATCTTGAACAAAGTCTGTTAAACATGATTTGCATGGTCTGATTTTGAATTGCTGCCTGATTAATAGACATTTCAGTGGGACTATTTTCTATTGGTCTGCTTTTCAGCTCCAATAGAGCTCTTTTTATTGGTTTTTGTATTTGAGTTATATTAGTGCCAAGTGTGAAATTGTCCAAAGTTCTTGCTGATATTTATATATAGTGATGAAGTGGATGAAAGTGGACATGATGTTAAACATTTACTAACTGGACTGTATCTGTGGAATAGTAGATGCTTTGTGTGCTGTAAAAGTATAATTTGATTCCAACTTGTGAAGCTGAAATCCAATTCTTTAGCTGCTGTTCTCCTGTTCTGTAACGTATGTAGGAGAATCCCTTTCTAAGCTAAGCTTGTGTTTTTTCGTTACCACTTGAGTGTCTTCCACATGAGGTTCCAGTTTATTTTCTTGAGTGCAATTCAGTAGTTAATGGGTGTAAGTGAAGCAGTTGTTTATAAGGTACTGCTATATCTGCAATTACATTACTTGAGTACTGAAGGAAGGAATAAACATTAAAGAAGGACTAGGGAACGGAGCCTCATATTAGTGTTGTAAGGTTCTCTTACTGACCTTACTGACTGTTTGCTCAAGTAACACCATGTTATTAATATGGACTTCAGGCATTACAGAAAACAATCTGAAAGAAGGCTTCTCTCACTCTGTAGAGTATTGCTAGTAACATCATAATGCTACAGGACTTTCAGACCTTTTAATCATAGTTTGTCCTTGATGCATTTTTAATAACCACAGTGACAAGGATGTATCTAGTTATTTCCTGAACTCGTTTTATATTTCACTGGCTCCATGTTTACCATAGTTTGTTGTTTTTTTTTTAAGAGGATGAAGTTGCTTTCACTTGTCAACTTGATGATATTAGCTGGTAAGTTCTAGTTGGACTCGACTGCAAAGTGAAATCATGGGTAGACTATTGTCAAATTCCCACTTGCTCCAATACATTGGAGATCAGAGGTGACATGAAGTGTGACTTAATAGACAGGGTCGTAGACTCTGGCTCATAAGATCATTTAGAGGATGTTCCTCATGACTCCATTTGGCAGCTTATCGATCATCAAATAAATAGAGAAACTAGAAATCCCATAATGTTTTTTTCTATTATACTACAGATATAATAGTAATTAATTATCTAATTGTCACGTAAGACAAAGTGTACAAATCTTTGTGCAGAAGTGAATACAGTTCGAGGTTCTAAATATAGTGAAAGGCTAAAACTGTAGGCTGTACTTGAATGCATGTAACATTAATTTTTTTATGGTCAGGCGGTCTGGTAAATTGGCTGCAAAATGACAAAGATTAGAACCGAAATATTCAAGGGTGTATGACACAGATGGTTCTCCTACAGCACGTGTTTCCACAACCTGAATTGGCTATAGCACTATTTCCAAATTTAGACCGATATTTGTAGAACACAAACTTTACCAACCTGTATTGGCTATAACACAATTTCAGCCCTATTATTTTAAATGGTGCTGGTATTGCACAATTTTCTTAGAAAGCAAGATTGCATGGGAACCGAACTATGATGTTATAGAAGAGCTACCTGTGCCTAGGAACAGTAGGAAATTATAAAAATGGGGAAGTGTAACTCTAACTCTACTAATTAAAGCTGACATTGGTAGAATATAAATCCTTTCTTCTGCAGATAAGAAAGTCGAATAATTGTGGGTAGAGATGAGAAATAGAGTCAATAGCCAGAGACTTTTCCCCAGGGCAGGATTGACTGGTATGAGGGGTCATAGTTTGAAGATATTAGGAGGAAGGTATAAAGGAGAGGTCAGAGGTAGGTTTTTTACGCAGAGAGTTGTGAATGCATGGAATGCGTTGCCAGCTGTGGTGGTGGAAGAGGAGTCATTGGGGACGTTTAACTGACTGCTGGACGTACACATGAATAGCAGTAAGTTGAGGGGTGCGTAGGTTAAGTTACTATATTTTACATTAGGATTAAACCTCGGCACAACATCATGGGCCAAAGAGGCTGTTCTGTGCTGCACTTTATGTTCTATGTTCTAAATAATGAAAGTACTGTGCTGCTTGTGGACTGGTAATAGGTCCAGCACTAAGGAAGAAGTAATGGGGACTTGTGAGAAATGTATGCCAATTATCTTGGATTATTTAATTTGCTTATGCATTGGATAAATCAGAATGTTAAGTTTGCTCTTGCCACTAGATGTGTGTGTTTTCAGGGTAGTTTCTTAGAGTGGCATGTTCTAGAGCCAACCAGAAAGCAGACTGCATTTGATCTGGTGATGTGTAATGAGGCAGGATTCATTAATAACCCTACAGTGAAGGTGTCCTTAGGAAGCGGTGATAATATTATTAAATATTATTTTCAGTTTGAGGGAGAGAAGAGTGTGTATAATTTCTGAGCTGAAGTAAGGGCACTTTTGAGGGCATGAAGGTAGCTGGCAAAAGTGAATGAAGAAACTAAGTATTGGAATAGGTCAGTAGACATACAGTGATAAAAATTAAAGGAGATATATCAGAATTCTCAGAAAAGATGCATTCCAGTGAAGGGGAAAAAAGGACTTCAAGGCGCAATACGTCATATGTGACTAACTGAAGAAGTTAGAGATGGTTTCAAAGGGGACACTTTTGAGTTGGCATGATATCACAAGTGGAGTTCACTGGCCTAAATTAAATTTCATTTTTGTACTTTAAGGAAGTTGTTTGTGATATGGTCTTTGGTTAAAATCTGTACAAGGTATCCTTAAAATTGGGATTGCATTTTCAACAGAAGATAATCTTCAACAGTAGGGCACATACTCAATGGTGCCAAATCTGGCAGTGCAATCTAGGACCTTACTGATGATGTAATGATATATTTCAGACATTGTCAGAAGAGACACAATGATGTGAGAATTGGCCAGGAAGGGATGTTATAAAGAATAGCACTTTAAATAAGGAGAGAGGGCATAAAAAATTGATGACTTTACCTCCCTCTTCTCGATTTAATGACCTAGTCGTATTGTTGCTGGACTAGTAATCCAAAGATCCAGATAATGTTCTAGGGACCTGAATTTGAATTCCACCACGGCAAATGTTAGAATTTGAATAAAAATCTGGAACTATCGTTAATTACCATAAAAACCTATCAAGTTCACTATTGTAACCTGGCCTGGCGTGGCCTTCATATGACTCTGGAAACACTTAACTACGTTTGAAAATGTCCAAGCATTTAATTATTCAAAAAGAGAAAAGGAATGAAACTGAATGGACCACATGACATTGACTAAGGTACTGGAAATAACTACACCAAATGCAACAAATCTAACATCCTAACATCCGGGAGATCTGTCTCGCAGACTAGCAACTGCCATACTCAGATTTGTAGAATCATGCCTTGGATGCCATATCACTACCATCCCTGGATATGTCCTGTCCCAGCAGCAGGACAGACCCTATAGAACTGGTAGCTTAGTGACTTACAGTTAGATGGGAGCTGTTGTAGGAGTCCTCAACATTGACACCAGACAATGTGAAGTTCCATGGCATCAGGTTAAACATAGGCAAGGAACCCTCCTGCTGATTTTTCCCCTCCCATTGTTGCCCCAGATGATGAATCCGCACTCTTCTACATTGAGCAGCATTTGGTGGCTAGGAGAGACACAGAGTGGATCAGCAATACCACTAATGACCAGCTTGGCTGAATCCTAAAAGACCTGTCTGCTAGACAGGATCTGCTGCAGTAGGTTTCACATGATCAGGAAGGAGAGATCACATATAGAGTAAGGGACTGCCCAAGTGAATATAGATTAGATTACTTACAGTGTGGAAACAGGCCCTTCGGCCCAACAAGTCCACACTGCCCCGCCGAAGCGCAACCCACCTATACCCCTACATCTACCCCTACCTAACACTACGGGTAATTTAGCATGGCCAATTCACCTGACCTGCACATCTTTGGACTGTGGGAGGAAACCGGAGCACCCGGAGGAAACCCACGCAGACACGGGGAG
Source organism: Chiloscyllium punctatum (assembly GCF_047496795.1). NCBI lineage: Eukaryota > Metazoa > Chordata > Chondrichthyes > Orectolobiformes > Hemiscylliidae > Chiloscyllium > Chiloscyllium punctatum. The sequence continues at coordinate 50,329,183 of NC_092760.1, forward strand.
AACGTGCAAACTCCACACACAGTTAGTCGCCTGAGGCGGGAATTGAACCCGGATCTCTGGCGCTGTGAGGCAGCAGTGCTAACCACTGTGCCACCGTGCCGCCCACATAGTTTGGGAAATTTGGAGGTGATGTGGGCAATAAGTGCAGAGGGGAAGAGGTATTTGTTGCTTTTATTTGGCTCATAGGTTTTTTTTAAAACTGGATGATTTGAAGCCAAGGTTCAAGGGTCCAGAACAAAGGTGACATCACAAGTCAACCTTAAGTTAATTGTTTGGCGATAGCTACTAATTTGACTATCTATAAAAGGTTACTTTCCAATTGAAGATAAATAGGGGAAATACTTAACAAGTTACAAAATAAGAAAAAAAGTACAAAATTTATGAAAATAAATTAAAAACTAAGTAAGTAAAACAGATGTCAGACCAGACGATGTGTTGTACCTGCATGGTGTGAGAGCTGTGGACTCCGTTGTGGTTCATAATGACCACATCTGTAACAAGTATTGGTTGCTGGAGGAACTCTGGCTTTGAAGACCTGGAATCTAAGCTTCAAACACTGTGACACAACAGGAAGGGGGAACAGTTGCCTTGACTTCGTATTGTAAGGCAGTTACATTACTTAGATTAGCCACCTCAAAATCGGTCAGTGGATAGGGACAGGAGGATATGACTTCCAGTGAGGCAAAGAGGGATTCAGGAGGTAGAGCTGAAGGTGCCTCTCCCTTGAGCTTGTCTGACAAGTTTGAGATTCTTGCTTTCTGTGTGGATGAGAGTGGGGCTGCAGAAAGATGAGTAAACTGATCATAGCACCATGCTACAGGGAGTCATTCAACAGTGGGGAAGTCAGCAGTGGTGGTCAGATTCAGGATATCTCATCAGGGCCGCAGAGGAATTTGGAATGGAAGAGGAAAGGTCCAGTTCTTGTGGTCCATGTAGGTACCAATGAAAAAGATGGAAAGAGGCTCTGTTGAGGGGATATGAGCAACTATGAGCTAAATTAAAAAGCAGAACCAAAACAAATCCCTGGATTACTACCTGAACCATGAACAAATTGGTAGAGGGTTAACAAGATGTCAGGAGGTAAATGTTACTCAAAGATTGTGTGGGAGAAATAGTTCAAATTCATGGGACATTGGCACCAGTACTAGGGAAGAAGGGAGCTGTTCTGATGCAATGTACTCTACCTGAATCTTACTGAGACTGATTCTGATGAATCAGGTAAGGATAGACTTTGGATTACTGGAAAATGAGGTTGTAATGGACAACAAAGAAATGGCAGGGGAACTGAATGGGTAATTTTGCGTCAGTTTTCAAAGTGGAAGACACAAGCAGCATACCAGAACTTCGAGAGTTGGAGGTAGAGGTGAAGCCATCACTAAGACTAGAGAGTGGGGGTGTTATGGCAAAAGTTCAAGGGGAGGGAGGCTCAGCAGAGGTTAACCATGGCTGGGAAGGCAGTGAAGCAGCAATGGCAGGTGTTTCTATGGGTGATTTGAGAGGGACAGCAGGAATACATCCCACGGAATAAGAAGCATCCTAAAGGGAGATTGAGGCAACTATGGCTGACAAAGGAAGTCAGACACAGCATATAAGTAAAAAGGAAACATATCTAATATGATGAAGATTAGAGGGAAGACGGAGGATTTGGAAGCCTTTTTAAAAACCGGCAAAGGAAAACTAAAAAAGCAAAAACCTGAGAGAAAATTAAATATGACGGTAAGCTAGCCAGTAATATAAAAGATTTTTTTTTAGCTATAGAAAAGATGAAAGAGGTAACAGTGGACTTTGGACCATTGGAAAACGAGCTTGGAGAGATGTTGTAATGGGGAACAAAGAAATGACAGAGGAACTGATAGGTTTGCATCAGTTTTCACAGTGGGAGCCACAAGCAGCATACCTCAACTTCAAGAGAGTCAGGCAGCAGAGGTGAGGCCATTATTAAGGAAATAGTGCTGGTGAAGTTGAAAGATCTATACATGGATAAATCACCCAGACTGGTTGGGACTGCACACCAGAGTTCTGAAGGAGATAACTGCAGATATTCTGAAGGCATTGGTGGTGATCTTTCAGGGATCACTGGAGTCAGGGAGTGTCTCAGAGAATTAGAAAATGGCTAATGTGACACCCTGTTTAAAAAGGGAGGGAGGAAAAAGACAGGAAACTAGTTAGTCACACCTCTATTATTGATAAGATTTGAGAGTCCATTATTCAGGATGAGATTGCAAAGTACTTGGAAGCGCATGGTAAAATAGAGCTGAATCAGCACAGTTGTCAAAGGGAGGTCAGGCCTGACAAATCTGTTCGAATTCTTTTGAGGAGGTAATAAACAAGTTAGGCAAAAGAGATCCATTGGACCTGATCTGTTTGGATTTTGAGAAGGTATTTGCAAAGGTATCGCACAGGAGGCTGCTCAATAAGATGAGTCAATGATGTTAGTTGCAAGGTTTTGGCTGACTGGCAGAGAGTAGGGATAAAGGGGTCTTTTTCAGGATGGTGTCCGGTGACTCCTGCAGGAGTCTGTGGGACCACAACTATTCATATTACACTGATGATCTGGACAAAGGAGCTCCCCAAGAGCTTTGGTGGGTAAGGGAAGATTCCCTACTGGAGTCTACTCAGCCTTCCCTGGTTCTTTCCCTGAGATCGTTCAGTTGCCTGCATTAAAATTTTTAGAAGCAGTCCCTTAAAAGTTTAGCACATTTACTTAAACATTTATTATAGTATCACAGTTACAGAGTAACAAGACACCAATCCCTAGTCTAAGTAGAGGTTCTAAAACCTCAGCAGAGTAGCAGTACTAGCACTTGCCAACCTCATGCTCACTCAGACTACTCCAAAAATGGCACTCTCAATCTTTAGTACTTGTACAATTTTTGCCCACTAAACATGTCACATCAAACTCATGCTGATGAACATGATGTCCTCTGCACATTTCTGCTGTGTTTGTGATGAACATGTTAATCTTTTGATCACATTACTAGAATAGTGATGACGAAACTGCCCTTGTACTGACTCGGGTGGTGACATTATGTGTTGGTATCCTGTAAAGTGTAGTCACGTACTCATTATCTCATGTCTTTGTTTAAACTTGATTACTGACTTTTTTGTGTCTTAAACCCATTCCTCATTATTTTCCACCTCACATGCTTGGTCAGTAAACTCTTTATTCAAACCCCTATTGTCTTTCCTCCTAGGTACTTGAAGTGATCTGTCAAAGGCTTTTGTTCCTCCTTAATGACTAATTGTTAAGTTTCATAGCTACTAAATTTGTTCCTGTACTGAGCTGGACTTCCTGCTTTTCCCAGCAAAGTTATCTTACTTAATACTTTTTCCTTTTGCTTTATTTCTAACATTCCTTTGGTTCTTTAATTTTATGCTTGCCCTTTGTGTCATTTCTCACTAAGGGCCATTGTTGCTAAGTTTGCAGATGGTCCAGACAGTTAGAGGGACAGATAGTGTTGAAGAAGTGGGGAATCTGGAGGACTTTTTGGAGAGGCTAGAAGAGTGGGCAAAGAAGTGGCAGATGGAACATAATGTGGGAAAGTGTGAAGTTATGCACTTTAATAGGAAGAATAGAGGCATAGACTGTTTTCTAAATGAGGCAAGGGTTTGGAAATCTGAAGCATGAAGGGGCTTGAGAGTCCAAGTTCAGGATTCTGTTAAGGTGGACATGCAGATTAACTTGACAGGAATGTAAATCCAATGTTAGCATTAATTTCAGGAGGGCTAAAATACAAGAACAGAGATGTGCTGCTTAGGCTGATCAGGCTCTGGCTGACCCTATTTGGAATATTGTGCTAAGGAAATATGTGCCGGTGTTGGAAAGGGTACAGAGAAGAGTTAGAAAAACAATCCTGGAGATGAAGGACTTGTCAGGAGGGATATTTAAGGATTCTGGGTCTGTATTTGATGCAGTTTAGAAGGATGAAGGAGGGAATGTAATTGGAATTTACAGGATGCTGAGAGGCCTGGATAGAGTGAACATAGAGAAAATGTTTCCCCAAGAAGGCATGACTAGGACTGGAGGGTACAGCCTCAGTGAAGGGAAAATCTGTTAACCACTCTCTGGCTGAAGAAATTCTTCCTCATCTCCATTCTAATGTGTGGAGCTGATTGCTGCAGAGCGCTGTTGAGGCCAAGTCATCGTTTAAGATGGAAAGGTTCTTGATTGGTACCCTTGACATAATCTGCAACCTGTTGGTCCAGCATATTCCTCACTGTACTCTTCTGTTCAAATTTGGTTTCAACACTGATTCAATTATAAGTGCAGGAGGGCATGCCAGAAGCACCAGGCATACCTAAAAATGAGGTGTTTACCAGATGGAGCTACAAAACAGGACTTGTTGGATGCCAAACAGCATAAGGTGCAAGTTATAGACAGTGAAGTGATCCCACAAACTAAGGATCAGGTATAAGTCCTGCCACATTTATTCATAAAAATGGTGGACAACTAAATAACTCACTGGGAGAGGATGTTCCATAAGTATTCTCATCCTTAACAATGGAAGTACACAGCATACCAGTGCAAAAGATAAGGCTGAAGCATTTGCAACTGCCATACCTGCCAAATGATAGGAAAATCTCAACATGCAGTCAAACCAGCACCTTTAGTACCCATGACAGTTTTTGAGGAACCATTCAGTGAGATGTTAGTACATTGTGCAGGACCATTTCAAAAAAATGAAAATGACATCATAATATCCTTACAATTATGAATATGGGAACTTAATTCCCTGAGGCAATTCCTTTCAATTCACTTGAAGTGGTAGTGAAAAAAATTAGCTCAATTTACTCATTCAGCTACCAGTAGAAAAACCAAGGTTCCAATTTTATGCCTTAAACTTATTCAGTACATAATGTATAATGTGGATTTAAAACAGTTGAACTCCGCAGCCTAACATCAACATTTAGAGAAATACAGTCAGACTCTTGACAATGATTGAAGCACATCTTCAAGATTGGAACATCTGGATCTATTATAGGTGTTTATTATTAGAGACTCATTTTATGAATCTACTGGGTTTAATCCGTTCAAATTAATCCATGGTCATGAGATAAGAGGTCCGTGAAAATTGGTCAAGGAGAGGATTTTAGGGCAGGAAGATGAATCCTATATATTGAACTGTTTCTCTCTGATTCTGGAAGGACACTCAGGAGCAGGCAAAGTAGCACAGGACCATTTGTAAACTTAAGACAATTAAAACAAGACAATTAAAAGGTGGGTGAAGTGAGTTATCTGGTAGATACTCTGAGAAAACTTACTTTGAGACATATTAATATGATACATTACCATGGTAGAGAGGAAGGTGAGAAGGGCACGTATATGAGGTTGTAAGAATAGTGGAGGATGGCATAGATTAGATTAAATTCCCTACAGTGTGGAAACAGGCCCTTTGGCCCAACAAGTCCACATCGACCCTCCAAAGAGCAACCACCCAGACCCATTCCCCTACATTTATCCCTGTACCTAACACTATGGGCAATTTAGCATGGCCAATTCACCTAACCTTAGTGAGAGTGAGATAAAAAGAGACAGAGACAATTCACAGAATGAACCTCCTTCTATTCGGTTAGCCAAACCTGAAATGCTAGACAACATTTTCCTATTTAGAGAAAGGACAACAAGATATAGTGAGATTACTTACTGAATTTAAGGAAATCTATAGAAGTAACCAGGGTGGACAACTCTCAACCAATTGCGATGTGGATGAAGGGCAATCTGCACCTGTAGAACAACACCCATATCATTTGCATCCAAGAAAACAAGGGGCTTTGATGAAAATAGAAACATTGGAAAAATCACTTGATTGCATCTCTTCAACTTTTGCAGTTCTCTATTATGTGAGTTTCTAAACCTGATTAACCTGTTAGATTCTGCATAGGAGAAAGTGAGGACTGCAGATGCTGAAGACCAGAGTTGAAAAGTGTGGTGCTGGAAAAGCGCAGCAGGCCAGGCAGGATCCGAGGAGCAGTAGAATTGACGTTTCGGGCATAAGCCCTTTTTCAGGAATCCTTCTTCAGGATTCTGCTTAGGTTACAGGAAGGTCAGTGCAGTGACCAATTCATACACAATTCTTGAGTTAGAGGGTTGTATGGATAGGGCTGCAGTGCCTCATTGCTTACTAAAATGGATTTATTGAAAGGATACACTGACAGGTACCATTGAAGTCAGAAATGATGGAGATAAAAGTTTTTGTCACCAAAGAGGTTACATTGAATTGAGAAAGCATATAAGCAGGTAGGGAAAGAGTTAAGTTTTGAGTTTGTGAAACAAGGGGTTCAGCTGAATATGACTCAGATCGGAATCATTCATTCAGGTTTGAAGATGTCTGTTTACTTTACGAAGACTTGTAACCAAGTCATAACTGGTATTCCTAGTCATGTGATTTACTTGGAACCTGTATACAGCACCACAAATGGAGCACGTGAAACAAATGAAAGCCTTGAAACAAATGAAAGCCTTAAAACAAAAATTGTTTATCTAGCTGGGAAGGATAACATCATTGACCAACCAAGAATATAATGATATGGGAATAAAGCGAAGAATAAGAATGTAACAAGGAATTGTGTAGATTTTGTATAATGAATGGATGAAAATGAATAATGTATGCCTAGGTTTGAGATTTTATGTTGTAAATATTTTCAGGTTATTTTCTGTTTGGAAATTATTTGTTTCCCAAGGGTGGAGGCATATTGGGACACATAGTTGTATTGACGTATTCTTGGGGAAAAATTGGAAAATATGGAGCAATTCCAGCATCTTTTGGATTGAGTGCGGTCCAAATGTTAATGTGTGCTGCAGATCACCTTCTGTTTACAGAAAAATCCAGTAACTTTGGAGAAAACAGCTAAGCAAAGCTTTCGAATAGATGAGCTGGGATTTGTTTTAATTATTGCAAAATGTGGTTTTGTAAAGACTAATAAACCTCTCTGCTAATGGTTGCTTGGCAAACGTTTTTGGGCTGAAGTTTTGTTTTACAGACCTAGAGAAAGGAAGGTACCTAAGAATGGCAAACTTCTCTTCTGAAGCTCTGCTCTCCGTAGAGGTTCTTGGGAACCTTTTTGGAGTTTCCAATTGCTGATAATTCTGACAACGTTTGAAACCCAAAAATTGGACTTAGTCATTCGAAAGACTCCAATCCATGAAAATTTTACCATCAGTCTACTTATTTTTCGAATCGACCTGTTCAGAAGTGTTATTACATACCTCTGGAGCAGATGGGACTTGAACTCAGGTTTCCTGGTCCAGGGGTGGTGACACTACACTATGTCACAAGATAGCTCCCAGTCAGATTATGGCTTTCTACAATTTGACCTTGTTGGCAGGAAATCCAATAGATAAGAGAAGCTGTTACCTTCATTCTTTTAGTTCCAGACTCTTGGCTGCTAGAATCAAAGAATCCCCTCAGTGCAGAAAAATGCTATTCGGCCCAGTGAGTCAGCAGTGACCCTCAGAAGAGCATCCCACCTAGACCCACCCCACATCTGTAACCCCACATTTACCGTGGCTCATGCATTTAGCCTGCATGTCCCGGAACACTAAGGGGCAATTTAGCATGGCCAATCCACCAAATCCACATATCTTTGGATTGTGGGAGGAAACTAGACCACCCAGAGGAAATCCATACAGACACATGGAGAACGTGCAAATTCTGTGCAGACAGTCAGCCAAGGCTGGAATTGAAGCTGGGTCCCTAGCATAGTGAGGCTGCAGTGCTGACCACAGTGCCATTGTTCTGCATATAATAAGGTTTTGGTTAGTATTTCAGCCACTTTAAGAAAGTTATCTCTGCAACGTGTACTTTTTGTGTTGTGTGATTTTTTTTGGGATAAAGTGGACATGGATTTACTTGCGATTGTAACTTGGATGTTAACCAGTGTTTGCCACTTGGTTTAAGAATTAGTTTTCATTCCTATAAACTGATTATTTTGCATTCATCAAAGAGTAATTTTCACCAGGATTCTTTCTCTGGATAGTAGTACAAAAGAGAAACAATTGGCCACTTTGATAATTGAATCAACACATTTATACTAATGATGCAACTGCGGCTTGACTGTCGCTGCATTTGTCCTGTAACAAGACCCATTTTATGATCTCTGACAATAGTTTTATAGGAGGGGCTGTAAAATACCCTGGATGGTGTTCTTGTCTGTTCTGACCTGTCTGAAAATATATGGGGTGGGTTCAAGGCCTAAAGTAGCCCATTGACCCTTTCCCCAATTAAGGTAATGAAAGAGCCAAAAAAGTTTCAGCTGACTGGAGGCATTCAGGGAATGGATAGAAAGCTTGCATATCACCCTGTTTGGCATGCATGCACAAAAATGAGGGAAGAGATGGTGTCTCCACCAAAGATCCCTATCCAGATTTTAAATCCAGGCAGAACCCTCCCCACAAGGTCTTGTTCCTCCATGAGCTCCCTCTCTACCTGATCTTTATGTGATGTCTTAATCACTTATCCTCTCACTGTCTGTTCCTAGTGTTCCCACCCTTGGTGCTTTAGAGATCCGTTTCTTTTGGTGAGTTTCCATTGCTGAGGCAGACAGGATTCCTGTCGTCGGGCAGAGTCTTTAGGTGGTGGGAGAGTATTGGAAAATTCCTGCTCCAGATCTGTTTTTTAATTTCCTTTAATTATTCTGGCAAACAGTTTGGTTGCATAAAGTAATGCATTTTAAATACTACCCCTGAAGTAAGGGCTGCATTCTGCAATTGCTTCATATGAGAAAACAGTTGCTTAGCAATTGGAAAATATTCCATGGACCACATCAACACATACTGCAGTCAGACTATTTAATTATGTTACTAACAATAATGCAACATTGTGAAATATGGGAATTAACATTCTGTTTGATTTCTGAAAACATTGTTTAAGACATGTACTGTTGTCCTAGATTTGACTTTTTTGTGGAATTTCTCTTCTGTAATGTATTTACTGTTGAATGAATCTTTCCATGACTCTCTTGTATTCCTTAAGAACATTAAATAAATTTAATTCCAGTAATGTGACACCATATTCACAATTTTTTTTAAAATTATCATTTGTTTGACCAATTGAATGCAGGATCAGTTGTTAATTTTAAATCTAAGATAGATAAATTTATGTTAATATAAGGTATTAAGGAATTTGGGCCAAAGGCATGAAAATGGAGTTGCACCACAGATCAGCAGTGACCTCATTGAATGGTGGAACAGGCTTGAGGAGTTGAGTGACCTCCTCCTGTTCCTATCTTCCTTAGTCCATGATAGTCCATCTTTTATGCACATAACTCCATACTGGAGTTAGATTTTTAAGGTTTTGTGTCAGGAAATTCTGCATTCTGAAAGTATTTAAATAAAGTCTGAATCAAGTTTAAAAAGTGTTCTTTGATTAATTCTATGAAATAAACTATGCAGCATTAAACTCAAGCAGAGTAAGATAGCTTACTCTGATAAATCTCATTATTTCTACAGGAATTGGGTCTAGACTGTGTTTTTGAAATTGTCTTCAATTTTGGTACCTGCATAATTTTCCCAGTGACTTTAAAGAAATGCAGCCATTGATTAACTCCTGCTTTTTTAAAAAAAAAGTTAGTCTGTTCACTAATCTATGACCTTGATCTTTGTTATATTTATGTCTGTTTCAAATATCTTTATTGTTATGAAAACCAATGCTTAAATGTTCTGATACATTTATTTCTTATCTGCTCTAATTCATTCATTATTGGTAGATTCAGGTGTGAAACCTTCTCTTTTAGTTTATTTCTCAATGGATTTGAAAGGAGTCCTGTACACATTTAAGGCACTGCATTGATCTCCCCTTTTGCAACTGAACTGTTTGCCAGAATTATTAGAGGAAATTTAAACACTTAATCTCCCTGGCTGATTAAGTTTGGGGTAGTAGAAATTTCACATTATTATTTTATATTTTTACTCATTTTATATTGCTTATCCATCTCACCTGTACCATTGGGTGACTTATTGGCTACTATAGTATGATTTATCTTTCGTATTTCTAATCAAATACATACTGTTGCTGCCTTAGGGGTGTCAAACCCTTGGAAAGGAAGCTGAGGAGTTTATTAGAATTGAACTAATGATGGCATTTAGTTATTTGGAGAAAACGGCATTGAGCTTTTTCTAGTTAGAACAGAGAACATTGAGGGGTTTTTGATTTTTGATTTGCTTTTGATAGAATTCCACTGTTCTTTTTAGAAAAAATAGGGAAATGATGAAAGATCAAGTAGCTGTGATATGAAAGAGTTAGTTTGCTCCGCAGACCTGCAAGAAATTGAATGCCCGGGGTTTGGGGGAGGGGGGGGGGGGGGCGGTGGCGCGGATGCTGTTGGCAGGGTGATGTGTCTGTCTTCTAGGTGCAATGTGGGAGGTTTACATTCCCATCCCTTGCCTTTCAGGGATCATTTACGCTGTTATACCGTATTCAGAAATCAATAAGAACATTACAGTTGCAATTTGACTACTCCCCTATATTAGGTATTAGATCCCCAACAGTATGGAAACAGGCCCTTCGGCCCAACAAGTTCACACCGACCCTCAGAAGAGTAACCCACCCGGACCCATTCCACTACCCTATATTTACCCCTGACTATGGGGAATTTAACATGGCCATTCACCTAACCGTCCCATCTTTGGATTGTGGGAGGAAACTGGAGCACCGGCGGAAACCCACGCAGACACCGGGAGAATGCAAGCTCCACACAGTCGCTCGAGGTGGGAATTGAACCCAGGTCCCGGGCACTGTGAGGCAGCAGTGCTAACCACTGAGACACCTATAGTTACAAAACAAAAGATTTGCAACAGATTTGACCACTGTGGTATGATTTGCTTTACATTGTTTCTGGAGATGAGGTAGTCACTGCAGTGTATCTTGAGTGGCATGTGACTGTGAGGGAGTGACTGGTGGTTATCTTGTGGGCATTACTAACTGTGATGTAAGGATTTTGTATAAAGGAAGGATTGTTACCTTTGTTCAGAGAGAGAGAGAGAGAGACTCCGTAAACCCTGCGAGGTGTGTTAAAGGTTTCTGCAAAGCTTGTACTCTACTGTGCTTAATAAATTTGGTTGCTTGTTCACAGAAGTAGGTCTGTTGCATTGCACCAAGTGTGTAAGAACCTCAGGAAAAAGAACCTATGATCTGGAATGTAATTTTTAAAGTTAGCAGAAAACTGATGTAGTACAAAGTTTGAAAATGATACACTCTTGAACATGAGAAGTTTGCAGTTGTTTGAGAACGGCATTAAGGCCGCTCTTTCAAAGAGGCAATATTGGTGTAATGAGGCCAAATGGCTTTTATAATGTTTGATTCCGTAAATAATTTCAGATGTTATTCATTTTTATGAAAATTTTAAGCTTTTGTTTATTTGGGGAATATGAAAGATTAAATATTTTTGTTCGAGGATATTTTTATCTGAATCAAATTTCAATCGCTATTGGCTAAAACCTTGTAATAATGTTGAGTTCTACCTCTGGTGTAATTTTGCTTTTTGCCAGCAAAACTGATTGTTTTGTGAGGTCTTTAAGATGCGAAAGAAAATTAGTGTTATGACTTAATTCTTAATGTCTTTTTTTTAGCTATGATCAGGACTATATATTTTTTCTTTTTATGTTATGTTATGCAATTAAATTACTTATTGTTAACTGTAAAGCAGTGTATTCAAAAACTCAATCATGCACATTTGGTTGATTTTGAATAATGCTCATTAGATTTCAGCAGTATACACCTCTTCCCTCATATGGAGTAATCGGACAGCAAATTCAGCATATGCAATGCTAACGGATCCTGTCTACTAATTGCTGACTGAAGCTTGACTAAGGCAGACAGGAAAAAGATATTTCCCAAGCATATTTTTTAATGCAACCGATTGGGTTTTTGATACTCTGGTTACTATAGGTAACCCCACAAAGCAAAATTGCATTGCAGAAGCATGTTTGTCTGATTTCTTGGTAAATGACATTTGCATGGTAGTGTATTAAGTGACTGTGAGATAGAGGAAAAAGTTTCAATATTAGATGTGACAAAGTGGGTTAGAACCAAGTTTCTTCTCCAAGATGGTCAGTACACGAGGACACAGGGCACAAGGCTGTTGTGTGATAAAATTTAAAGAAAGTATTGGTGAAGTAGTTGGAGCTTCTTGGGCTGTTTTAGACCATTACTGGAGTCATAATAATGTAGTGTTACTTAAATTTTATCTACAAATGCTTCATAATAGATGCGCTGGAATGGATATGAACAACTTTCCATAACACAGTTGATTTGTTATCAATTAATTATAAAACTATATATGTATAGGAATAGTGTTAAGGCAAAATAAGAACAACCATTTCAAAGTGAATTATATTACCTGTGAATATAAATAAGACTGAACAATGTTTGTTCAGCATTTCATATTTACCTGAAAATATTCAAAATTGAGATTTTTGAAAAATTCATTGCATTTCAAAAAGCACTGCAGTCACTTATGGCTCAATACCACCCATTAACCAGAAACTATTGTTGGTATTTCCTGTGTCTACAAGGGCACAGTACTGTTTATTCATTAATTATTGTAAAATATTGCCATTCAAACCTTTTGCCTTAATTGAGAGTTTCAAAACATGAGATACAATGGCCTGTCATGTTCCACATTTTAATGTAAACTTTTGAAAGCATTATTATCTCTCTTCCACGTACATGGCCATTAAGCACATGCCAGTGTTCTGATAGCAATGTTTGGACGTTGATTATTGCTTCCAGATCATTAACTTGCCTCTGTGACACACGACTGCATTCCTCTGTTTAATTACATTTGACAGTGACTAACCAGAATGACTGCTATTTATTTCCATGGTAAAATTACTTAACTTTGAGAGTTCTAGTGTTTAGTCTTTCTGTTAATGACTAGTAAGCACATTTTATGTACTTTAAAGAGTTTCATATGGTGCTATTGTGTAATTTTCAACTTATAAAGTAATTCCATTGATGGCACATGGTCTATTGAACTGTGAGAAAACATTCTGTTCCTGCTATTCTGGTGAGGAGAGACTTAATTGTTCTGTTGATGGTATTCCTGGTAACTTGATATCAGGATAGAAAGACTCCAGAATTTCTTGAGCTGCTAGCCATGTGGTTAATCTAGGGTCATGTTTGACTGTGTCCTCCAAATATTTGTGACTCTGGTATCCTTGAGATCCTTTCGGTACCACCAGCAAAACTAATGTTATTTATGAGATACCATGTAAGAACGGTAAAAAAAACACTGCATCAGACAAACTAGCAGGAAACTTGCCACCAGGGTACATGAACACAAACTGGCCAACAAAAAAGATGTGACCCACTGTTACTAGTTTCTATACATATAGACAAAAAAGGACATCACTTTGACTGGGACAACACACACATCCTAGGACAGGCGAAACAACGACATGCATGAGAATTCTGAGGCATGGCATTCTAACCAGAACTCCAAGAGTAAATGCATTTATTTAGACCCTATCTACCTTCCCCTGAAAAAAAAACCAGAAATGACATCACCCACCTTAAGAAACCAAGACCTATAAATAGAGAGGCAGGACATACCACCAGTGCTTCACCGGAGAGACTCTCTGATGTTACCGAGTATGTTGACGAAACATCTGAAAACAAACCTTCATGCTCAGCAAGGTAACTTTTATGCTTAAAAGATAAAATGACAGAAATGGTAGAATAATCCATTATAGATGATAGTTCTGAATTCCTACCGTTTAGAAAATAAAGGCTAGGAGAATCATCTGTGGCTGACTAAGGATGTTAAGATTGATGTTGTTATGACAGGGTGGTGAATACCTCTGCTAATTAAATCAAACCCAGAAAAGCTTACCTCGTCTCATAACCTGTTAAAGAATGAATGATAGTGACCTCTCAAATTCCAGTATTTAAAGAAAATAAATCAATTTATTCTTAACTCTAAAAGCGAACATTTAACATCAAGTATTTGCGACTCTAAGCCTCCTTTCTCCTAACTACTTGTTATTTGCCTCCAACTCTATAAGAATATACTGTTCCCATAAACACCCCTATGAAAAATTACATCAACTTAATTTTCAAAACCCTATAGCGGCTGTTGTCTTCAGTGCTTGTGTTCCTCTGGCTGTAGATCTTCGTGGGTCGTCTTCGGTCTTTTGCTGCAAAGCTGTTTCATACAAAAGGGTACCTTTGGCAGAGTGTTATGCTAGCATACGCTATGATGATGGCAGTTGGCCAATCTCTCTGGCTAGCTCTCAAAATGTCGGCTTCTTTATACTCCAAACAGTGGATTATCTCATTGTTCCAATGTTGCTAAAACTAAAATTCTGTGACTACAAGAGCAAGTCAGAGGCTAGAAATGAATCCCAACTTCCCAAAGTCTGTCCATAATCTACAAAGCACAAGTCAGAATTGTGATGGAATAATTTCCAGTTGCCTGGAGGGTGCAGCTCCAACAACACTCAAGAACCTTGACAATATTCAGGGCATAACAGCTCGTTTGATTGGCATTGATCCACAAACGTTCACTTCCTCCACTTCTGCAGAATGGTAACAGTATGTACTGTCTACAAGATGCACTGCAAAATTCACTACAATCTCTTAATAGGACCTTCCAAAGCGTCAACCACTACCATCTAGAAATACAGACATGGTGGCTATTCACTTTATCGATGCCCTTCCTGTTTTATAAACCTCTATAAAGTCACACCCCCGCTCCTTATGCTTCAGGGAAAAAAGTCCCAACCTGTTCTTCATCTCTTTATGACTCAAATGCTCATGTCTTGGTAATATCCTTGTAATTCCTTTTGCATCCTTTCCAGTTTAAAGCATACTTCCTAAAGGGCAATCACAATTGTGCAAGTACTCCAAATGTGGCCTTACAGATATCTTGTACAGCTGTGACATCATGTCCCAACTCCTGTTCTCAGTGTTCTGACTGATGAAGGCAAGAGTGCCAAATGCTGCCTTTTCCACCCTACCTGTGATGCCATTTTCAAGGAACTATGTTTCTGCACTCCTAGGTTTCTCTGATAACCTCAGGGACCCACCGCTATCCGTGTAAGTCCAGCCCTGGTTTGTCATACCAAAATACAACACGTCACGTTTATCTAAATTAAGTTCCATTTCCATCTGCCATTTTTTTTGGCCCACTGCCTTGTTGATCAAGATCCCATTGTACTCTTCAATATGTATGTGTGTAAGTTTTTGGAAAGAGTTCGGAGGGACAGGCTTTACAAGCATTAGGAAAGGATAGTCAGCATGACTTTTTGTATGGGAAATTGTCTCACTAGCTTGACTGAGTTTTTTGAAGAAGTGACAAAGAAGATTGAAAGCAGGATGGTGGATGTTATCTGTATGGATATCAGGAAAGCATTTTACAATATTTTATGTGATAGACTGTTGAGTAAGGTTAGATCACTTTGGATCTAGGGAGAGCTAGCCATTTGGATCCAAAATTGGCTTGAAGGCAGAAGGCTGCGGGTGCTGGTGGGGAAGAGTTGTTTTTCGGACTGGATGCCTTTGACCAGTGGTGTGCAGTAAGGATCAGTGCTGGGTGCATTGCTTTTTGGCAACTATTTAACTGATTTGAATGTGAATAAAAAAAATCATAGTATGTTTGCAGGTGTAATGGACAGGGAAGTAGATTATCTCGGAGTAAAACGGGACCATAATCTGATGGGCCATTTACAGAATCCCAACGGTGTGGAAGCAGGCCATTCAGCCCATTGAGTCCACAAGCCTATCTTTCGCAACCCACTTAGACCCACACCCCGACCCTATCACGTAATCCTACATTTCCCATAGCTAACCCACTTAGTCTGCACAATTCCTGGACCCTATGGGGAATTTAGCCAATCTATCTAACTTGTGCACATCTTTGGATTATAGGAGGAAACTGAAATGCAGGGAGAATGTGTAACCTCTGCACAATCACCCAAGGGTAGAATTGAACCTAGGTCTCTGGTGCTGTGAGGCAGCAGTGATAACCACTGAGCCACATGCTGCCCCAGTCAGGTTTCTTTTTTTTTGATCTTTCTGTCTCTACAAACCTATTGTCATTGACCAACTGGCTGAGGAGTGGCAGGTGGAGTTTGATTTTAATGTGATGCTGTGAATGTAGATTTGCTTGCTGAGCTGGAAGGTTAGCTTTCAAACGTTTCGTCACCATACTAGGCAACATCTTCAGTGAGCCCCCGAATGAAGCACAGGTGGTATTGCCCACATTCTATTTATGTTTGTGTTTCCTTTGGTTAATGATGTCATTGCCTGCAGTGACATCATTTCCTGTTTTTCTCAGCAAGTGGTAAATGGGATCCAAGTCAATGTGTGTGTTGATAGAATTCTGGTTGGAATGCCATGCTTTTAGGAATTGTCATGCGTGTGTCTGTGTTTGGCTTGTCCTAGGATGGATGTGTTGTCCCAGTCAAAGTGGTGTCCTTCCTCATCTATATGTGAGGATACAGATCTCAAAACTCAATAAATGTGAGGTGTTGCATTTTGGTAAGACAAACCAGGGCAGGATTCTGAGGAGTTGTTGAACAAAGAGACCTAAGGATGTAGGTACATGGTTCCTAGAAAGTGGAGTCGCAATTAGGGTGCTGAGTAAGGCTTTTGGCACCATTGCCTTCATTGGGATGTCATGATGCGGCCATAAAGGACATTGATGAGACCACTTTTGGAATACTGTGTGCAATTCTGGTTGCCCTTCTGCAGGAAGGATGTTAAACATGAGAGGGTGCAGAAAAATTTAGAAGGATGTTGCTGGGACTGGAGTGTTTGAGACACAGGTTGAAGCTGAATACGCTGGGGCTATTTTCCCTGGAGTTTTGGAGACTGTGGCATGACCTTTCAGAGGTTTACAAAATAATGAGGGGCCTAGATTGGGTGAAGAGCCAAGGTCTTTTTCCTAGGGTGGGGTGGTCCAAAACCCGATAAACCAAATGGCATGAATGTGGATTAATAACGAGGACCAGATGGGCTACACCCCACAGTTCTAAGGGAGATAGCTGAAGAGATAGTGGAACCATTAGTGGTGATCTCTTAGGAATCATAAGAGTCAGGGAGGGTCTCAGAGGACTGGAAAATCATTAACATGACACTCCTGTTTAAAAAGGCAAAAATTACAGCCTGATTAGTCTAACCTCCAGTTGTGGGTAAGATCGTGGAATCCATCGTGAAGGATGAGATTTCTGAATACTTGGAAGTATATGGTAAAATAGGGCAAAGTTGGCATGGTTTCATCAAGAGGAGGTCATGCCTGACAAATCTGCTGGAATTCTTTGAGGAAGTGATGAGCAGGTTAGACCAAGGAGAGCCAATGGGTGTTATCTACCTGGACCTAAAGAAGGCCTTTGATAAGGTGCCACACAGGAGGCTACTGAGTAAGATAAAGGCCCATGATGTTAGAGGCAAAGAGCTAGTGTGGATAGAAGTTTGGCTGTCTGGCAGAAAGCAGAGAGTGGGGATAAAAGAATCCTTCTCAGGATCACAGCTGGTGCCAAGTGATGTTCTGCAAGGCTCAGTGTTGGGACCATGACTTTTTACTTTATACATTAATGATCTAGATGAAGGAGCTGAGAGCATTCTGGCTAAGTTTGCAGATGATACAAAGACAGGTAGAAGGACAGGTAGCATTGACGAGGCAGGGAGGCCACAGAGGGATTTGGACAGGTTAGATGAGTGGGCAAAGAAGTGGTGGATGGAATACTACATGGGAAAGTGCAAGGTCATGCACTTTGGTAGGAAGAATAGAGGCATGGACTATTTTTTAAATGGGGAGAATATTCAGTAGTCTGAAGTGCAAAGAAACTTGGGAGTTCTAGTCCACGATTCTGTCAATGTAAACTTGCAGGTTGAGTCAGTAGTTAGGAAGGCAAGTGCAATGATGGCATTTATTTTGAGAGGATTTGAATGTAAAAGCAAAGATGTACTTCTGAGGCTCCATAAGCCTCTGATCAGGCCACATTTGGAGTATTGTGCACAGTTTTGGGCCCCATATCTCAGGAAGGATGTACTGGCTGTGGATCATGTTCAGAGTAGATTAATGAGAATGATCCCAGGAATGAAAAGCTTAACATATGAGGAACGTTTTAGGATCTATACTCAATGGAGTTTAGAAGGATGAGGGGGATCTAATTGAAACATACAGAATGTTGAATGGCCTGGACAGAGTAGATGTGTCCATTGGTGAGAGAGATTAGGGCCCAAGAGCACAGCCTTAGAATAAAGGGAAGACTTTTTCGAATGCGGATAAAGAAAACTTCAGCCAGTGAGTGGTGAATCTATGGAATTCATTGCCATTGAAGGCTGTGGAGGCCAGGTCATTGAGTATATTTAAGATTAAGATAGATAGGTTCTTGATTGTCAAAGGGGTCAAGGGTTATGGGGAGAAAGCGGGAGAATGGGGTTGAGAAGCTCATCAGCCATGATTGAATGGCAGAGCAGACTCAATGGGCAGAATGGCCTCATTTCTGCTCCTATGTCTTAGTGTTATGGTCTTATAGAGGGCATATGTTTAAGGTGAGAGGGGAAAGATTCAATAAGGACCTGAAGGGTAACTTTTTTACGCAGAGGGTGAAGCATGTCTGGAACAAGCTCCCAGAGGGAGTACTTAGAGGCGGGTTACAATATTTAAAAGACATCTGGATGGGTATATGAATAGGAAAGATTTAGACCAAATTGGACTAGGTCAGATTGGCATATCTGGTCAGTGTGGATGAGATGGACCAAACGGTCTGTTTCCCTGCTTTATGACTGTCTGACTATTTGTATTAGGGTGGAAGCCAGAGGAGATTACATAACAAGATTTCCTGATGCAACAGCTAAAAAGCATCATAGTGGAT
Source organism: Chiloscyllium punctatum (assembly GCF_047496795.1). Classification (NCBI taxonomy): domain Eukaryota; kingdom Metazoa; phylum Chordata; class Chondrichthyes; order Orectolobiformes; family Hemiscylliidae; genus Chiloscyllium; species Chiloscyllium punctatum. The sequence goes on from NC_092760.1 coordinate 50,348,003, forward strand.
GTAGTGAAGAAACAAGTGTTGTGTTCAAATGTAGATTGAATTGGTATATGATAATCATCTGAATATAAGGGGGACAAAGAAAGGAATGAGATGCAGGACAATCTTAGCAAAACAAAGGGGGAAGAAAACAAAGCAACTCTGCAGAGCAGGTTGGAGACAAATTTTATGACCTGGAATGTTTGGACTTGATCCTTACAGAAGGCTCGAGAGTGTCAAGTCAAAAGATACACTGTATTTCCTTGAGGTTATGTTCAGCTTAACTGGAACACCAGCAGAGGGAATTAAAATGACATGCAACCAGCAGCTTGAAATCATGCTTGTGGACAGAATGGACTTGTTGTAAAAGATAGCAACTCGGTCTGTATTGGTCTTTACAGTGTAGAAAAGACCATATTGTGAAATTTGTGGTGTTTTTTCCTTTTTACAGAAGAACTTTCATTCCCATTAGTTTCAGATAGATTGGAGTTCACCAAGTGCCACTAGTACAAGGTGCCCAGGCCCCCTAACAGTGAAACATTATCAGAAAGTAATAAGAAATAATTGTTAACATCTGTTTTGTTTTGTTGAATTGTGATTTGAGTTGTACTTGTACTTGGAAGTTTCAGAAATCTCTAATAAACCTTGAGGCCCTATTATTTACCTTGTGAGGTGGCAAAGGAATCCAAGATAAACTGAAATTCATGATTTGTGCACAAAACCCATTTGCTCTAAAGCCATGCCTCAAAAACTTTTTAAAAAAGAAATCACCATGGCTACAGAAAAGCTGAAGATATTTATTAATTTCAGGCACACAGAAAACCCAAAGATTACAAACTCAAAACCCAAAAATCCAAGCCACTTCAAATGACATGCAAAAAGGACATTAGGTGCAGAGTTCAAATCACAATAGTCAGCACTGTTTCTAATCTAGAAAGTCTTTGAAGAGGACTGCAGAGCTCCACATTGTTCTTCTCCTATAATTCACTACTTAACAACTTGTGACTTTACCGAGTCATTAATTTATTATTGTCTTCTCAGGGTCAGAGTCCGACAGCACGGACACAGTCCCTTGGGCCCAAACTGGTTCAGGTCAAGAGTGTGGTGCTGGAAAAGCACAGCAGATCAGGCTGCATCTGAAGAGCAGGAGAATCGATGTTTCAGGCATAAACTGGAAATGACAACTCTCCTGCTCCTTGGATGCTGCCTGACCTGTTGTGCTTTTCCAGCACCACATTCTCGATTCTGATCTCCAGCATCTGCAGTCCTCACTTTCTCCAAACTGGTCCATGCTGACCAAAATGTCCGTCCACGCTAACCCCATTTCCCTGCACTTGGCCCATACCTTTTCTAATCCTTTCCTATCCATGTATTTGTCAAAATACCTTTTAAATGTTGTTAATATACCTGCTTCCACCACTAATGCTGCCAACTTGTGTACCATCCTCAATGCAAATAAAGGTTTCCTCTCAGGTTCCCTTTTACTCTTTCCCCTCTAACCTTAAACTGATGCCCTTTAGTATTCAATTTCCCCTAACTCTGGGGAAAAAAGACTGAGTGCATTCACCCTATCATTGCCTCTCATGATCTTACACATATCTATGAGGTCCCCCTTCAGTCTCCTATGCTCTAAAGAAATATCTCCTAGCTTGCCCAACCTCTCCCTGTGACTCAGGCCATTGAGTCCAGGCAACATCCTTATATATTTCTTCTGTACTCTTTCCAGTTTAATAATATCCTTCCTATAACAAGGTGACCAAAACTGAATACAATACTCCAAGTGCGGCCTCACCAATGTCTTTTACAACTGCAACATAGCCCCCAACTTCTATACTCAACGTCCTGACTGAAGAAGGCCAGTGTGCAAAATGCCACCTTCGCTGCCCTGTCTACCTGTGACTCCACTTTCAGAGACCTGTGTACCTGAACTCCAAGATCCCTCTGTTCAACTGCACTCTTTATGGTCCTACCATTCACCACGAAGCTCCTACCTTGATTTGACTTTCCAAAATGCAAGAGCTCACATTTGTCGATATTAAACACCACTTGCCATTTCTTGGCCTGCTTCCCCAGCAAATCAATGTCCTGCTGCAATTTCTGATAACCTTGCTCACTGTCCACGATACCGCCTATTTTCATTTCATCAGCAAATGTGCTAATCATGCCTTGTACATTCCCATCCAAATCCTTGATAAAGATAACAAACAGTAATGGACCCAGCACTGACCCCTGATGCACTCCACTAGGCTCAGCCCTCCAGTCCTTTCACTTTTACCCTCTGCTTCCTACCATTAAGCCAATATTGTATCCACTTTGCCAGCTCTCCCTGCGATCTAACCTTCCAGAGCAGCCTAACCACGTGGAACCTTATCAAAGGCCTGGCTGAAATCCATTAGCCGCCCTGCCCTCATCAACCTTGCTGGTCACTTCATCAAAGAACTCTAATAAATTTGTGAGGCATGATCTCCCACCGTTGACTTCTAATGAAACCCTGTTTTTCCAAATGCATTTATTCCTCAGCATCTTCTGAACTAACTTACTCACACAGATATTACGCTTACTGGTCTATAGTTCCCAGGCTTTTCTTTGCGGTCGTTCTTGAACAATGGTACAGCATTCGTTATCCTCCAGTCTTCCGGGACCTCACCCATGGTTAATGACGATGGGAAAATATCAGTCAGGGTCCCCACAGTTTCTTCACTAGCCTCTTGCAATATTCTTGGATATATCTAGTCAGGACCAGGCGATTTATCCACCTTTATACATTTTAATGCATCCAGCACCACCTCTACTATGATATGGACTGTCCCCAAGTTCCCAAGTTGTCATGTCTTTCTCTGTGGTAAACTCAGGAGAAATATTCATTGAGAACCTTGCCCATCTTCTGCGGATCTACACATACTTGTCCACTTTGGTCCTTAAGGGGGCCATATTCTCTCTCTAGTTTTTCTTTTTCCTTTAATATACTTAAAAGTACCTCTTTGGATTCACCCTAATCTTCTCAGCCAAGGCTATCTCATGCCTCCTTTTTGTCCTCCCGATCTCTTTCTTCAGTATTCCCTGTATACCTCCAGGGATTCCCTTGATCCCTGTACCTGAGCCATGCCTCCTGTTTTCTGGTCAAAGCCTCAATATCTCTTCTCATCCAGAATTCCCTATTCATGCCAACCTTGCCCTTCATCCTCATAGAAATCTACAGACCTTGAACTCTAGCTACCTCACTTTTGAAGGCCTCCCACTCACCTGAGGTCCCTTTGCTTACAAAGAGACTACTCCAATCAACACATGCAAGCTCCTGTCAACTTCCATCAAAATTCACCTTGCTCCAACTTAGAACTTGAACTGTGGACCAATTTTGTCCCTCTCCATAATTATTTTAAAATTATTATTTGAAATTCTGCAGGCTGTCTATTGATGTTATATTTTTACTTACTCAAACATAATATAAAAATGTGAAATTATTTGATGAGCTGGAAGTCAATTCCTTGTTTACACTTGCTTCAGTCCAGAACTGGCACTGGGAGCCTGTATGATTGTCTACCAACACACAGGTGATTCAACCCAGGCCACTGAGACTCTGACCTCATTATAGCCTTGGTCTAACAGCGGCAAAAAAACTTAGTTCAATAGGTGAAGTGAGAGTGACTGCCTTCAAAATTAAGGCAGCGTTTGACTATGTCTAGCATCAAGGAGCCTTAACACAATTGAAGATAGAGTCATGGAAACAGATCCTTTGGTCCAATTCATGCATGCTAACCTTTTATTCTCAGCTAATGTAGTCATATTTGCCAGCACTTGATCCAAATCTCTCTCAATTCTTTCTGTTCAACTCTTTCTATTCATATATCCATCCAGATGCTTTTTAAATGTTGTAATTGTACCAGCCTCCCCACTTCCTATGGTGGCTCATTCTATACACACCACTTTCTGCATCAAAACTTTGCCCCTTCGGTACCTTTTAAATCTTTCCCCTCTCACCCTAAACCTATGACCACTCGTTCCGGACTTCCAGACTCCAGGAAAAATACCTTGTCTATTTATCCGATCCATACCCCTCATGATTTTCTAAACCCCTATAAGGTCACCCCTCAGCCTCCGAAGCTCCAAGGAAAACAGCCCCAGCCTATTTAGCCTTTCCCTATAACCCAAACCCTGGCAACGTCTTTGTAAATCTTTTCAGAATCCTTTCAAGTTTCACAACATTTTTCCAATAGGTGGGAGACCAGAATTGCACGCAATATTCTAGAAGTGGCCAAACCAATGTTGTGCACTGCCAACTCCTATATTCAATGCACTGACCAATAAAGGCAAATGTACCAAATATCTCCTTCACTACTCTGTCTGCTTGCAACTCCACTTTCAAGGAACTATGAATCTGCACCCCAAGGTCTCTTTGTTCAGCAACACTCCCCAGGACCTTACTATTAAGTATATAAGTCCTGCTCTGATTTGCTTTTCCAAAATGCAGCATCTTGCATTTTTTAAAAATTAAACTCCATCTGCCACTTCTCAGCACATTGGCCCACCTGATCAAGATCCCATTGTAATCTGAGGTAACCTTCTTCACTGTCCACTGCATCTCCAATTTTGTTGTCATCTACAAATTTACTAACTGTACCTGCTATATTCATATCCAAATGTTTTTTATAGATGACAAAAAGCAGTGGACTCAGCACCGATCCTTGTGGCACACCACTGGTCACAGGCCTCCGGTCTAGAAAGCAACCCTCCACCACCACCCTCTGTTTTCTACCTTTGAGCCAGTTCTGCATCCAAATGTCTAGTTCTCTCTGTATTCCATGTGATCTAACCTTGTTAACCAGTCTACCATGATGAATCTTGTTACTATGTCAAAAAACTCAATCAAGTTAGTGAGACATCATTTCCCACAAATTGGAATCAGAAGGAAAATGCACCACTGGATGTGACATACCAGCACAATCATCTCAGGCCCACAAAATTGCTGTCAGAGTTTCTCGTGGAAGTATCTTATACTCAATCATCTTTCATTATTTTATCAATGATGCCCCCTTCCAGTGCACGCATGCGTGCGCTCAAACCATATTTGCTGCTGATTGCAAAGTTTCCACAACTCTCCAGATCTTTAGCAGTCTACATATATGTTTAGTAAGACTTGTGAAATGTTCAGGCTTGGGCTGATAAATAACAAATAGCATTAGCATGTAGAAGTGCCAGGCAATGGTCATCTCGGAAATGAAATAATCTGTTCGCTTCCCCATAACCCTCAATAATATTATCATTGTTGTGTAGCCCACATCCTCAATGTTGTAATTGATTAGAAGTATAACTGGATCAACCACAAATTACTATGATTGTAAAGTTGGTCAGAGGCTGGGAATTCTGAAATAAGCAATTTAACATCTGGCTTCCCCAAAGTCTTTCCACAATCTACAAGGCTCAAGTCAGGAATGTAATTGTCTCCGCATCCACCCTCTCAAAAATTCTCTTTTGCAACTGCACGATGGCAACAGTATACATCTACTGATGCAATGCAACAACTCACCTGTCGCTGACAGAACCTTTCAAATCTTTGACCTTTACTATCTCAAAGTTAAAACGGCAGCTGATGGATGGGAACACCATCATTTGACAATTCCCCTTCAAGCCATACAACCATCTTGACTTTGGAAAGAAGATGGACCTGAAATAGGTCTTGGTACCTTCTAGATTCCATGGTTTAGTACAACCAGTGCAGCACAACAATCAACAAACCTAATAACATATTAAACTATATGGCCAAAATTGATGAGAAGTAGAAACACAGAAGATGGGAGCGGGAGTAGGCGATTCAACCCCTCGAGTGTGTTCTAGCATTCAGTATGATCATGGCTCATCATTTGAATTCATTACTCTAATCCTGCCCTCCCCTTTCATCCTTTTAGCTACAGATCGCTTTAGAGCTGCATCTACCTGCTCCTTGAAACACACAATGTTTTGCCTCAACCACTTCCTGTGATGGTAAATTCCACTGGCTTACCATTATCTAGGTAAAGAAATTTCTCCTCATCTTGGTAATTAAAAGTTTAGTCCTTATTATTAAACTATGACCCCTGGTTATGGACTCCTAATGATTGGGATCATCTTCCTGCATCTAACTTGTCTAGACCGGTAAGATACTCCAGATTCATTTTAACCCCAGCGAATACAGTCCTAATGGCCCCAATCTCTCCTCCTATGTCAGTTTGGCCATCCCAGGAATCAATTTAGTAAATCTTTGCAGTACTCTCTCTATAGCAATGACAACCCTCCTCTGGTAAGGAGACTAAAACTGCATGCATTATTGAAGATGTGGCCTCACTCCGAAGCACTGGATAATTGCAGCAAGGCATCCTCATTCCTGTACTCCAATCTTTTCACTGTGGCAGCATATGATTTGTTGTCTTACGCTTACTTTCACTGTTTGGTATATGAGGACACCCAGGTCTCATTGAACGTATTCCCTCTCTCAATTTACAGGCATTCACACAATAATCTGCCTTCCTGTTTTTGCTACTAATGTGAATAACCTCTCATTTATCCACATTATACTGCATCTGCCATACATGCCCACATACTTAGCCTGTCCAAGTCACACTGCACCATCTCTGCAGCCTCCTCACAGTTCACCCTTCCACGCAGCTTTGTGTCATCTACAAATTTTAAGATGTTAGTTTTTAAGCATTTAATTCTCTCATCTAAATCACAAAAATATATTGTAAATAACTGGCGTCCTTGTACCTATCCCTGTGTTCGGTTCTTTTTCTTTAAATTCTTAAACACATGATGCAACTGCAATATACCAATGTCTGTAAACAGCCAAAAATTATTAAGCAAGTAGAAGCTTTTGGAGGATCACTTAACATTCTTCGCAATGCTTGTGGAGTGTGTCAAGTGAAGCTCCCTTAACAAAGTGGCCAGTTTTTGCTATATGCAAAATTTTTACATCACAGACAGTAATGCCCACAAGACAACCTCCAGGCACTCCCCCACAGTCACATGCCACTGAAGACACAATGTAGTGATTTAATTATTTCCAGAAAAAAATGTGATTAAACTTACTCTGCCATCTCCTGTTATTCAGAGTAAATTTATAATGCCATCTCCTGCTAATGTATATTTACTTTGTATAGCAGGAGATGGTAATGTAAACTCTTTACATTCTACCTGCAAGGCAGAGAAATATGGCACCCTGTCCCCGGAACATCCAATTTCTTGCAGGTCAGCGGAACAAATTAACCCTTTAAAATCTCACCTGTACTACTCTGTTAGTAACTGTCTGCCATTCAGACAAAGACTGTTTCTTTGTACTCTTTGCTTCTTGTCTGCTAATCAATGTTCCATCCATGTCAATGCACTGCCTCCAATCCTATGCATTTGAATTTTACTCTTATATGGTACGCCAAGAGCCTTTTGAAAGTCCAAATAAATCACACCCACTGGCTCCTCCTGATAATTTCTATGAGTTACATCCTCAAAGAATTCCAGTTAATTTGTCAAGCATGTTTTTCCTTTTGTAAATCCATGCTGACTGTAGGTGATTCTACCATTATTTTCTCAGTACTTTGCTATAAAATCCTTGATAATGAACCGTAGCATCTGCCCACTACTGAGACTCTCAGATTCCCTGTTTTCTCTCTCCCTATCTTTTAAAATACCTAGTTACATTAGCGACCCTCCAGTCTGCAGGAATGCTTTCAGAGCCGAAAGAATTTTGGAAGTGAACCATCAATTCATCTACTGTTTCTAGGGTCACTTCCTTCTGGGATATAGGTCATCACATCCTGGGGATTTATCACACTTCAAATCCATCAATTTCTCCAACACCATTTCTCTACTGAAGTTGGCTTCAGTTCCTACTCCTCTTCCTCACAAAACCCTGTTTCACCCACCATTGGTACATTAATCGTGTCCTCCTTTTCACCTAATGAAGGAGCAGTGCTCCAAAAGCTTGTGATTTCAAATACCGGTAAACCGGTTGGACTAAACCTGCTGTCACGTGATTTCTCATTTCCTTTGTGAAGACGGAAATGAAGTATAAATTCAGTTAGTCGGCCATTTCTTCGCTTCCCATTATAAATTTCCCTGTTTCTGACTGAAAATGACTTACTTTGGTTTTTACCAATCTTATTCTTTTTACATACCTATTTAAAAACTTTTACAGTTATGTTCCCTGTAAGCTTATTCTCATACTTTTTACCCCTTTGATAATATTGTTAATGAACATCTTAGAATTTATAAAGGAGGTATACAAACCATCATAAAGACACTTCACCTGAATGCTCATAGCATTCATAACAAGTTAGATGCGTTAACCGTACAAATTACGTGAGTGAATATGATTTAGAAGCCATTACAGAGACATGGTTGTGGGATGGTCACAATTGGAAGTTAAATATCCAGGCAGACAGGAAAGTAAGGGAGGCGATGTAGCTCTGATATTTAAGGATGACATCAGGGTGGTGGTGAGAGATGATATAGGTTCTTTGGAGAATAAGGTTGAATCCATTTGGGTAGAAATTAGAACTTCGAAGAAGAAAAAGCCTACAGGCCACCAAATAATAATTTCATGTTTGGGTGGGCAATTTTCAAAGAAATGACTAATGCCTGTAAAAATGGTCCACCAATTATCATGGGGGATTTTAATCTACATGTTGATTGGTCGGACTAGTTCAGTCACGATAGCCATGAGTTCGTTGAATGTATCTGCGATTGTTTTCATGAGAAGTATGTAATGGAACAGATGAGGGAGCAAGCTATCCAAGATCTGCTTCTGTGTAAAGAGACAGGAATAATGAATGTTCTTATCATTAGGGATCCTCTTGGAAGGAACGATCACAGTATGGTTGAATTTAGAACATAGATGGAGAGTGTGCAGATAAAATCCAATACCAGGGTCCTATGCTTAAATAAGGGAGACTACAATAGGATGAGGAATTGGCTAAAGCAAATTGGAAGCAAACACTTTATGGTAGGACAGTTGACGAACAGTGGGGGACTTTCAAAGCAATTTTTCAAAGTGCTCAGCAAAACTATATTCCAGTGAAAAGGAATGATTGTGACAAAAGGGGTAATCTGCCATGGGTGTCTCAAGAAATACGGGAGGTTATCAACTTGAAAGAGAAGGCATACAAAGTGGCAAAGACTAGCTGGAAACAGGAAGATTAGGCAAACTTTATAACATTTTGGGACTTTTTGTTGATCTTTAAAGAAATGTAAGATAGATTATAAGAGTAAACAGATAGCAAATGTTTCTACAAATATATAAAATGAGAAAGAGTAGCTAAGGTAAATATTGGATGAGAAGAGGGATTTAGTAATGGGATATGAGGAAATAGCCAAGGCATTGAATCGGTATTTTGTGTTGATCTTCACAATAGAGGACACGAATAATATGCCAGTAATTGACAAGGTGACTAAACAATCATTATCATGGAAGAGGTAGTGTTGGTTAAGCTAATGGAGCTAAAAGTAGACAAGTCTCCTGGTCCTGATGGAATGGATCCCATGGTAATAAAAGAGATGGGAGAAATAACAAATGCACTTTGGTAATTTTCCAAATTTCGCTGGACTCTAGGGCAGTTCTAGCAGGTTGGAAAATAGCAAATGTGACGCCACTGTTTAAAGACAGTGGTAGACAAAAGATGAGAAATCATAGACCAGTTAGCTTAATGTCCAGAGTGGGGAAAACGCTTGAATGTACTATCAAGGAAGAAATAGCACAACATCAAGATAGTGATTGTACCATTGGGTCAACACAGCATGAGTTCATGAAAGACAGGTCATGCTTAACTAATCTACTGGAATTCTATGAAGACATTACGAGTATGGTGGACAACGGGGACCCAATAGCAGTCTATCTAGATTTCCAAAAGGCATTCGACAAGGTGCCGCATAAGAGGCTGCTGCATAGGATGTAGATGTAAGGTGTTACGGGTAAAGTATTAGCATGGACAGTGGATTGGTTGACTAACAAGCGAAGAGTGGGGATAAATGAGTGCTATTCTTGTTGGCGATCAGTGTTGGGACCACAGTTATTCATAGTTTACATAGGTGAATTTGGAGGTGGGGACCATGTATATTGTGTCAGAATTTGCGGATGACCCTAAGATGAGTGGTAGAGCGAAGTGTGCAGAGGACTGTGAAACTTTGCCTCTTCACTTAAACTATCTACGTCCCTCTGCAAAGGTCTGGCAGATGGAGTGCAATGTTAATAAATGTGAAGTCATCCATTTTGGTAGGAGTAACAGTAAAAAGGACTAATTTAAATGGTAAAAAGTTGCAGCACGCTGCTGTGCAGAGGGATCTAAGTGTCCTTGTGCATGAATCACAGAAGGTTGGTCTGCAGGTAATTAAGAAGGTAAATGGCATATTGTCCTTCATTGCTACAAGGACTGAGCTGAAATGCAGGGATGTTATGTTACAGCTGTATAGGGTGCTGGTGAGGCCACACTTGGAGTACTGCATGCAGTTTTGGTGTACTGACTTGAGAACGGCTGTACTGGCAGAGGATGTTCATGAGGTTGATTCCAGAATTGAGGGGGTTTTCTTTGAGGAGAGTTTGAGTAAACAGGGATTACATTCATTGGAATTTAAAATATTGACAGTGAATCTTAGAGAAACATATAAAATTATGAAGGGAATAGATAAGAGAGAAGTAGAGAGGATGTTTCCGCTGGCAGGTGAAACTTGGACAAGAGGGCATAGCCTCAAAATCAGAGGGAGCAAGTTTAGGACTGAATTGAGAACGGTTGTGAATCTGCCCAGTGAAGTAGGTGAGGCTTTCTCATTGAATGCTTTTAAAGTTAAGATTTTTGAACAGTAAAGGAATTAAGGGTTATGGTGAGAGGGTGGGTAAATGGAACTGAGTCCAGGAAAAAAATCAACCATCTTATTAAAAGACACATTGGGCTCGAAGGGCCAGTTGGCCTACTCCTCCTGCTCCTAGTTCTTAGGTTCTTAATTTCTTGGTCCTGCTTTGCTGAATTCTAAAGTGTCCCAAGCCTCAAGTTTATTGGCTTTTCTTGCCAATTTGTGTGTCTCTTTTTTTCTTTGCATCTTATAATATCTCTGTAAGCCAAGGTTTGGCCATTGTTGTTTTTGCATTCTTGTGCCTGACAGTTCAGCATTTTACATAAATTGTCTACTCAGACCACTTCTTCAGTGCTATGGTCAGGTGTGGGTATGAAGAACTGAGAAGCATTTAATCACTGAAACCTGTGGTCTTTTTTTTTGCCCTGTTCAACCCTCCTCTTATGGAAACTGTGAACAGGGCCTGATGACAAATGCAGAACGCTGTTTTGCTGTATTGACTCTCACCTTCAACTGCCAGTGTTTCAGGTAAAGGACTTACACTCATTGACCTCATGTGCTCATTACGCTCATTGGGGCGACACGGTAGCTCAGTGGTTAGCACTGCTGCCTCACAGCGGCAGGGACCCAGGTTCGATAGTAGTGCATATGTGTCTGTATGGAGTTTGCACATTCTCCCTGTGTCTGCACGGGTTTGCTCCAGTTTCCTCCCACAGTCCAAAGATGTGCAGGTTAGATGAATTGATCATGCTAAATTGCCCGTGGAGTTAGATGCAGTTAGGGGGAATGGGTCTGGGTGGGTTAATCTACAGAAAGTCGGTGTGGACTAGTTGGGCTGAAGGGCCTGTTTCGACACTGTAGGGAATCTAATCTAATCTAATCTTGACCTCTGTGAGATCTGCTGTGTTGTGAACTGCATTAAGAAAGTATTTGAAAGAAAGTGTTTTGGCAACAGCTAAAAATGCTTGGATGGAGAAAGTATGTCCAGTGGGCATTGTTTCTCCAGAACCCCATTCTTTTTGTTTTCTTTCCCAAAGTATCAAGGACACAAGAAATATTTTTTCTAAACAGTTTCAATATGTTAGAGATGATTTTGCAACAGATTAGCTTTGCATTTTTACCACTTCCAAGTATGTTGTTTTAGTTAATTGAATTGGAACAAATTTCTTTGAATTGTTGTGCTGAGCAATCCAAAAATAAGTTTCAAAATTCAGAATTTTATTGATCAATGGACTTCTGTCTCATTAGGGACTTTTGAGTTTGAATTGAGGGCACACCTCAAGTAAGGTTGAGAAGGGTGGGACCTTCATGGTAACCTCAGTCAGTGCAGAAATTGAACCCATATTGTTGGATCGTTCTCATTAGCAAACCAGCCATTCCGTCAACTGAGCTAACTGACTCCTATATTTAAGATATTATCCAGACTAACACACAACCATGATAAGATTGAAGAGCATTTTTCAATAGATTTATGACTGGTGTCACTTGGAAGCTCTGTTTAAGTAAAATGCTCATATGTGCTCACCTGCACTGGTAGATAGTAGTGCATATGTTATCTAAGTGTGGTACTTTTTATTGTTATTGCTAACAAAGTAGGACAAAAATGAAGCTTGGAGTTAGCTACAGTTATATTGCATTAAATACGAAGAGAACTGGATAACCTTTCATTCATTTTTTGAAAGCTTTTGAAATAGATTTGGCTTTGTATCTATTTTTCGGCCCTTTGGCCCCAGACAGCCTCATTCCTCCTTCCTTTTAAGTGGATTTGCTCGTTATTACCTTTCAAATATTATTGTTACTGATACAGTTGTAATGGAGAGTTCTCGCAGTGAAGTTAATTTCAGAATGAGAAATCATGTCCACTGAAGTACTGCTATCCAATTATTAAACAACACGTTTGTAAAGGGACATTTTTCACCATTAAAAATATCATGTACTTAAAGTGCATCTCCTAACTTGCTGTTTGTGAATGTCTTAAGTGTAACTACAAAACATAAGTAGTACTCCCCACTTGATTGGATCCCAAAGAATAATTTTATTTTAAACTCTTTATTGTTTCAAGCCTAATACTTAATGAAATATTTACTTCATGGTCTTCATCTTTTACTGAATCATCATCCATATTATTTTAAAGTTTCTTGTGATATAAGCCCAAAACCTGCGATAATTGAACATTGTTCTTCATGCTATATCTGACCCTGATTCAAATAAGCAGGGAGCTTCCATGTTAAGGATACATTGAAGATGGAGAATTTCAGAATTTCATACTTCCAGACAGGTTATTTATTACCAAATGCATTTTTAAAATTTACTCACTTGTCAGATGTGGGTGTCACTGGCTGGCTAACATTTTATTGCTCATGAGAATGTGATGGAGTATTGCAGCCTTGAACTGCTGAAGGTAGGTAGACCCACAATGCCCTTGGGGAGGGATTTGAGGATTTTGACCCAGCAACTGTGAAGGAGCTGTGATATATTTCCAATTCAAGATGGCAAGTGGCTTGGAGGTGATATTGAAGTTGGTATTGGTTCGGAATATCTGCTGCCAGACTAGGTGAGGATGGCAGATTTCCTTTCCTGAAGGACATTAGTAAGTCACCCGTGTCCTACTACTTCTGCTGACTTGGTCTGCAGAGGGGACATTCCTTGGTAGTGTGAAGCTTTGTTTTTGTCTCTATATAAGTATATTGAGTTGTGCATGGGCCCTGACTTGCCCTGAATCTATTTAGCAAGGATCACTCATAATGGTGGTTCAGAGCTTATAATTTGGCAGAGTTTTCCATAAGACACTTTTTTTAGTGACTGCCCATGTTTCCCATTCCTTGATTCAAACGATGTCTGCTGGAGATCTTGCTGAGAAAGGCTTCCATTGGACAATAAGATGGAAAGCAGGCAATAGGTGGAATGAGGTAAAAACAATAACTGCAGATGCTGAAAACCAAATACTGGATTAGTGGTGCTGGAAGAGCACAGCAGTTCAGGCAGCATCCAACGAGCAGCGAAATCGACGTTTCGGGCAAAAGCCCTTCATCAGGAATAAAGGCAGTGAGCCTGAAGCGTGGAGAGATAAGCTAGAGGAGGGTGGGGCTGGGGAGAGAGTAGCATAGAGTACAATGGGTGAGTGGGGGAGGAGATGAAGGTGATAGGTCAAGGAGGAGAGGGTGGAGTGGATAGGTGGAAAAGGAGACAGACAGGTCGGACAAGTCCGGACAAGTCCGGACAAGTCAAGGAAACAGTGCTGAGCTGGAAGTTTGAAACTAGGATGAGTTGGGGGAAGGGGAAATGAAGAAGTTGTTGAAGTCCACATTGATGCCCTGGGGTTGAAGTGTTCTGAGGCGGAAGATGAGGCGTTCTTCCTCCAGGCGTCTGGTAGTGAGGGAGCGGCAGTGAAGGAGGCCCAGGACCTCCATGTCCTCGGCAGAGTTGGAGGGGGAGTTGAAATGTTGGGCCACGGGGCGGTGTGGTTGATTGGTGCGGGTGTCCCGGAGATGTTCCCTAAAGCGCTCTGCTAGGAGGCGCCCAGTCTCCCCAATGTAGAGGAGACCACATCGGGAGCAACGGATACAATAAATGATATTAGTGGATGTGCAGGTAAAACTTTGATGGATGTGGAAGGCTCCTTTAGGGCCTTGGATAGAGGTGAGGGAGGAGGTGTGGGCACAGGTTTTACAGTTCCTACGGTGGCAGGGGAAAGTGCCAGGATGGGAGGGTGGGTCGTAGCGGGGTGTGGACCTGACCAGGTAGTCACGGAGGGAACGGTCTTTGCAGAAGGCGGAAAGGGGTGGGGAGGGAAATATATCCCTGGTGGTGGGGTCTTTTTGGAGGTGGCGGAAATGTCGGCGGATGATTTGGTTTATGCAAAGGTTGGTAGGGTAGAAGGTGAGCACCAGGGACGTTCTGTCCTTGTTACGGTTGGAGGGGTGGGATCTGAGAGCGGAGGTGCAGGATGTGGACGAGATGCGTTGGAGGGCATCTTTAACCACGTGGGAAGGGAAATTGCGGTCTCTAAAGAAGGAGACCATCTGGTGTGTTCTATGGTGGAACTGGTCCTCCTGGGAGCAGATATGGTGGAGGTAGAGAAATTGGGAATACGGGATGGCATTTTTGCAAGAGATAGGGTGGGAAGAGGTGTAATCCAGGTAGCTGTGGGAGTCGGTGGGTTTGTAAAAAATGTCAGTGTCAAGTCGGTCATCATTAATGGAGATGGAGAGGTCCAGGAAGGGGAGGGAGGTGTCAGAGATGGTCCAGGTAAATTTAAGGTCAGGGTGGAATGTATTGGTGAAGTTGATGAATTGCTCAACCTCCTCGTGGGAGCACGAGGTGGCGCCAATGCAGTCATCAATGTTGCGGAGGAAGAGGTGGGGAGTGGTGCCGGTGTAATTACGGAAGATCAACTGTTCTACATAGCCAACAAAGAGACAGGCATAGCTGGGGCCCATACGTGTGCCCATGGCTACGCCTTTGGTCTGGAGGAAGTGGGAAGATTCAAAGGAGAAATTGTTAAGGGTGAGGACCAGTTTGGCGAAATGAATGAGAGTGTCAGTGGAAGGGTACTGTTGGAGACGTCTGGAGAGGAGAAAATGGAGGGCATGGAGGCCCTGGTCATGGCGGATGGAGGTGTAGAGGGATTGGATATCCATGGTGAAGATGAGGCGTTGGGGGCCGGGGAAATGGAAGTCTTGGAGGAGGTGGAGGGTGTGGGTGGTGTCTCGAACGTATGTGGGGAGTTTCTGGACTAGGGGAGATAGGACAGTGTCAAGGTAGGTAGAGATGAGTTCAGTGGGGCAGGAGCATGCTGAGACAATGGGTCGGCCAGGGTGGTCAGGCTTGTGGATCTTGGGAAGGAGGTAGAACCGGGCAGTGCGGGATTCCTGGACTATGAGGTTGGAAGCTGTGGGTGGGAGATCTCCTGAGATGATGAGATTCTGTATGGTCTGGGAGATGATGGTTTGGTGATGGGGGTGGGGTCATGGTCGAGGGGGCAGTAGGAAGAGGTGTCCTCGAGTTGGCGTTTGGCTTCAGTGATGTAGAGGTCAGTGCGCCAGACTACCACTGCACCCCCTTTATCCGCTGGCTTAATGATGAGGTTGGGATTAGAGCAGAGGGATTGGAGGGCTGCGCGTTGTGAGGGTGAGAGTTTGGAGTGGGGGAGGGAGGTAGACAGGTTGCGGCGGTTAATGTCCCGGCGGCAGTTGGAAATGAAGAGGTCGAGGGCAGGTAATAGGCCAGCGCAGAGTGTCCAGGTGGATGCAGTGGAATGGAATTGAGTTTGCAACATGGATGGTTTCAACCAGCTTGTTGCTTTTCGTCAGTTAACAGATATATTGGCAAGTGATGATTGTGGTTGTAAGTTTGTTCGCTGGGCTGGTAGATTTGATTTCAGATGTTTCATTACCATACTGGGTGACATCAGTGACTCTCCCATGAAGTGCTAGTGTTATGTCCCGCTTTCTATTTATATGTCTTGTTTTCTTAAGGTGAGTAGTATCGTTTCCGTTTCTTTTTCTCAGAGGATGGTAGATGGAGTCCAAATCAATGTGTTTATTGATGGAATTCTGGTTAGAATCCCATGCATGTCTCTGTTCAACTTGTCCTCTGATGGATGTGTTGTCCCAAAGTGGTGTTCTTCTTTGTCTGTATGTAAAGATACTAGTGATAGTGGGTCATGTCTTTTGGTGGCTAGTTGGTGTTCATGTATACTGGTGGCTACTTTTCTGCATGTTTGTCTGATGTAGTGTTAGTTACAATCCTTGCATGGTACTTTGTAAATGACGTTCGTTTGCTGGTTGTTTATGTAGGGTCCTTTAGGTTCATTAGCTGCTGTTTGTGTCTTGGTAGGTTTGAGGGCAAACATGATGCCAAGGGGTCTGAGTAGTCTGGAAATCATTTCAGAGATGTCTTTGATGTAAGGTAATGTGGCTAGAGTTTCTGGGCATGTTGTGTCTGCTTGTTTGACGTTGTTGAGAAATCGGTGCACTGTGTTTATTGGGTACCCATTCTTCCTGAAAATGCTGTATAAGTATTTGTCTTCTGCTGTTCATAGTTTCTGGGTGCTCCAGTGTATTGTGGCTCGTTGAAATAATGTTCTTATACAGCTCCATTTGTGGGTGTTCGTATGGTTGCTTCTGTCATTTAAGTATTTGGTCTGTGTATGTTTTTTTTCCTGTAGCCACTGGTTTGAAGTTCTCCATTAACTGTTTGTTCTACTGTGACATCTAGGAATGGCGAGAGGTGTTTGCGAGGATAGGAAGTTGGGTACACCTGTTAAGTGGACGGTTCCAGTTGTGATGCGTATTGTTATATTTGGTTGATACCAACAAGATGCCTGTCTGATAACCTATGCCAGACCTGTACATGGTACTGTACTGCAGAATATGATAGAAGTACTTATATGCAAAACGTGAGTCGCCAGCAATCAATGTACAGTCAACGAATTTGGTTAAAAGGTTATCTAATTTTATTAACTGGTTATTTCCAGTTTTGAGCTTTGCTGTATTTTTCAGGTGTTCCTGGAAGGATAAGTCCGAGAGGCTAAGCCATCATTCATTTGAGATCATGATTTAGTCTCTGACCCACTGTGAAGATATGCTTTGTTTTTGTCACTGGAATTTTGGTGGTGTAATAATCTTGATGTAGTTTTAGAGAGCTTCAGTGTGATATAGAAGGATGGTACAACAGATGTCATCAGCATGGATGAACTTGAGATATGATTCTTGGCAAAACTACTTTTGGTGGTATGAAATACATGTTGAGCAGTGTGCATAGTGCTGAGCCTTGTCTGCTTGCCAATTTCCTCCATGCACTTCTCCCTTTTTACAAGTTGCACTCTGAATCATCTGTCGCAAATGAGGAGATAAAGCCATGAAGCCTTGGGTGCTTTTTTTTAAAAGCTGGAGCATAGAAGCAGCCAGAATGGGGGTTTTCAAATTCACACCACAGAATGCTGGCTTGGTGATTCCCTGGACATTATCTTGGAGGTCTTTGCAACCATCTTCTTTGCTTAAGAACTTGCAGCTGTTGGGAAGTTCCTTTTAACTACCACTACTGTTGGCTGTCTTTGTGTTATTCTGTGGTTGAATACCATGCCAGTGTTAATCACATGGTATCTTCTCTGGCATTACGTTGATGTATTAGGTTCTTTTTCTTGAGATTCTTATACACTTGATGCTACTGCAACATACCAAATTTTGTGAACAGGCAACATTTATTAAGCAAGTACAAGCTTTTGGAGGATCACTTAACACTCTTTGCAAAGCTCTCTGAACAAAGGGACTAGTTTTTCCTTTGTACAAGATTTTACATTACAATCAGTAATGCCCACAGGAAAACCCCCAATCACTCCCTCACAGTCACATGTCACTCACGACACAATGTAGTGATTTGATTATTTCCAGAAACAATGTAAATCATTCCTTAATGGCAAGATCAGGTGTAAATCATTTTTTTGAACTGCAGTGTGTGGGCAGAATTTTAACTGCAATGTTCTTACTGATTTTGAATAACGAGATGACAATATAAATTTACTCTGAATAGCAGGAGATGACAATGTAAACTTTTTTACGTTGTACCTGCAAGACCTTACCCACAGGACATCCAATTTCTGGCAGGTCAGCAGAATAAATTAACCCTTTAACATCTCAGTCATGTTTCAAATGCAGCTATGGCAAGGTCTGGAACTGAGTGGTTCTTGTGCAATTTAAACTGTGTGTTGGGGAACAGGTTATTAATGAATAGGCATTGCTTGATTGCATATGAGTTAACTGCTAATTGGGAAGAGGCCAATGAGGTGGCTGGTGATAGGTTGGATTAGATTTATGCTTAGCGAGTTTTGAGAAGATTTGTACCTTATGTTGACGTTCTGGGTGTAGGTTTGCTCAATGAGCTGGAAGGATCATTTTCAGACGTTTCGTCACCTGACTAGGTAACCTCTTCAGTGGGCCTCCGGGCGAAGCACTGTTTATAATTCCTGCTTTCTATTTATATGTTTGGGTTTCTTTGGGTTGGTGATGTCATTTCATATGGTGCCATCATTTCTTGTGGTGATGTCATTCCCTGTTCTTTTTCTCAGGAGGTGGTAGATGGGGTCTAACTTGATGTTTTTTTGATAGAGTTCCGGTTGGAATGCCATGCTTCCAGGAATTCTCATGCATATCTTTGTTTTGCTTGACCTAGAATGGATGTGTTTTTCCAGTCGTAGTGGTGTCCTTCCTCCTCTGTACATAAGGATACTAGTGCGAGAGGGTCATGTTGTTTTGTGGCTAGTTGATGTTCATGTATCCTGGTAGCTCATTTTCTGCCTGTTTGTCCAATGTAGTGTTTGTTACAGTCCTTGCACGGTATTTTGTAAATGACATTAGTTTTGCTTGTTGTCTGTATAGGGTCTTTCAAGTTCATTAGCTGCTGTTTTAGTGTGTTGGTGTGTTTGTGGGCTATCATGATACCAAGGGGCCTGAGTAGTCTGGCAGTCATTTCTGAGATGTCTTTGATGTAGGGGAGAGTGAGTAGGGTTTTTGGATGCATTTTATCTGCTTGTTTGGATTTGTTGCTGAGAAATCTGTGTACTGTGTTCATGGGTACCTGTTTTTTTTAATACACTGTATAGGAAAGTTCTGATGCAGCTTCGTTTGTGGATGTTGGGGTGATTGCTTCTGTAGTTCAATATTTGGTCCGGATGTGTTGTTTTCCTGTAGTTCCCCATTGGCTGTTCGTTGTACTGCGACACCTAGGAATAGCAGTTTGTTGTTGTTTTCCTCCTCTTTAGTGAATTTTATGCCAGTAAGGGTATTATTGGTGGTCTTGAAGGTTTCCTGTAAATTGTTTCGTTTAGTGATGACAAAGGTGTCATCCACGCAGCGAATCCAAAGTTTGGGTTGGATGGTTGGCAGAGCTGTTTGTTCAAGTTGGACGGGTTGGATCAAAGGGTCTGTTTCCATGCTGTACATGACTCTTAAGTCTCTGCATTAGTGCCTCTGCTAAGAACCCTGATATAGAAGATCCCATAGGTGTTCTGTTGGTTTGTCTGTAGGTTTTGTTGTTGGTGAAATGGGTGATAAGCTTGACAATGGGTGATACTAGCTTGACAATACTGTCCTTGCTGATAAAGTTGGTGGTGTTTGGTGTATGTGTCTTTGGTTCTTCTAATAGTGTAGTCAGTTTTTCCTTGACCAGGTTAATGTTGATTGATGTAAACAGGGCTGTTACATCAAAGGAGACCATTATTTCATCCTCTTCTATCTTAGTGATTTTGGTCTTCAGGAATTCTTGGGTGGAATGGATAGTGTGGCGTGATTCTTCCACTAAGTGTTTTAGTTTTTGGTGTTTATGCTGGGGTTTTTTTTTGTGTGATGCATATGGACCTGGGAAAACTTAGATTGTTGGGAGATGCCAGAAATCTTATTAGTTTGGAGCAATTGTTTCACCAAAAAGATGCAGCTCTTAACAGAGTGGCACAACCTCTGCTGACATGAGTATCAGGCTAGCTGGTGTGCTCAGGGCTCTGGAGTAGGACTTGAACCTGAAATCTCCTGACTCTGGTGAAAATCCTGGTTAAGCCAGAACTTAATATCCTTCCATTGAGATCAGGTTGTAAAAGCCTCTAGCTTTTGAACAGTATGTTTTTAAACAGGTCTACTAGACAATTTTTGGGATGGTCTTCAGAAAGCTACGAAGGTGATAATGATTGATTTGCATCAGTAGACTTAGACTTGAACAAAGGAAATTAAAGAAATGTGTTGATGCCTGAGTAACTTGTGCCCAGTTCAAAACAATATCATTGCTTGCACATGAGTCACAAGGTCATGTTTAAGATTGAATTATTTTTCAATACTTTTGACCTGGTTAAATTATATTGTGTTTCAATGTGGTCAATTGTAAAGCACTTACCAGAAGGAGAGTAGCCTTATGGCCCAGGTCAAATTTAAGGTTTATGCATTAATGGCTGTTTTATGGCTCAATTTTGGCCTGAAAGAAAATGAAGATTCAACATTGAAAACTCTTACTGAAGGTATGCTTTGAAATGGTTTAGTTCTGCAACTTAAATATTTATCAGGTGCCAGTATTATTTCTGGATTGTTATTTTGTGCTGTATATTGCTATGGAGCTTTTTCACTTGAATTTTAGCACAGTTGAGTACAATAATAACGTTTGATTATTAATTTCGTAACAGCAATTTTATTATCACTATCAATTATGGGCGGCAGGGTGGCACAGTAGTTAGCACTGCTGTCTCTTAATACGAAGGGCCTGAGTTTGATTTCAGCCTTGTATGACTGTGGTGTTTGCACCTTGTCCTTTTGTCTGCATAGGTTACCTCCAGGTGCTCTGGTTTCATTCAACAGTCCAACAGGTTAGGAGGATTGACCATGCTAAATTACCCCATGGTGACCGGGATTGTGTAGGCTTGGCAGATAAAGCATGCTTAATGTGGGTTTACGGGGAAAGAGTGCGGGGGTGAACTGTGGTGGTTATGGTTTTGAAGATAGTTTGAACCAATTTCAAAGATAATTATTTGCATCGGCATAAGGCATGCTCCAGTTTTTCCTACAAGTTTGTGCTGTTCAGTTTAACGTTTGTTCACTACATTTTAACTCATGTGAAATGTGCACTCATTGCTAAATGATTGATGGAATATGATGAAAGGTCAAAATGCATTTTGATCAGATAAGATAAAAAATCATGTAATTTTCACCATGTATTGAATACCTGGTGTGAAAGTGCTTTAAAATTGTTTGTGCAGGTGTTTTTCTCTTTAGTGTTTTACTCCATGAAATAACTTTTAAGTATTTATTCAGAGGATATTATAAGAGCAGTCCTCTTGTAATTGTGACCATGTTACACTAAATTTCCTTTAGAAAATCTAATTTTAGTTACAATTTCTTGTTCAAAGTTGCTGTAGTTTCTTGCTTTTTTCCTACTTTTTCTGTTGATGAAGGGCATATTCTAAATACTTGATAAATTGACCACGGGTATTGAATGCAATGATGGGCTTTTTTTAAAAAAAAAGTATGTATTTACTTTTGACAATAGGTTCTCTAAAATGAGGTCAGAAAATTGATCTTATATTTTGTACAGCAAGAACACTTTATATGTTCATTTTGGATAGTGTTGCTGATTTCTGGGCAGTGCCTTTAATAGCTTAGAGGCAATTCAGAGAAGGTTGAATAGACAAATATCAAGAATTGAATGGAGGAGAGGTTGTCTTATGAGGAAAGATTGGACAGGTTAAGCTTGTATGCACTCGAATGTAGAAGAGTGTGAGATGACCTGCTTGAAATATGTAAAATGTTGAGGGATTTTGGTATTGTAGATGTGGAAGGGATGTTTTCATTATTGGAAAATCTAGAACTGGCTGTCACTGTTTCAAAATGTAGGGTCATTGATGTAAAACACAGATGAGGCAAAGTTTTTTGAGGTACGTGATTTCTATGAAGTGTTTTTCTGCAAAGGGAGTAAAGCAGGGTCCTTGAATATTTTTAAGGCAGAAATAAAGACCCTTGTTAAGCACGGGAATGAGAGTTATCATGGGTAAGCAGCATTGTGGATTTGAAGTTACACTAAGATTAGCTGTAATCTTGTGAATGGCAGAGCAGGCCTGAGGGGCTGAATGGTCTATAGTTTCTAATTTGTGCGTATTAGTTTAATATATCAAATGTAGAATTCGTAGAACCGCAGAATTGTCATGGTACAGAAGGAGGCATTTCAGCCCATTGTGTCCTGCTGCCAGTCTCCTTTATCCCCTGTCACTGCATATTTTTTTATTCAAAGCCCTCTTGAATGCCATGATTGAACCTGCCTCATCATATTTCAGGCAGTGCATTCCATACTCTAATTACTTGCCGTGTGAAAAGATTTTGTTTCATTTGAACATCGCTTTGAATCTGTGCCTCTTGTTCTTTTGTCTTTTACGAGCAGGAACAGTTTCTTTCTCTCTATTCAGCCTGCTTGTGATTTTGGAAACTGTATTAAGTCTTCTGTCTGAAGAAATTTGGACTGTTCTCCTCAATCTTTCTAATTTTTGTAAATTGCTTCTGCAGTCTCTCCATTGCATTCACATTTTTCCTATAATGTGCCACCCATTCCTGTACAACTCTGCAGCTAAGGTCGCGGAAGTATCTTGTACAAGTTCCACCTCCTGGTCTCCTACTAAAGCTATAAACACAGTATGCTTTATTAACTACTGTCTCCATCTGTTCCGTTGCCTTTAATGATCAGTGTGCATCCCTCTGCTCCTGCACCCATTTTAGAATTGTAGTCCTTGTGAGTTTTGTTGAGGCTTTATTTGTTTGAGGTTTTTATTGAAGTTTATTAACTATATCATTTTACTTACATGACACTGTAATCCTTTGCTATAAATTCTGTGTCTTATTGTCCTACTCAACAACCACCTGAAGAAGGAGCAGTGCTCTGAAAGCTAGTGCTTCCAAATAACTGTTCTACTATAACTGGTGTTGTGTGATTTTTAACTTTGTTGAACCCCTGCAGATCATGAGCTGTTTGTATATCCATAATGATGTAAGAGAGGGAGTTCCAGGATTTTGATACAATGACTTTGAAAGAACAGCTATATTTCCAAGTAATGGTGGGTGGATGGCTTGGAGGGGATACCCACATGATGGTATTCCCCTATATCTGCTGGTTTTGTCCTTCTAGATGGTAGCAGTTGTGGGTTCGGAACGTGCTGTCTAAGGATTTGTGGCAAATTTGTGCAGTGCATCTTTTAGGTAGTACACACTTTTACTGAATGTTGGCGCTGGAGTGATTGAACATTTGTGGATGTGTTGTGAATCAAGTCAGCCTTTGTCATAGATATTGTCAAGCTTCTTGAGTGTTGCTGGAGCTGCAGTCTGGTAATGTGAAATGACAAAGGATTAGTTTATCTCTTGTAAAATATCCTCCAGGGAAGAGTGACCATAATCATGGAATTAGAAGAGCAACAAACTGGAGGAAAGAATTTTAAATGCTTAATATTACCACAGAAAAACATCTAAGCTAATGGACTAGATGCTGAGACAACTCCAGTACTTGCTAGCCTGCATCTTAGGTTCTTGAAGAAAAATGCTGCAAATGTAGTGGATGCATTGGTTGAAGTCATTCAGATTCCCTCACATTCTAGCAAGGTCCAAGCAGATTGGGAAGCTGTACATTTCACACCTCGATTTAAGAAGGGAGGGAGACAAATCAGGAACTTGCATGCCAGTTAACTTATCATAGGTTATAAGGAAGTGATCAGTCGGTTTTAAATGAAGTTGTGCCAGGTATTGTGATCCCAGCTTACTAGACAAGTAGCTCAGAATGAAAGATGGTTTGAAAGATCATATGTCTAATGTTTGCTGTTGGTTACAATGGTAGTTAATGACTGAACATAATCAAACAAGGCTGCAAATGAAAATTAGGGCAGATTAGAAAGATCTTAAACAGCTAGGAGGAGAAAGTGAGGACTGCAGATGCTGGCGACCAGAGTTGAAAAATGTGGTGCTGGAAAAACACAGCAGGCCAGGTAGCATCCGAAGAGCAGGAGAATCAACGTTTTGGGCATAAGCCCTTCTTCACGAATGAGGCTGGTGTGCCAAGTGGGCTGAGATAAAAGGTAGGGGGGAGGGAATTTTTTTTTTCAGGAATGAGGCTGATGTGCCATGCGGGCTGAGATAAAAGGTAGGGGGAGGGAATTTTGCATCTACGTCGGATATGTGGAACAGTCCATCTTCCGCAGCTACACTGGCACCACCCCCCACCGTTTCCTCCGCTACATCGATGATTGTATTGGCACTACCTCGTGCTCCCACGAGGAGGTTGAACAGTTCATCCACTTTACTAACACCTTCCACCCCAACCTCAAATTTACCTGGGCCATCTCAGACTCCTCCCTCCCCTTCCTGGACCTCTCCATTTCTATCTCGGGTGATCTACTCAACATAGACATTTACTACAGACCGACCGACTCCCACAGCTACCTAGATTACACCTCCTCCCACCCTGCCCCCTGTAAAAACGCCATCCCATATTCCCAATTCCTTCGCCTCTGCCGCATCTGCTCCCAGGAGGACCAATTCCAATACCGAACAACCCAAATGGCCTCCTTCTTCAAAGCCCGCAATTTCCCCTCCGACGTGGTCGACGATGCTCTCCACCACATCTCCTCCACTTCCAGCACCTCCGTCCTTGAACCCCGCTCCTCCAATCACCACCAGGACAGAACCCCACTGGTCCTCACCTTCCACCCCACCAACTTCCGGATACATCGTATCATTCTCCATCATTTCCGCCACCTCCAAACAGACCCCACCACCAGGGATATATTTCCCTCCCCACCCCTATCAGCGTTCCGGAGAGACCACTCCCTCCGCGACTCCCTCGTCAGGTCCACATCCCCCACCGACCCAACCTCCACTCCCGGCACCTTCCCCTGCAACCGCAAGAAGTGCAAAACTTGCGCCCACACCTCCCCCCTCACCTCACTCCAAGGCCCCAATGGATCCTTCCATATCCGTCACAAATTCACCTGCACCTCCACACACATCATTTACTGTATCCGCTGCACCCAATGTGGTCTCCTCTACATTGGGGAGACAGGCCGCCTACTTGCGGAACGTTTCAGGGAACACCACTGGGACACCCGCACCAACCAACCCAACTGCCCCGTGTCTGAACACTTTAATTCCCCCTCCCACTCCGCCAAGGACATCCAGGTCCTTGGCCTTCTCCTTCGCCAGACCCTGACCACGATGCCTGGAGGAAGAGTGCCTCATCTTCTGCCTTGGAACCCTCCAACCACACGGGATGAATGTAGATTTCTCCAGCTTCCTCATTTCCCCTCCTCCCACCTTATCTCAGTCCCAACCCCCAGATTCAGCTCCGCCCTCTTGACCTGCAATCTTCTTCCCGACTTCTCCGCCCCCACCCCCTCTCCGGCCTATCACCCTCACCCTCACCTCCTTCCACCTATCGTATTCCCAGCGCCCCTCCCCCAAATTCCCTCCTCCCCACCTTTTATCTCAGCCCGCTTGGCACACCAGCCTCATTTTTGAAGAAGGGCTTATGCCCGAAACGTCGATTCTCCTGCTTCTCGCATGCTGCCTGGCCTACTGTGTTTTTCCAGCACCACATTTTTCAACTCTTAAACAGCAAACCAAAGTTTCATCTCTTTCCCAGCAATATCCAATATATCAACTTGAGCCAAGAGAAATTATCACTCCTTTCTCAATTCTTTAAATTCTTACTTAATTGGCTGTTCCAATTATACTACTTTGACTGCTGCAACAATTTTTACAATATAGTCTGTTCCGCTGACCTGAGCTTCCTGCCAGTTGTAATGGCCTAACCCTCTTCTGACAACCTCGAACATTTCTTGACAAGGGCTATTCAAAAAAGCTTCACAAAGTTGATTGCTGGGATGAAACGTTTGTCTTGTAAAGGAAAATTGAATAGGTTGGAACCGATACCTATTGCAGTTTAGAAGAGTGGTCTAATAGAATCACAAGAGATTCTGAAGGGACTTGATAGAATTAATACTGAGAGGTCGATTCTCATCATTGCATAATTGTCAAGGGCCATAGTTTCAGAATGTAGGATCTTCTATTAAGGCAGAGATGAGGCGTCATTTCTTCTTTAGGACTGTTCATTTTAGGAATTCTGTACCCCAAAGAGCACTGAAGCAGAATCCTGGTATGTTTTTGAGGATGAGAAAGATTTTTTGATGTATTAGGGAGACTTTGGTTGGTGGTGTCAGTCAGCAGGAAGGTGTAGTTGAGGCTATAATGAGCTTGTCCACTTAGTAGCATGCCTGAGACACTCTACTTCTATTTATTACGTTCTTCTATTCTTCTGAGCTTGATTATATCAGGGAATTCATCCTGGTGAATGTCTGTTCTCTTGGCTGAAAAGCTAGTGAAACATGATGTTTCTGTTAGACGTGGTTAATCATCTGACCATTCCACTGAAGATTGCATGATTTCCACACTCTGATTTCCACACTCTTTTACTAGACTTAATTGGTTTAAGTTCATCATTGTGATAGGGAGGAAGGCCATTTGATTTAGGATTCCATGATTCACCATAGAGTAAACCTATCCTTTGTTTTATTCACATTCCTCTGCTCTACTCTATGATCCTATATGTTTATTTCCCTCAAGTGACCATCTAGTTGCCTTTTGAAATCATTAATTTTTCTTATACTTTCACCACCCTCAGGAATGATGTTTATGTCATTTGGTGTTTGAGTTCATTTCATTAGATTCTCTCTTTCAGAAGTCTATACCTGAAGCTCACATTTATAACTTCTGTATTTGTTTTGCTCAAAATGTTCATGCCTATGGCTTTGAGTGCCGAAGGAAAAGTGTTTTGTAATAAAACAGTGCTGGAGAAACTTAGGTCTTGCCAAATCAGTGGAGACAGTGGGAATGTGTTTTGAGTATGAGCTGGTAGGGGAAAGAGTTAAGTTTTGAAATTGTAAAGCAGGTGGTTCAGCTGAACATGACCCAGATCAGCTAAGAACTTGCAGTTAACAATGGGGTGCTGGAGGCAAGAGTAATGGGTTAACAAGGTGGAAAAACACTCATTCCGTAGAGGCATTTAACAATACTGGAAGCATTCAGCATGTAAGGCCAGTTTAACAACGTGAAAAGTATTCATTATGTGAAGCCAATTAACATTAAGAACATTGATTGTGTAACAGCAGATGGCTTAATCTTTACTGTTGACACTTGCTGATTCTAACAGTCACCAAGTCAATATGTATGTTGTCTTATCTGTTGCTCCTCTCTGCAAAATGACTATATAATTCATTAAGAAACTGCTGCACATGGGCGATCATTCTCTCTCCCCACAGGGCCTGGAATAAAGATGAAGGAGGTAAAACTATAATGTGTCTCTGAGCGTTTTGCTTCAACTGAGGGGGTGAAACAGGATGACAACAGAAATTGAGTTATCATTGAGTCTGGTCTAACTCTTTGGGTTCCACAGAAGGGTCATACTGGACTTGAAATATTAACTCATGTTTGCCTGTCCCCAGATGTGACCAGACTGGAGTTCTTTCAGCACTTAATTTTTTCAAATTTACAGCAGCTTGCAGTATTTTGGTTACTTGTAATATATTGTTTAAAAGTGTTTATTAAATGTCATACTATGTACAATTTGATCCAACTACCTTTCAAATTAACGCTTCATTGGATGTAAATATCTTAACACAGAAGCCACTCTACACTGTTTGTGCTCTTTGAACGATTATGACATTTAAAAAATAAATTCATATATTTATCTAATCCACTTTTGAAAATTACTTTCTGCTTACACTGCCCTTCAGGCAATACATTCCAGACATTCATAACCCATTGTGAGTCTCATCTTCCAGTCTCTCTCTGCCTCTTTCAGGCATCCTTTGGTGATCAACACAACCATCAGTGGAAACTGTTTCTCCTTATTTACTCCCCCTTACAATCCTGTATTATTGTTTACCATTAGGAACTTTCTTTCAAGTTATTGTTGATCCAAATTGCTGTTTAATTTCTCCAATGTCCTATTTAGACTTTTTGAAGGAAATGTGAATGCTTTTGATTTTTAAGGAGAAAGTGAGGACTGCAGATGCTGGAGATCAGAGCTGAAAATGTGTTGCTGGAAAAGCGCAGCAGGTCAGGCAGCATCCCAGGAACAGGAGAATCGACGTTTCGGGCATAAGCCCTTCTTCAGAAATGAGGAAAGTGTGTCCAGCAGGCTAAGATAAAAGGTAGGGAGGAGGGACTTGGGGGAGGGGCGTTGGAAATGCGATAGGTGGAAGGAGGTCAAGGTGAGGGTGATAGGCCAGAGTGGAGTGACCCCTCTGGGAGGCCGCCTACTTGCGGAACGTTTCAGAGAACACCTCTGGGACACCCAGACTAACCAACCCAACCACCCTGTGGCTCAACACTTCAACTCCCCCTCCCACTCCACCAAGGACATGCAGGTCCTTGGACTCCTAAATCGCCAGACCATAGCAACACGACGGTTGGAGGAAGAGCGCCTCATCTTCTGCCTAGGAACCCTCCAACCATAAGGGATGAACTCAGATTTCTCCAGTTTCCTCATTTCCCCTCCCCCCACCTTGTCTCAGTCCCAACCCTCGAACTCAGCACCACCTTCCTAACCTGCAATCTTCTTCCTGGCCTCTCTGGCCTATCACCCTCACCTTGACCTCCTTCCACCTATCGCATTTCCAACGCCCCTCCCCCAACTCCCTCCTCCCTACCTTTTATCTTAGCCTGCTGGACAACTTTCCTCATTTCTGAAGAAGGGCTTATGCCCGAAACGTTGATTCTCCTCTTCCTTGGATGCTGCTTGACCTGCTGTGCTTTTCCAGCAACACATTTTCAGCTTTTGATTTTTATACAAGTTAATTATTTATGAAGTCCAAGCCTAATCTTTTGGGATGGTACAATTACCATATGCAGTTGTATTTGGTATTTAGTGGCTGTTCTGTTTGAAGAAGGAAAAATCCAATCTGAGTTCATGAGAATCAGTTGGAAAGTAGCTTTCTCCTTCTGTTTCTCTACTGCAGTCTTTTTAAAAAATGTTGCTTTGATATATGTCCAGTGGCATTGAATTACTTCTGAAATGAATCAGATTAAATGGGTATATTACACATTATTTCACATCATTTTCAAAAATACTTCAATTCCATATGAACTTAAACGAATAAGAATAAAAGAACATTTAGCAAAGAAATGACATAAATGTAATTTCATAGCAAAGTTCCAGTAATGAACTGGCATTTGATACTCAATAGTTTTATCAATTTTTACGGAACTACCTCCATGATTTCCACATGGTTGGCATGTAAGGTATTAAACTGTTTATGCTTGTAATCCAAGGGTGATAGACACCTGTGAAGTTGAGAGAAGAAAATATTGATGCAATATATATATTTATTCTATGTATAGAGTAAGATATAACTATTCTGAAACAAATATATTTTGTAACAATTAAGATTTATTTCCTTAAGAGCGAGACTATAACCTGGCACATCTCCAGATATAGTACTCATTTAACCTCAAATGGGTCTTTCTAAATTCTTTTCATTATAGTATAGTCCCTGTTGTAAAGAGAAATGCAGTCCAAATTTCCAGGAAGGACAGAAATATCATTGAAATATCCTTAAGTAGGAAAAGAGGAGCCAGATACTGCCTGAGGAGCCTGACATAATTTTCTAGGCTCACTTAGCCTCCAAAGGTCCTGTCACGGCATACAGCAGGCATTTGGCTATTAGCCATTAAGAGGTGGAAGGGAAGGTGAACATTCTAAGAAGAATTGGAACAGGAACTGTGGGAAGGTTATGTTTGTTTCTTTTGTTTTGCAGACAGCTGGAGGGAGACTACAATTGCTACAGTGAATAGATGCACTGTGTTTGACATGTGGACTTGCACGTTGCTACCATGAGTTGCTGTTAGACAGCACATTAGTTGCCAAAATGTCCTTTAGCTAAGGGTATTTAAGAATGAAAACTTTTGACCTGCAACATCATTTCCTCCCAGAGCGATATTTGCATTAACAATTATCTATCATGGGAAATGAAATATTTGAACCTGGAAAGAATTGCATAAATTGTTCATTGTTGACTCTCTAAACCCTGGAATAGCTACAAATGTCTGGAATTCCCACAATTGTGGATTATCAGGCTTTTTTGAAATCTCTTACATTTCAAGTAGAGATTTTGGGAATTCCCAAGCATGCACATTTCCAGACTATTTTCCAATGCTGTAGAATGAGATTTCTGACTTTCGCTTACCAAGTTCACATAATTTTATAGGGAAACTTTACTTTCCAGCTAATAGCTTGGCTAATTTGGTGACATTCTACTGATGTGGAAAGTTGTAGGTTGGAGCCCACTTATGTGCTTGAGCTAAGCATCTATTTTGACTCTTTAAAGAGTGAGTATTAGGTTGCCTGAGCTTTTGTGCCTGACTGAAAAGTTTGTAGAGACTTGTATTTACATGGCTTTTTTTACTACTCCACAGCCTCTTAAAGCACTCTAACTACTTAAGTGCTTTTGAAGTGTAGCCATTTTTGTAATGTAGGAAATACAACAGCTAATTTGTACATGATGTGACTATACAAATAGCAATGAGAGATCTACGTTAGATGTCATTGAGGGAAAGGACACTAGGTGAATGCTCTTCTCTTCAAATACTCCCAGTGATCTTCTGAATCTGTCTGAGGGTTTACAGGACTGAGTTTCACATTCATTCCAAAAGATAACATCTAGAACAATACTGTACACTCTTGGTACTGCAAATTTACCCAAGATTGTGCTCAGTCTTCTGTTTTCAATACAAGAGTTCTACAACTGAGCTGAGGTTGACTGAGTTTGGGGTTTGTCTGGTGGTTCTTTAGCAAAGGAATTTGCTAAATGGGGAACAGTCTGTTTGCTCAGTGTCTTGGCTAATATTCAACTATCATCGTTATCAATAACTGATGCTGCTTGTGGGAAATTATGTAGAAAATTTCTCTTGTGTTTACAAGCATACCAAGATTTACATTCCAAAGCGGTTTCTTAAAATGAAGTGTTTTGAGAAGCTCCTGGAAGGTGTTCCACACTACTGTGTAATTCTATGTTAATATATTAAAAAATTAAGATTCAGGGAGATTTTACTTCGTCTACCATATTGAGGGTCTTGTCAGCAGGTCAGTGTTTCTGGGGAAAACAAAAATCATCATTGGATGTCTATATGTTGCATGGACTGTGTCCTTCTTTCAAAAGCCAGCACAAATGAACACATTTTTCTTTGTATACTGTTGCTGGGCATTCTTATAAGAATGAATGACATTGGCTGGAGAGCTAAATTGTTTGTGCAAGACAGAAGAACTAATTAATGAGTGAAATGATAGAAGTTGATAGATTTTCTTCTGGCTAGTGAGTGTTTTAGTGGTGGTGCTGTGACAGGGGAGAAGGTGGTGATAAAACTTCAGATTGTGAAGCATGCAGTATAAACTGAGAGTCAGTTGCATGAGCATAATACTGGCATAAAATCATTAGTTGGAAGGGATGTGCAATAGAGGGTAGGAACATAAGGCACAGGAGTAAGCCATTCAGTCCATAAAGTCTATTCTGTCATTGTTCGATCATGGATGATCTGCACTTTGATTCTCGTTATCCACTGTATTGTCATATACCTTTGTCTAGCAAAACTAATAATTTTCAACCTTTAAGTCTATGAACTATCTGAGGAGCCACACCCTTTTTGGGATTGGTGGGAGACTCCCCTCAACCTGATAGCAACTTTTGGAGACAGCACGTAGTGCAGTTAAAAGTGGAAATCCAGAGATTATTGTTGTAAGTGTTTCTCTGTTCCCTTACACTGCTAAAGTCCCAATGGATTGCAAACAATAAAGATCATTGAGCTGAAGAAGTCTTGCCCTTTTCTTCTGCTATTTTCGCTCTAAAATTGTTTAAAAAAGTCATACCTTGTCAGATGGTATAAAGCTTAGTTTTAACAAGACTTTTATTTGCTGTTAAACTGACTTGCTATCCCTGTCAAACTTCTCAAATATGTTTTGTTGGTTACCTGGAGGTCCCTTTGACTTGTTACCAAGTTCAAACTGAGACCAGAAAAGACGAAGTCTACTCAGTTAATATTTTCCACTGAACATGTCATCAATCATTTATAACAGGAGAAAGAAATCCATCCAGAGCACAGTCCTTGGTGCATAACAAACAGATTTGGCCAGGGATTGCAAAAATGGAGGAAAGAAGACTTGGTGAATGACCCTGTAATTCAATGCATGCACCATCTTTGACAAAATAGATTACATTTTTATTACCCATGCTAATAATTTATGATTTGTTCACTGTTAGAAGTGGTTGCAAGGTAACCAAGGCCCTGATCTGAATATTGAAGGTTATTTGACATTTCAAAACATCAAAGCTTGGAAAAGTTATTTGAATAGTTTTGTTGATTTAAGGATATAATTTGCATAGCACTGAGAGTTGAACTTCATTCAAAAGAGCAAGATGGAGCATCAGTTTGGTTAAGATAAATGGAAATACTTAGAGTAGTAGTTCAGAGAACCCCTAAAAGTTATACGGGGAACAGTGTATACAGGAAGAAATAAATAAAGTATGTTAGAAAGGTATGTGAATAGTTCAATCTATATGTAAATTGGCTGAATCAGGCTTGGAAAATTTCTAAACACATTCTAGACACAGCCAGTGAGCAAACTTTGCTGACCAGGTAATGTGCGATGAAACAGGATAAATACTCTACTCCCAATCCATGCCTTGTAGTTCTACAAGTTAATCATTGGAACTTTATCAAAAGCCCTTATGAAAAACCACATTTACTAGCTGAACCTCATTATCTCTAGTGGTTTAGATCCTCGAAATTCAGGTACATTTGTCAAGTATGATTTTTCTTTTGAAAATCCATGCTGACTGTCCAGTCCTACCACTGTTTTTCAAGTGCTCTGCTATTAAATCTTCTACAATAGATAGATTCTCCCCATGACTGATTTCAGGGTAACTGGTCTATAATTCTTTGGCTTTTCTCTACCTCTTTTTGTTTTAAATGGTGTGATTGCAGGAATTGTTTGAGTTCCCTTAGTATCTTGAAAGATGACCACCAACGCATCCACTGTTTCAAGGGCAACTTTGTTCAGCACTCTGGGATGAAGATGATTTGACTCTGGGGATTTAACGGTCTTCATCTCATCAATTTCCCTAATATTGATTTCCTTCATTTGCACCCTAGACCTTGTATTCCCAGCATTTTTGAGATATTATTTAGGTCCTTGTTTGTGAAAGCATGTATTTAATTGATTTAAATTAGATTAGTTGTGGTTCTGTTTGCAGAGCTGGGAATTTGTGTTGCAGACGTTTCGTCCCCTGTCTAGGTGACATCCTCAGTGCTTGGGCGCCTCCTGTGAAGCGCTTCTGTGATCTTTCCTCCAGCATTTATAGTGGTTTGAATCTGCCGCTTCCGGTTGTCAGTTCCAGCTGTCCGCTGCAGTGGACGGTATATTGGGTCCAGGTCGATGTGCTTATTGATTGAATCAGTGGATGAGTGCCATGCCTGTAGGAGTTCCCTGGCTGTTCTCTGTTAGATTAGATTAGATTAGATTAGATTAGATTCACTACAGTGTGGAAACAGACCCTTCAGCCAACAATTCCACACCGACCCTCCAAAGAGTAACTGACCCAGACCCATTTTCCCTCTGACTAATGCATCTTACACTATGGGTAATTTAACATGGCCAATTCACCTGAACTGCACATCTTGCAGTTTTTGTGTTCCCCATTATATTTTCCCTTGTATCAGACTGTATTTTAACTAGTCTTTTTTCTTATCATTGCAAAGTGATTGCAACTACTTATGTGTGTTTTATAGATATGTTCTAACTTGCTTTTGTATCCTCTTTTTACCCCTTCTTAATCGATCCCTTTGTCTTCCTGAAGTCAAAGTTGCTGTCAATTCTGCGGTTTTCTGGGTTTTTTTTTTGGCCAATTTGTAGGCTCCTTTCTTGGAGTTAATACTATCCCAAATTTCCCTTGTTTTCCATGATCAGGCACCTTTCCCATTTTATTTTTATGCCATACAGGAATGAAAAATTGTTTGTTTCTCCATGTGCTGTTTAAATGCTTGCCATTTCCAATCTATATCTACCTTTAAGTAACGTTTTGCAATTTATCATAGCCAGCTTATGCCTCACTTTAGTAATTTTTAAGATAAATGGAGCATTGTCCTTTATTGCAAGGTGGATATAATATAAAAGTAACAAAGCATGACTGCAGCAGTACAGGGTCTTGGTGAAACCACATGTACAGTATATAAATTTGGGCTCCTTATTTGACATGATAAATTAAGTAATTAAATATGAAGCAATCAAGAAAAGGTTCACTTGACTGATTCTTGCAATGATTTGGAGGTGCTGGTGTTGGACTGGGGTGGACAAAGTTAAAAATCGCACAACACCAGGTTATTGTCCACCAGTTTATTTGGAATCACTAGCTTTTGAAACACTGCTTCTGCTCTGTAGCGCTGCAAAAGCTAGTGATTCTTGGGATGTACAAAGTTAAAAATCACACAACACCAGGTTATAGTCCAGCGGGTTTAATTGGAAGCACTCGCTTTTGGAACGCTGCTCCTTCATCGGGTGGTTGTGGAGTATAAGATTGTAAGACACACAATTTATAGCAAAGCCTTGCCTTTTGAAGAAAGAATGAACCATTGGACTTTGAAGAATGTGAGGTAATTTCATTGCAACATCCACGATCTTGAGGGAACTTGAAAGGATGGATTCTGGGAGGTAAGACTGGAACGAGAGAACAGAGAGTTTTAGAATAAGAAGCCTTCATAAGACAGAGGGGATGAATGTAATTTTCACTTGGAGGCTCATTTATCAATGGAATTATCATCCCTGGAAAACAGTGAAAGGCGAGTCACTGAATATTCAAGGCTGAGTAAAATAGGTTTTTAACGGGCAAATGAATCAAGGACTAATGGGGATTGGGAGCAGATGAGAAAGTGGAGTTGTGACTACAAATGCATCAATTATGATCCCATTGAATGATAGAATAGACTCAAAGATCTGATTTGCCTACTCCAGTTCCTCTATCCCAATGCTACAAAATTTAGATCCTTGTGGGCTATTTACTTTGAGGTCATTGCAAACATACAGTAATAGCTAATGGGTGCTTTTCATGCTGGAAGAAGGCTGCTAGTCTCATTTCCCAATGGTCGTTATTTCACAGCTTAAAAACACAGCTTTTCCTGTTTTTGTAAACTGTAAGGAGCATAGTGTATAATTTCAGAAAGACTCTGCCAGTTTGGTGGAGTAGGTGCATAGGTGGTAGATTAGTTTCAATGTGGAGAAGTAACTGTTGTTACCCTGTGGTACAAAGAACATGAAACAATTTCATTAATAGGGGCTCAGTGTGGAAGAGCAGATGTTATGCGTAAACTATATAGACTTCAGCTGAAATACTGTATGCAATTCTGCATGCTATACTTTAGGAAAGATGTTAATGTATTGAAGAGAGTATGGATGATGTTTACAAGTATGATTCTCGGGTGAGAAACTTAATTATGAAGAAGGATTGGAGTAACAAAGCTTTACTGCAGCTGTCTAGAGTCTTCTTGAAACCACATGTACAGTATAATTTTGGGCTTCTTATTTAACAGATTGATTAAGTAATTACATGTGAAGCACTTAAGAAAAGGTTCACTTTACTGTTCTTGGGATGGAAGTGATGTCTTTTGAAAATGATTAAACAGTTGGACCTATCCCATTGGTCTTTAGAAGATTGTGAGGTAATTTTGTTGCAACATCCAAGATCTTGCGGGCACTTGAAAGGATGAATTCTGAGAGGTGAGACTGGAACTAGGGAACAGAATAAGAAGCCTCCCTTAAGACCTTGGAGATAAGGTGGCTCGGAGTGATTTGAGATTAGTTGTCAATATTATGAGGTGTTTGGACAGAGTAGTTAGGGAGAAACTATTCCCACTTGTAAACATATTAAGAAACAGAGCGCACAGTTTTAAAGTGTTTTACACAAGAAATGTTTGCGCTGTGAGAAAAACCTTTCCACCTTGTGATTTCTCCAGATTTAGAATTCACTTTCTGGAAGTTGGTGGAGGCAGGTTCAATTGAGGTGTTCAAAAGGACATACAACAATAATTTGAATAGAAACAATGTGAAGGGTTATGAGGAAAAGGCAGGAATTTGGCATCAAATCAAACTACCTAGAGCTAGTGCATATATGAACGGCTGTTTGATCACCTCCTATAACAGTTCAGTGATTCAGAACAATGAAGACCATCGCTTTTTTTTGGTGGTTGCATAATCAAGCCAGTGGCAACAGAGATATCTTCTCATTGCTGAATAAAAGCAAAAGAACAGCTGCATAATTATCATATCATAATCAAATGTTGCAGTTGCTTAATTTTAGATGTAACTGCCATTTTAAAAAGATGGTTCTTCTGCTACAATTGATTACTTTTCCACAACTTTTGGACAAATACAGCTGCCACTTAAAGCCTGAGCTGAGGTTTATTGCAGTGTTGTTCAACTGCCATATCAAAGTAAGATCTTATGCAATAGAACCAGGTTCTCTATTCACTCCTTGGGCATGCTATACATTTTTGTCAAGGTTGTAGGACAACTTGACATAGGGAGAGGTTGGTCTTACCTGTGAGTTTAATTTAATAATGAAAGCAAAGCTACCTAGATAATGAGAGGTGAAAGATCTAATGTTTTATAATTGTTGTGGGCGGGTGGCCAGTATTCATTGCTTAATAACAGAATCCTTCTGATTATTAGATGTTTGACGTTGAGTGTGATGTAGAATGGGCATTTAGGCATTGAATTATAAATATTTATTTGAATGTAGTTCTGACAGGCTGATGCAAAATGACTTCTAAAACTTTTTAAAAACATAATTAAATCAGTTTTGAAATAGAAGAATATCTTTGGCATTTAAATGGGTGAGCATGGTTTGAGATGTTCTGGGGCAGTCTGTAAAAACTACACATGTAAGCAATCTATATTGCAGTCATGTCATGGTTCAGGCTTTTCTTAACACATTTTTCTCACCCAAACAATTTCATGACAGTTATTGCAGCGACAAATTTTTCATAGGGCCATGCTAGTAATAGCTTCCACTGGAAATACAAAAACAAGGCAAGATGAATACAACAGAAACCTGCAGTGGGGAAAAAAGTGACACTATGAAATTGCTGAGCTTGTTTTGGGGTAAAAGGACTGAAGAGTGCCATATTGAAAGATGAATGTTGTTTGCTTGAGTTAATTTTGCATTTCGTTGGAATGCTACAGAGGTCAAGAACATAGTGGTCAGCATGACAGCAAGAATGGGTTGTTAAAATGGCAGACATTCAGAAGATTGGCCTGAATGCAGCTGTTCCTCAAAGCAGTTTGCAAATCTGTGTTTTGTCTCTTCTGTGCAGAGCACACCACATACTGAATATGGTGCATGCAGTGTACTAAACTTAAAGTAGTGCATATAAGTCACTGTTTCACCTAGAATGAATGAATGAAGTGTTGAAGGGTGACGACTGAGGAGGTAAAAAGACGAGGAGCTGCAATTCCTGCACTTGCAGGACAAAGTGGTCTGGAGTGGGTGTTGGACTGACTTAATAGTCGGCCAGAGTATTGCATAGTAATTAATTGCTTTAGAATGCTGAAAGGGCAGAATTATGGACAATGAGAGATGTGGAATAACTTCCCTCCTTGGCTCATACCTCAACTGACTGCAACAAGATCTGGAGTCTTTCTTTATTTTTTTCAAAGGGTTGGGTGCTACTGGCTGGGCCATTATTTATGGCCACCACTAATTGTCCTATTGTGGTGAGCTTTACTCTTGAACTATTGCAGTTTGTGTTGTAGATACACCTGAAATCTGTTTAAAATGCCTTAAGAATGTTGCCCCCAAGGCAGTGAACTGATGATATATTTCCAATTCAGGATGATGTGTGATTTGGAGGCGAACTGTCATGTAGTGGTGTTCTCATGCATCTGCTATGCTTGTCCTTCTAGGTTCTGGATAGTAGCAAGGTGATGTTGAAGGAACCTGAATCAGTTATTGTAATGCATCTTCTATATCGTACATACCACTGCCACTGTGTCTTGGCAAAAGGAGTGAATGTTGAAGGTGTTAGGTGAATTGCAAGTCCAGCAGGCTGATGGTATCAGGCTTCTTGAGTGTTAGCACCGCACTCATCCAATGTCAAAAGGCAATAATTTTATTCTCTTCTTGGAGATGGTCAGTCCTGGCATGTGGCGTGCAAGTTGCATTCCATTTATTAGCAAAAGTCTTGATGTCTGTACCTTGCATTTGGACATCAACTCCTTCAGTATCTGAGGAGTCACAAATGATGCTGAGCATTGTGCAGTTGTCAGAAAGCATCATCACTTTAGGACAAGGGCTTGGTAGGGGCAGAGAGATGCATTTTCCAGTTTAGTGTGGTCCAATGAAGGGATACTTTTGTGCTTTGCTTTATATGGGCCTGGAAGGATTAATACGAAAGGGTACTACAAATATCACCTTGCAGACCTCTGAGCAGAACAGCTTAGGATCTCAGAAGAGTGAGACCGAATATCTGATTGTCGTCCAAAACACT
This sequence comes from Chiloscyllium punctatum, assembly GCF_047496795.1. Taxonomy (NCBI): domain Eukaryota; kingdom Metazoa; phylum Chordata; class Chondrichthyes; order Orectolobiformes; family Hemiscylliidae; genus Chiloscyllium; species Chiloscyllium punctatum. Next base: position 50,386,882 of record NC_092760.1, read on the forward strand.
GACAGGAGCTGTCCTATTTATGTAATCTCTAATGAGTTGGAGACAGTGACATAATGGTAATATCGCCAAGCTCTTCATCTGGAGATTCAAGATAATATTCTGGTGATGTTTGGTTCAAATCTCACCACATCAGATTGAAGACTGTGGGACAGTTCTCCTTGGAGAGAGGAAGGCTAAGCAGAGATTTGATGCAAGTTTTCAAAATCGTGAGCCGACTGGACAGAGTAATTGAGGAGAAGCTAATCCTGCTTGGAAAAGGAACGTGAGGGCATAGATTTAAATCTTTTTTGCTCAGTGAGTAGTTCAGATATGGAATGCATCTCCTGGACCTTTTGGGGAGGCAGGTTCAATTGAGACACTCAAGAGGTCAAAGGATGATTGTTTGGATGGCAAGGACATGGGTAAAAATTAGGACCGTGGCACTGATTATCATGATGCTTGTTTGAAGAGCTGGTGCAGGCACATGGGGTGAATGACTGTGTTCTGTGCTTTAACAATATTGGCATTGACTAAGCAGCTGATTTTGTTTGGGCTTACAACAAAACACTGAGGAAAGCGTGCGGATGGACCTGGAACAAGTACAACCATCTTCTTTGTCCTGTTATGGCTCCAATCAGTGGAGAGTTTCTTCTGGATTCTAATTTGACTCCAGCTTTGCTAGGTCTCCTTGACACTATACTCCATTGAATGCTACTTTAATGTCAAGACTGGTCGCTGTCAACTGAAACAGCTTGGCTATAGGTGGACCTAGATATGGAGCAGTGTTGCTGAACTGTTGTCAGGACTGGTAGCCATTGCACTATCCATTAACTTTAGCCTTATGAATGTGGAATGAATTGAATTGGTTAAAGACTGGCATCTGTGATACTAGGGACTTTTGAAGCAGGCTGGGATAGTTCATCCACTTGACACTTATGACTAAAGATTGATGCAAATACTTCAGGTTTATATTTTGCACAGATGTGCTGGGCTCCATGTTGTTGAAGTCGGGATATTTGTAGAGCCTCCTCTAATGATTTGTTTAGTTGTCTTCCATCATTCATGACTGGATGTGGCAGGTCTGCAAAGCTTAGATCTAATCTAGCTCCACAGGGCTGTGGTTGCCGTTTGCGTTTTTGGTGCCTAGTTTGATGTCAGCTAGTCCAAGCATTTTCATTTTCTTGTTTATACTTTGTAGCAGTTTGATATATCTAAATAGCTTGCTTGGCCATTTCAGAGAATAGTTAAGAGTCACTACATTGCTATGAGTCTGGAGTAATATGTAGACCAGACTAGGTAAAAATGGCAGATTTCCTTCCCAAATGGATATTGAACCAGATGGGTTTTTTAAACAACACTCAACAGTGATTATGCTGGAATTTGATCCCATGTCTCCTGGTCATTAGATCATGATTTTTGATTACTTGTCTATTGGCATTTCCATTGCCTATACACCTCACCACTGTTTGTAAATGAGAGAGATGCCTTGTTTAAATGCCTTGTGTGCAAAGTCTAAATAATAAACTTAAGTAGCATGTCCATGGTAATTACTTATTCTGTTTGGTATTAATTCATCAATGTACTGAAGTAAATGAGATTAAAGATTTTCATCAACTGAATTTTGTTTACATTGTAAGATAATTGTTCAAATACAGTGGGCATTTTCTCTCAGGAGTTCATTATTGTCGCAATTCAGGTGTGAAGTCAATTTGCTTTGTTTGCAATGTCAAAGTCATAATCTAATTTAATGCTTAAATATTTTTTATTGATTTCAAGAATGATGTTTCACATGATTTGTGGACTCAGCTGAGCATTGATTGTTTTGCGTTTGTAATAATAAACTGTTGCAATGTCATAAAGGGTCATTTGCTTTCCAACATGACCTTCTGGTTCACAAGCACTTGATCCAACTTCTGTGTCATAACTCTAATTTTCATGTGTTGCTCTGCGATCACACTCCATTCTGGTGTTTTTTGATCGCATTCATGTGGGTGTTAATTATTATCCCTCGTAGCTCAGGAAAATGTGTGCACATAAGATATGCAAAGATCAGTGAATTTGGAGACAAGGTGTTATTATTAAGCTTGCAGATATCACAGAGATAGGTGGAGGAACAGGTGCTGGTGTGGAAACAGAAGGACTTGGACCAGTTAGGATGTGTGGCATATGAAATACAATGTGCGAAAAGTCCAAGATTATGCACTTCGATAGAAAGAATAGAGTTGTAAAGGAATCTAGGCAGAAGATGTTGTAGAGATCTGTACTCTAGTGTATATAGGTTACCAACCAAAATTTAAGCTGCAGTTAAGAAGAATGAATGGAATGACATTCCAGCTGCCATGAAGACCAATTGGCATTAACTTACAGTTGACACCATAAGAGGGAAAAGGATTTGCAGAAATCAAAGGAATTCAACAATTGCTGGCTATGTATTGTAAAACCATTTGGGATTTGATAAGTTTCACAAGCAATTCCAGATAAGGACACCTGGCTGCCAGTTTGGCAATTTTAACTGTACAAAAAGCAGCCCAGAGACCCCCAATTTTAGCAGGACTCCGGAGAATAACACTGCATGAGGTATCCTATGTCAGGAGGCATGGTGAAGATATTGAGAAGAGACCCCAGGGTAGTAAAGGACAGTGGTTAAGATATCTCGAATATTTAAAGGGGTGTAGCTTTTATTTAAGTATTACTAAATTAATTTATTAAGTTTCATGGAGCTTTAAGTGTCTCTGCTGTATCTTTGTCGATGCATATACTGCTATTACACAGAGATGGGGTGACATCTGACTTAAAAATATTTCATGACCTTATCCCCATTGCTGTCTCTCCCACAGAAGTATAATCCTGTGTGAGAAAAGATTTCTCCCTACTTCTGTTTTAGATACAAGATCCATTAGCATTTAAAATGTGCCCCCTCGTCCTTGCCTCTACCATAAGAAGAAGCATCCACTCTGTCAAATCCATACATGATCTTGTGTTCCAATAAGAGCAGCTCGTTTTCTTGTGCACTCCAATGGGTATGAGCTTAACCAGTTCAAACTTTCTTCATTGGATAACCTTCTCATTCCAGGAATCAGTTGAATCCTTTCTAAAATCAATGTGCCAAAATTGTACACCATACTACGATGTGGTGTCATCAGTGCTCTGTACAACTGTAGCACCATCATCCTGAGAATGTGTATAGGGTATGAGCAGGTAGGGAAAGAGTTATGATTTGAGTTGGAACATGACTCAGATCAGATAAGAACTTGCAGTTAACAATGGGGCGCTGGAGGCAAGGGCTGAAAATGTGTTGCTGGAAAAGCACAGCAGGTCAGGCAGCATCCAAGGAGCAGGAGCTCCTTCAGGCTCATGCCCGAAACGTTAATTCTCCTGCTCCTTGGATGCTGCCTGACCTGCACTTTTCCAGCAACACATTTTCAGCTCTGATCTCCAGCATTTGCAGTCCTCACTTTCTCCTTGCTGGAGGCAAGGGTAATGGATTAACATGGTGAAAAAATATTCATAATGTAGAGCTATTCAACAATATTGGAAGCATTCAATATGAAAGGTCAGTTAGCAAGGGGAGAAGTATCCATTATGTGAAGCCAGTTGACAAGGTTAAGAACCTTCATTATATAACAGCAGAAGGTTTAATCCATACTATTGACACTCACTGATTGCAATGGTCACCCAATCAATATATATGTTGTCTTATCTGGATGTTCCTCCCTCTAATTGACGATATAATTCATTAAGAAAGTACTGTTCCAGAGAAGACTAAGAACTTATGTCCCTGTGCACATGGGTGATAGTTCTCTCTCCTTCCAGGGTCCAGAATAAAGATGGAGGTAAAGCTATATTGTGTCTCTAAGCATTTTGCTTTGACTGCTTCAACTTTACTTCGAGAATGGGACAACAATCCCTGCTTTTATATTCCAATCCCCCAGGAATAAGCAATGATATTCTAGTTGCCTTCCTAATCTCTTGCTGTGTGTTCACATGATGCTGCTTCATATATCAGAATACCCAGATTGTTCGATATCTTAGTTCTGCAATCTCTTTTCATTTAGATAGTTCATTACTTTCATTCAAAGTGGGCAAGTTCACTTATATATTTCATATGCCAGAGTTTCCCCTCATTTAATCTATCCATATTACTAGGGTCATCCATCTCTACATTGGCTAAACTGACTGTCCCTTCTATGTGGTACACTTATGTGGCAACTTTTGGATTGATCTTAGTCCATTTTGCATCTCAATGACAAGCAAAGAGATTGGACTTTCTACAAGCTTTGCACTATTTATAAATAGCAAAACGCAGTCCTGTATGGGTGAGCACTGTCACAGAGGAAGTGATGTTTGGACTCTGAGACTGCTGTTGATTTTTGCAGGTGGTTTTGTTGTATGTAAACAATCAGTAGTCTTTATAGTAGTTGAATTTGCCGTGTGGCCATGACATTTGGCAGCTTCAACTTCAGTAGCTCTGGATTCTGGAATAAATATTGTTTTTGCTAACTCAAACAGCTCTGCCAGCTTTTTGTTTTTCTCAAGTGCTTTTTGACATCATTGTCCAAGAAAAGTATGTTTGACCAGCGAGATGATCAGCTTTCCCACTAATTCTTTTTCCTTCTGTGTAGACCTCCAAGGTCTGTGTTTGGCAGAAGTTTCAAGAATTGTTAAGTCAATGCTGCAGCAGCACACCTTTGGAGTGGCAGTGTGCGTGCTGCTGCGCAGCTTAGTGAGTTGAATATTGGAGACAATCTTTCATTATACGTGTCAAAGTGTAAAGCTGTGGATGTTGCAAATCTGAAATAAAAACTATCTGCTGAAATAAAAACTAAGCAGGCAGCATCTCTGGAGAAAGAAACAAAGCTAAGGAATTTAACAAGAGAATTTAACCACTCTAGATGTAAACAACCCTGAACATACATCTGAGCTCTCTTGTGAACTCAGCTGCATCTACATGATAGAGATCCTTGGCTGTTCAGGCATAGGTGCTCTCATTGGTACAGGAGCTTCTGTCAATGTTGTGAATGACAATATTCAACAAACTTCAGGATTTCTCCATTCTCTATGAACCAGAAAATACTTTATAGACATTTTATGTTGCAATGGTGATAAACCACTGAAAATGTTTGATTTTTAAAATTCCAATCTTGTTCAAGGACACAATAAAGGCTATATTTTATATCCTGTCTGGAGAATGTGGCATATCCATCAGTTTTCAGATGGTAATACATCTTCACAATTGCTTTCATATCCCCAATTCCTACACTGGATTTGTGGACTGTAATGACTCTTATTCTGAACTTTCAATTATTTGTGTTTTAATTTCATGTTTAACATGCTCAGCATCATCAAAGTCACTCTTTGCACAACACCTTCGGACACAGCAAATGCTTAGATACACTAATGTCTACAAATCCTGTTCCTGACCTGGAACTACCTTCACTGTTGGTGAGTCAAAATCCGAGACATCACGTCAACAGAGTACTACGCCACATGGACTACAGTACTTCAAGACAGCAGCTCACTTTCTCAAGGCATTTGATGCCTGCATCCTGTGAAAGAGTAAATGTATGCCTGTTTATTTCCTGAAACCCATACAATACCAGTCAATTTTCTTGTTTGTACCCTGCACTGTGTGCTGAGTGATAATTGTGTTGAATAGTCTAATTTTTGTTTGGCATGAGATATGATTTTAGTACATTTGTAGCAGGAGAAAACTTACTTTGTCATAAAACGTTTCTTCAGGCTTGGCAAACATGTTTTTCTGGCACAAATATGTAATGCAGCTTCAAGTTGACAAAATGAACATTGCATTTTTTAAACTATTATATGACTCTAACCTGGCTATCATCTATGACATTGTATACTCTGGAGATCTTCCTTCTTTTGTCTGCATCCTTAAAGATGCCAATCATGGCAGCCTGCTTTTAATTTCTTCCCAAGACATTCAGTCCTGGTCACCCTATCATTGTAGCCTGTTCCTGCTCCATCTAGCTCATCCATTCCTATCTCAATAATTTATTGCTCCCTTATCCACCTGCACAAATAATCACCTTCACCCGTGACACCACCATAAGCTTAGCTCTTGACATCTATTCCTCCTCAGCTAATGCCTCAAACCAAAGCTGATTATTCTCAATTTTAACATCTTATTCAAGCTCAAACTTCGTTCTACAGATTTTTCATTCTTTCCACAAGGCTTACTTGATCCCTTTTTGATTAACCAGACATCTTTGAACATGGATATTGAATACATTGCAGCCATATTTTATCTTCCACTAAGTCTAGCTGTGCTGTTGTTGGCCAACATTGTACCTGCTTTCACAATAGTTAAACATTCTTGTGTTTCGACTTCTTTGTGGACTTACTCTTCCCTATCATGGTAAACTACTCCAACCCTACAACCATCACCCTGTCCTCAAGGGTAAAATACTTATATCATTGTGGAGGTGCTGGTGTTGGACTGGGTTGGACAAGGTCAAAAATCACACAACACCAGGTAGAGTCCAACACGTTTATTTGAAAACACTAGTTTTCAGTGAATTTTCATTTGCATTTGGAAAAAAGTTCTATGTTGTTCAAAAAGCACACAATTTGTAGTCAGTCAATGTGGCATTTTATAAACTCCTACTTCGAAATTGAAAAACACAGACTCCAAACAAGACTTCACACCTAAAATACACTGTCTGATCAGAGGTGACACCTCCTTTACATTGATAACACCAGGGCATTGATTTGAAATAAATTATCTGATTTACATATTGATGAATTGATGGACCTACATCTCCATTCTAACTAATTAAAGATTTAAGAGCCATCTTATGTGCATTCATTTCGTTCACGCAAGTTGTATGACCCTTTGATCTTTTGCTCATAAATTCTGTGTCTAAGGTTTTCCCCTCTAACGCCTAATGAAGGAGCAGCGCTCTGAAAGCTAGTGTTTTCAAATCAACCCGTTAGACTATAATCTAGTGTTGCATGATTTTTAATCTTTGATCTTGTCAGTTTATGCTAATAATTGGAACAATAATTGCCATTTTTGTTTATTAGCTGTCAAAAGTTAATGACTGTTTGTCTGTTAATCTTTAGTTTGTCTTTTTGCATGTAAAATAATAATCTAAAAAGAACCAGGAAGTGGTGAATGGAAGTGGAATTGCCACCACTTTGCTTCATGGTATGTCTTATGGTTAATATGATTTATGCTAAAACATTTGAGAATTATCTTACTGAGATACTCCTGGGGATTGAATGACTATTACTGCAAAGCACTGTTGATGAGTTTCACTCTTTATTGCTGAATCTAAATGAGCTAGTGTGTGGAATGGAATGTGTTTTGGCTGTTTCAGTGAAATGCCCAGTGGACATAAGCTTACTTTGTGCATTAGCTATAACTGGCAACGATCGAAAGTCCAAAGAGCCCAATGGAGATTTACATCGCAAAATATTTGTAACTTGATTTGTATTGTTACTGCAGCATAAAAAAATGTGCATAACTTTAAACACCAAACAATCTGGCTTTGTACACTTAATTCTCAATATAGGCTGAATGTGTACATTTTTCTTTCATGAGTAGGAATAGAATGAGACAACATAGCTTCCTTTCCAGCTGTAGTAAATTCACATAGTAAAAGATGTGCTAAACATAGTAAGCAAATGTAACACAATGATAAAACTTTTCATCCTGATCACAACAATAAAATGCTTAACTAACATAAAAATTGTTTTTGTCACTTTTGTTGAAATGAAGTTAATTTGCTGTGAGGAGAACACATTCTATGTTAGCTGATTTCTGCCAGGTTCTTTTTATATGCAGCGCATGTATTATATTTCATCTCCTCCTACTGGCTCATTGAGGATTTCCTGCCTTTATCCAGTTGATTTTTTTTTATCCAGATGGCCAGTCTTAGTTTAAAATTTGCATGTATTCCATTTGAAAAACAATTTTAGTTATACTGAGTATGTCATTCAGTAAAAAGAAGTTGAAACATGTCAAAGACAGTAACATATCCATAGAAAGAAGCATTCTTCCTTTTCATTTCGTTTTGTCCATTTTCCCCCTTTCACTCCCTTGCCCCCTCATTTGGTGTTAGCATTTTGTTTTATTTATGAAATGCAAACAAATAATCCATGTTAGGTATGTCATTTAAGCAAAAACTTGGATAGAAAGAAATTTCATCCTTTTTTTCCTTCACTGAACGTGTAAAACTTGTGTTCTGTCAAGTAGTAATGAAATTAAATTGCCTTTTCTGATCAGAATTTTGGGATGGTATATTGCCTATTTTTTCTGTCCCTTATTTAGTCTCACCAGTCCGGTGAAGAATCAAACTAGTGATTATGATCATGCCAGTTAGCAGCTGAATCTTTTCTTTCTGACCACTTGGTTGTTTTGTTTGAGTAGTGTCCCCTTGGCTTTCATCTCCTCCATACACTGATTTCCTCAAACCTTTTAGAATCTCCCCCTGGCCTCTGGAACCATCATGATGCCATTAGCCACGCGACCGCTCCTTCCAGAACTGCTGGGGCAATCGATGACGCCATTTCCGCCCCCGACATTGTTGCATGGCCTGCAGCCACTGCCCACCCAACCACCTCTGCGACTGCCGAGAAGACTACCGCCGCAGGATCCACCGGCGCCGCTAGATTCACCAGCAAGACGTGATACCTACCTTGCACATCACTTCCACCCCCACAGCTGCTGCTGCAGCAGCCGCTTGCACCCTGCTGGAAGGCTTTATTGTTGACATCATTTCTGCCGCCAACCAGATACCTAACAGTAATGTTGCCCTCGCCACCCGTGACGCCACTTCCGCCCTCTTTGTGAGCATCACTTCAGTTGGTGACATTGCTACGGACCCTATAACCACACCCACTCCAGCAACTGTCTCAGCCCGAACCTTGAGCTCCAGCCCCACTCCAGGTCCTAGCTCCCATCCCTGCTGTGTCTTCACCATTCCCCCAGACCACCACCTCACTGAGGGCGAACATTTAGTCCTCAGTAAAGGCCTCACCTTTATCCCTCTACAGTCCCAGATTAATGAGTTCGACACATGCTGTGACCACGAATGTTTCTTCCTCCCCCTCCATGCCCACCTTTTCAACCAAGATACCCGCCCACTCACTGAGGACCCCTTCTCCTGCCTCCAACACACCCCATCCTCCTGGCCACCCCATGCTGGCCTGTTACCAACCCTTGACCCCTTCATTTCAAACTTCATCAACTGCCTCAACCTCTCCAACCTCTCGCCCTCACAACACACACCACGCCCTCCACTCCCTCTGCTCCAACCCCAACCTCACCATCAAGCCCGCAGACATGGGGGGGGGGGGTGTGGGGGCGCAGTAGTAGTGTGGCACAACGATCTCTACACTGCTGAAGACAGGCGCCAACTCTCAGACACCTCCTACTGCCCCCTTGATCACAACCTCACCTCCCATCACCATCATCTTCCAGACCATCCACAACCTCATCACTTCTGGCGATTTCCCATCCACAGCCTCCAGCCTCATTGTTTGTGAACCCCACACTGCCTGATACTACCTCCTACTGAAGATTCATAAACCTGACTGCCCTTGTCAACCCATTGTCTCAGCCTGTGCCTGACCCACAGAACTCATTTCTTCCTACATTGACACTGTCCTGTCCCCCTTAATCCAGGCGCTCCCCACCTATTTACATGACACCACCCATGCTCTTCACCTCCTGCAAGATTTTCATTACCCAGGCCCAATGCTTCATCGTCATCATGGACATCCAGTCCCTGTACACATTGATCTGCCATGACTAAGGTCTCCAAGCCCTCTGTTTCTTCCTCTCACGCTGTCCCAACCAATACTCTTCCACCGACACACTCGTCTGCCTGGCTGAACTGGTCCTCAGTCTCAACAACTTCTCCTTCCAATCCTCCCACTTCCTCAAACCCAAAGGGGTGGCCAGGGGCACCCGCCTGAGACCCAGGTATGCCTGCTCGGATATATGGAAGAGTCCATCTCCCGCAGTTGCACTGGCACTAACCCCCACCTACTCCTCCGTTACATCAATGACTGTATTGGTGCCACCTCGTGCTCCCATGAGGAGGTTGGACAGTCCATCAACTTTACCAACACTTTCCACCCCGACCTCAAATTTACCTGGACCATCTTGGAAACCTCCCTCCTCTTCCTCGACCTCTCCTAACCACAGAAACATACTACAAGCCTACTGACTCCCACAGCTATCTAGACTACACCTCCTCCCCACTCTACCTTCTGTAAAAACACCATCCCTTAGTTCCACTTCCTCTGCCTCTGCTGTATCTGTTCGCAGGATGACCAATTCCACCTTAAAGTCCCAGATGGCATCCTCCTTCCACAATTGCAACTTCCCTTCCCACGTGATTGACAACGCCCTCCAGTGCATCTCCACTTCATGCACCACTGCCCTTGAACCCCATCCCACCCAACGTAACAGGGACAGACCCCCCCCACACACACACACACACACACACACACACAAAACAGTCTTCACCTTCCATCCCACCAACCTCCGCATACAATGCATCATCCTCCACCACCTCCAAACGGACCCCACTACCAGAGATACATTTCCCTCCCCACTGCATCAGTGTTCCGAAAAGAGCGTTCCCTCCATGACTCCCTTGTTAGGTCTATACCCCTCACCAGCGCTCACCACATCCTTGAAAACTATCCCTGCCACCAAAGGAAGTGCAAAACCTGTGTCCACAGTGAGGATCTAAAATCTGGATTTAGGCTGTTTTCAGGAGCAACAAATCTATACAAGCTTTTATTAATCACAAAAAATGGCTTTTCAATATAAAGTAACATAATAAAATGGCTCCAGGTTGATACGTGCTAAAATGGTTGGAAGCTGCATTCCTTTTGCAGAGCTAGCTGAATTAACAGATAAAGCAGACAATAGAGTCTTCATAATATGAATCATAAGACATTAACTGACCACCCTGACTAACCTTGAACGACTGAGACAATAATGTGCGTAAGACAACACTGTGTGTTTCCCAGGAAATATCATTGTCCATTATGTCCATTACGTCACCTTATTACATTTTATTGGTTTTCCTTTGTAATTAAGTTTGTACTGTCTCTTAAGAAACATGTAAAATTGCTTATTGTTCAAATTCAATTATGCAATTTCTCCAAGGAACACAGAGGCTCTGTGTTGCTGGACAAATCTGCGCCCGGCCAACGCGATTAAACTGTGAAACTTTGCTGAAGCCGACCGTACTCCTAGTGATTCTTTTGACCGATCGCAGAACCGAGAGGCTCCTCCCGGGGGTCTAGATCTTCAATAGTACTCCCCTCACCTCTATCTAAGGCTGCAAGGGATCCTTCAACATCTGTCAGGAATTTACCTGTCCCTCTACCGATGTCATTTTCTGCATCCGTTGCACGTGGTGTGGTCTCCTTTATATCAGGGAGACAGGGTGCCTTCTTGCGGACCATTTCAGTGAACATCTCTGGAACACCCGCACCCACCAACCCCACCTCCCATGGCTGACCGCTTCAACTCCCCCTCCCACTCAGTCAAGGACATGCAGGTCCTGGGCCTCCTCCACCGCCAAGCTGTTACCACCTGACGCCTTGAAGAGGAATGCCTCATATTCCGCCTTGGAACCCTGCAACCCCATGGGATAAATGTGGTTAACAACTTCCCCACCCCCCACATTATCCAAGTCCCAAGCTTCCAACTCTGCACTGCCCTCCAGACCCATTATTTCACTCCCCCCACCTATCACCTTCTACCTCATCTTCGTCCACTTATTGCTTTCCGAGTTATCTTTCCCCAATCCCATCCCCCTCCCATTTATTACTCAGCCCCAACCCACAAGCCTCATTCCTGATGAAGGGCTTATGCCTGAAATGTTGATTCTCCTGCTCCTCGGATACTACCTGACCTGCTGTGCTTTTCCAGCATTACACTCTTGACTCTGAGCTCCAGCATCTGAGAATCACTGAAAATTTGGTTCTGAGAAAACTAAACAGCCCATTAACAAGGAAATTATAGAATGCTTCTTCAAAGAGAAGAAAAATTAGATTAAAAATGCTTTGAAATGCTTGCCCTGGTGACAGTCTACAGTACCCTATTGGCAACAATTTATATTTTTCCAATAGGCCGAGTTGCAACCTTTTATATTCTAACTTCTGTAAATAATGCAATCTCTTTCAACTTTCAAATATCTGCATAGTTGCAGGCCTGTCAATTGCTAGATCATCTAAGAATGATAATGGTGACTTGTGGCATCTACATTTATCTATTCCAGAATTTGTTTCTTGCTTCACATGCTGAAAAATGCATTATAAGTGGTCTTTATCAAAGTTATTTTGTTTGGCAGAGGGGACCTGTGTTTTGCATTAGACTGATTTCCTTTTTCAGAAAATTCTGAATCATTGAAGGTCACTGAAGATAGAGCTTTTGGTCAGAAAAGAAATCTCTTATGCATTCTTGAGGCCATTAGGTTTCAGTTTTAACCAAAACCAAACAGTAACTAGTTTCTATACATACAGACAAAGAAGGATACCACTTTCACTGGGACACATCCTCGGACAGGTGAAACAAAGACACACATGAGAGTTCTTACAAGCATGCATTCTAACCAGACCACCATCACTAAAGACATCAATTTAGATTCCATCTATCTTCCTTTGGTGGAACAAAGCACTGGAAATGACATCACCGACCTTAAGAAACCAAGACCTATATATAGAGAGGTGGGACATACCACCAGCACTTCACCAGAGACTCTCTTACCTAGTCATGGTGACAAAACGTCTGAAAACAAACCTTTCAACTCAGCAAGCTAACTGACATATTTATCATCAACCTGAGCAACAAATCTTATCAAAAATTGCTAAAACCAAGCAATATTAGCTCATTATTCCAAAATAGAATTGACAATAGGTATCAAATTCTTTACTTTTAAAGCATGCAGCCATCCTTATAGACATAGACATAGAACAATACAGCACAGAACAGGCCCTTCGGCCCACGATGTTGTGCCGAACTTCTAACCTAGATTAAGCACCCATCCATGTACCTATCCAAATGCCGCTTAAAGGTCGCCAATGATTCTGACTCTACCACTCCCACGGGCAGCGCATTCCATGCCCCCACTACTCTCTGGGTAAAGAACCCACCCCTGACATCTCCCCTATACCTTCCACCCTTCACCTTAAATTTATGTCCCCTTGTAACACTCTGTTGTACCCGGGGAAAAAGTTTCTGACTGTCTACTCTATCTATTCCTCTGATCATCTTATAAACCTCTATCAAGTCACCCCTCATCCTTCGCCGTTCCAACGAGAAAAGGCTGAGAACTCTCAACCTATCCTCGTACGACCTACTCTCCATTCCAGGCAACATCCTGGTAAATCTTCTCTGCACCCTCTCCAAAGCTTCCACATCTTTCCTAAAGTGAGGCGACCAGAACTGCACACAGTACTCCAACTGTGGCCTAACCAAAGTCCTGTACAGCTGCAACATCACTTCACGACTCTTGAATTCAATCCCTCTGCTAATGAACGATAATACTCCATAGGCCTTCTTACAAACTCTATCCACCTGAGTGGCAACCTTCAAAGATCTATGTACATAGACCCCAAGATCCCTCTGTTCCTCCACCTGACTAAGAACCCTACCATTAACCCTGTATTCCGCATTCTTATTTGTTCTTCCAAAATGGACAACCTCACACTTGGCAGGGTCGAACTCCATCTGCCACTCCTCAGCCCAGCTCTGCATCATATCTAAGTCCCTCTGCAGCCGACAACAGCCCTCCTCACTGTCCACAACTCCACCTATCTTCGTATCATCTGCAAATTTACTGACCCACCCTTCGACTCCCTCATCTAAGTCATTAATAAAAATTTAATAAAAATTAAATAATTTCCTGGATTTCAAACAGTTCTTTCTGATTTCAATCCACAGTTTTAAAATGTTCTATTGAAAAAAGACATTGTCTTTACATCTTCTGCCCTTAAGAAAATGAAACACCATTTTGAAAATCCATTTCATTACAAAAAATGGGAGATACAAACAACAAAACACAAGGCTTCTGTCTATTCATTCTTCTATCGTTAGGCAGCTTATATGATCTTAGCCTTTGCTAAAGGTTTTACTTATTCCAATATTTTATATTCTGGACAATCCACTTGCAATTACATTTTCTTTTCCCAAAATTTGATTTTGTTTTACATAGTCTCACGTTCCAATTTTTAAACTTTTGATTGAAGGCTAGTTGATTATGATGAGTATAAATTATTTTGTTGTTGACTACAAAGCTTTGAAGAACTAACAACAATCTCAATTTATTTTTCCTCCATGAATACAGGGAGAACTAGCAATTCAGATACAGAACTGGCTCGAAGGTAGAAGACAGAGGGTGGTGGGGATCCAAGATGGCGATCTGAGCAGATCTGCCTTGCTGAGCACTTCACCCCAGCCCAGCAGTAGTGATATTTTTACACCCCCCCCCCCCCTTTTATTTTGGAGAAAATTGATGTTAAATGGTTGTGAAACTGTTTAAATCCATCTTCTTCGGTGGAGCCTCGAGTATCCTAATGAGACAGACGCAGAGTATTTTGTTTGGTTGATTGATCATTCTGGTGACTGGAAACAAGTGCTAATCTGAGTGCTGGTTGTACAAGCATTTCTCAATTATCTGGCAATGCACATCATAATGCTGGTTAGCCAAGAGTTGCCAGTGATCGAACATCTCTTGATTACCTGGTGATGCATCTCATGATGCTGTCTAACTGCTAACTGAACGCTGGGTAGCTGGTGCTGTTTTTGCAGGGCCTTGAGATCTTGCTTGGATGGTCTGGCTTTCTGATGGTTGATGTTGGGATAGGTGAGGTTCTACTGTAAATTCTTCTTGAGTGAGCAAGTTTGAAGAAAGAAAAGCATTCAGCCAAGCTCCAACATACATGGGACACTCGCCGAAGGCATCGGGTGGGCCCGCGACTGCGACTGCAGCTCCCTCAGCCAAGAACGAAATATCTTCGCAGCAGACCGTCACTGAAGAACTCGTGGTGATCCTCGGGATGATCAAGGAGTTGTTGGAAGATGATCGTACTCGGCTGGAGCCGATTTTGGCCATGTTACAAAAGTATGAGGAGAAGTTGGAAGGGCTTGGGAAGTAAGTTGAAGAGGTTGAGTGGTAGACTGCACTGTCTCAGAGGTCGAGTCCTCGGCAGGGCGGGTCCAGGCCCTCAAACAGGTTGAGGCCTTGACTGAACAGGTCGATGATCTGGAAAATCAAGGTCGGAGGAAAAATATCGGGTTGTTGGGCTGCCAGAGGGAGTGGAGGGTGGGCAGCTAGCAACCTTTTTTGAAGATTGACTGCCACAGTTTCTTGGCAGGTGAAGGCTGAGAGAGCTCACCAGGTTGAGATGCGCAGATCCAGTCCGGATCTGCGCCCCCACCAGCCCTGGTACGATTTCAAAGCTACAGGAACAAGCAGGAATCTTGTAGAAGGATAGGGAATGATCCACAGGCCCTGACTTATCAGGGAACTAAGATAATGTTTTTTTCAGGACTTTTCTGCAGTGGTGATCGATTAAAGGAAATTGTTTGAGGTCAAGAGCAAATTAAGAGACCTTGGTAGTCAATATTCGATGAGATACCCAGTGGTGTTTCGTGTTACTCATGAGGAGACAATGCAGTCATTTGACTCCTCAGAACAAGTGAAAAATTTCTTGGACACTTGAAAATAATTCTGATGGATTTATAGACATGGTCAGTAAGGTTTGTTTTCTTTCCCCTCTTGCTATGTTTTTTGTAATGTTATCCTTTTCTTAAAGAAGCTGCTGTTGGTGTGTTTTTTTTCTGATTAGGATTGGTGTTCATATATAGTTAGGGGTGGGTGGCATGCGCACAATTTTCTGTTTCCTTTTATTGCTTGGGTCTGGGGTGCGGCTCGAGCTGGATGGAGGAATGGAGATGTGCGTGCGAGGTGTAAGCACCCTTTATAGTAGAGTCCCCCATTAAGTGCCTTTTGTGTTTTGTAGTTAGTTTCATTTTTTTGATTTCTCGTAAATATCCTCCATGCATATGCTTTACGTACTGTGAGTTGAATTCTTCGCCTCGGCAGGTCAAAGGTGGTTGTAAAGGATCATGGCTAGCAGTGTTCTTAAGTGGAATACTAGAGGGATCCATTTGCCAGTTAAAAGGAAAAAAGATGTTGTTGAGCCTCAAAAAGGCGAGGGTGGATGTTGCCCTTTTCCAGGAGACTCACTTTAATTACAAGGAACACTTGAAGTTATAGCAGGGCGTGTTTGATTGGATGTTTTTCTCATCCTTTACAAGCAAGGGGAAGGCCAAACTCATCCGGAAGGATCTTCCATTTAATTTAATAGATTGTGTTAAAGATGAATATGGTCGATTTGTTCTCCTTAAGGCCCTAACACATGGTGAGGAATATGGTATTTTGAATGTCTGTTCTCCTCCGGCCCAACCCCTTAAGTTTTTGACTGATGCACTGTCTCAGCTGATGGCCTTTGCATTGTGGCATATTACTGTGGGGGGTGGGAAAACTTTAGTTGCCTTATGAATCCTGTGCTGGATTGAATGCCCAAAGGCCCCCCATAGCTTTCTCCACAACCTAAATGTTTGGGTGTCTGTGTGTGGAACTGGGATTGGTAGACGTTTGGCGATATCTCCACCCTATGGGCAGGGAGTTTATGTTCTTTTCCAATCCTCATAAACGCCATGCAAGGATTGATATTTTTTTTCCATAACTCCTGTGGCTCTTCTAGATTCGGTGGTATCTTGTTCAATTGCGAGCAATGCCATCTCTGGTCATGCGGCAGTGTATTTAGTGGTCGGGATTAAGGGTCATGCAATTTCTTCATCTTTGGACAACAACGTCGTTGAGTACTTTTCCAGGGAATTCGATGCATTTTTAGCCACCAACTTGGTACAGCTAATAATCCGTCTATTCTTTAGGAGACTACTGTGGCTTATGTTAGAGGAATAATTATCTCATACTTGGCCAGTCAGAAGTGATGGAAGGGAGAGCAGCAGAGTCTGTCCAAGGCCTGATTGAAGGCAGCTGAGATGGCATATTACAGTAGACTGTCAGTGACTAGGCTGCAACAGATCACAGCCCTTCGATCCGCCTTAAACTCCATGCTTATGCATACAGCCAGGACGGAACTTTCCTTTGCAAAGCAAATGTTTCAGCACGGTGATAGGCCGGGTAGATAGTTGGCATATCAGGTTAGGAAAAAGAATGCCTCCCAATCTTTTGCTTCTCTTACAGAACGAAATGGGACTCTTGTAACGCTAAAGAGAAGACAGAGGGTGGTGGTGGAGGGTTGCTTTTCAGACTCGAAGCCTGTGACTAGTGGTGTGCCACAAGGATTGATGCTGGGTCCACTGCTTTTCATCATTTATAGAAATGATTTGGATGTGAACATAGGAGGTATAGCTAATAAGGTTGCAGATGACACCAAGATTGGAGGTGTAGTGGACAGCAAAGGTCACCTCAGAGTAAAATTGTATCTTGATCAGATGGGCCAATGGGCTGAAGAGAGGCAGATGGAGTTTAATTTAGATAAATGTGAGGTGCTGCGTTTTGGAAAAACAAATCAGAGCAGGACTTATACATTTAATGGTGAGGTCCTGGGGAGTGTACTGAACAGAGAGAGCTTGGAGTGCACGTTCACAATTACTTGAAAGTGAAGTCGCAGGTAGATAGGATAGTGAAGTAGGTGTTTGGTATGCTTTCCTTTATTGGTCAGTGCATTGCATATCGGAGTTGGGAGGTCATGTTGTGGCTGTACAGTATGTTGGTTAGGCCATTTTTGGAATATTGCGTGCAGATCTGGTGTCCTTCCTACTGGAAGGATGTTGTGAAATTTGAAAGGATTTAGAAAAGATTTATGAAGATGTTGCCAGGGTTGGAGGATTTGAGCTTTAGGGAAAGACTTGATAGACTGGGGCTGTTTTCCCTTGAATGTTGGAGGCTGAGGGGCGACCTTTGGGAGGTGTTTTTAAAATCATGAGGGACATGGATAGGATAAATAGACAAGTCTTTTCCCTGGGGTTTGGGAGTCCAGAACTAAAGGACATAGGTTTAGGGTGAGAGGGGAAAAGATATAAAAGCGACTTAAGGGGCAATGTTTTCATGCAGATGGTGGTGCATATATGGAATGAGCTGCTAGAGGCTGTGGTGGAGGCTGGTACAATTACAATATTTAAAAGGCATCTGGATGGGTATATGAATAGGAAGGTCTAGAGGGATAAGGGCCAAGTGCTGGCAACTGGAACTAGATTAGGTTGGGATATCTGGTTGGCATGAACAAATTGGACCAAAGGTCTGTTTCTGTGCTGTACATCTCTATGACTCTGATACTGATTTAATCTGTTTGAGAAGAACATGACTGGCTACTTTATTCTCGGCTCAGTATCCTGTAAGAAAATGGCACCTACCCTTCAGTCACAGGCATCAATTGCCATTCTGAAAGGTCTATGAAAAATCAGGGGTGACAAACACTGGTTCATTTATTAAGATTGGCTTCAGCCTGTGAAAGGCTGCTTGACATTCAGCTGACTTTACCACTTTTGCATGTTTCTTCACAATAGCTGTGCCTTCAGTAAAATTATTGAAATTATATAAAAATGTCTCGTAAAATTCTCAGTCCTCAAAATGTCAGGGTTTCTTTAACAACAAAAAACTGCAGATGCTGGAATCCAAAGTAGACAGACTAGAGGCTAAAAGAACACAGCAAGGCAGGCAGCATCAGGAGTTAGGGAAGTTGAGGATTTGGGTGTAACCCAACTTCGGGACTGGGGGTACCTGTAGGAAGAGCTGCAGGCAAAGGGGATGGTTGGGGGCAGGGTGGTGAAGTGGGGATAGGTGAAGATAGGTAGAGGGTACAACTAGGAATGAATCTGGTTGGTGGCAGGGATGAGTGGAAGGGAGGGACGGGGCTGGGGAGGGAGTTGGGGAAGGGAGGGAGAACTCAATGTTGAGTTCTCCGGGCTGTAGGTTGCCCAGGTGGAAGATGAGGTGTTGTTGCTCCAATGGTTTGGTTCGTTATGACAATGAAGGAAACCAAGGATGGTCATGTTGGACAGGGAGTGGGAAGGGGAATTAAAATGGACGGTAACTGGGAGACCATGTCGGCCCCTGCAGGCCCAGCTGAGATGCTTGGTGACTGTTCTCTGTTTACATTTGGTCTCCCTGATGTAGAGAACAAGGTTTCTTGTTAAGCCTTGTGAACCTGGAATTCTTTCAGATCCTTCACTTTTATTGTCCTTGTCAAGGCTAATCCTTGGCAATAGTAGTCACTATGCAACAATATATCCTAGGTAAGGTACTCTTGCTTTTCCAAATTCATTTTGGCTAAATTTTATACTAAAGCAGCCAACTATGACTGCTTACTCAGGTTTTTGACTTCCCGCACATGCTGTTTTCGTGTTGTAATATATATAATATATATTGACACATCACCCAAATACTTAATGCAGTTGTGAATTCTAGCTACAACTTGATTCACTTGCACTTCCCATTTTTCTTTCCATTGATCAAACTTAGAAAGGAATGAAGAGCTGCCAAACCTATCTACGCATTATTTCAACCATGGAATTAGGTGCGAAAATGCTTTTGTGACTATTTTCACCTTTCAGTAATATAAACAAAGACTTGTTGATCCATCTAGCTTAGGAACTAACGCTAGATGAACACCTGATGCTTTGACTTAGTCCATTTAATTGATTTTTCGGTATGTACTGAATCTCTGTTTCCACTTGAACATGTTAGCTGTGTTATCGGTAAGCATTTTGCTTTATTATTCTTGACTCTCCTATATCTATCATGTCTAACTCATGGTGTATATCAGGTGTGTCTCTACAGATTACTTAATGTTTCCTCAGTAATCTTATTGGATCTTGTTGTTCTCTTCCCTGTTACGTAACTGTTCCAATATTTCTGTCAGCTAGTTGAATTTTAGCAGATGCTCTTTGACAATTGTTTACCCTTCCTTCTACCTCACTTAAAGTTACTATCTTAACACTACCCTTACCACCTCTTCCCTTTCAGATCTTTTTACCTATAGCAAATGCATTTTGTACTTTTTTCCCTTTTATTGTTGCTACTGGCATATCAGCTTCCAGTTTTCTCTCTGCTGCCCTGAAAAAATCTTGCACAGAGCAATTCCTTTTAACTACTTTTTATTCTTTCTGGACAGTCTTGCATGGTGCTGTACTGTGAAATGCTCAACTATGCAAATTCATGTTAAACCACTCAAATGATTGTGCAAGAGTTACTGTTTATTATCTTTGAATTGATTTGCCTCTTGATGCTTAAAGAACTATGCATCTACCATTGTCTTAAACTGCTGTCATGGCAAATAAATTCTTCACTGTTCCCCAAAAAGTATGTAGTCTCTCATGCCTACCTAAGATGGAATTTAATTGTTTTCTGAACTTGAAAACTGAATTTTACTACACCATTTGAATAGAATTGGTATTTTATCATCAAATGTACTCAAGTCCAGGGATACATGAGTACAGTGCAAAGTTTACGAAGGCGCCATTTCTGTTGTCATCTTAGGTACAAGAGTGCCTTGGTACAAAATCTTAGGTATAAATTAGAAAAGTAAAAAAATAGTTAAAAGTTCAGTGTTATACTCCTTCTAAAGCACAACAAAGAGAGAAAAAGGTAGAGGAGACTGGGCCCCACCCAGCACTATACCAACAGTAGCCCCATTTAGGTAAATATTTTATGTGGAGCTGCACTCTGGACATGAAATATTTCATTTGTATAAATTCAACCTGAAACGTTGCTTTTGGAAAATTCCAGGACACACAATGCCAAAATGGTATTGTGGCTGACATGGGACAGGCTAAATGAATCACCCTTCTTTTCCTTCCTGACGCATTTGTTTGTTCACATGTTGCTGTATTTGTAGTCAATGTTGGGCATAGCTAGGCCATATAATGATTTGGGCTAGGAAGTACAAGCTTAACTTGGGGTTATTTTAAGGTATTTTGTTCTGATATTTTTATATTTCTGTTATAAATTCATACCATAATTTAAATTGGACTCCTAGCCACTGGGTGGCTCTGTGACCCAATTCTGAAGTATCTCACATTGAATCCACACTGACAAGGAAACAAGTTGACTGTCATGGCCACAAGCGTAGATTATTGGGCTGAATTTGTATAAGCTTGAATGTTGTCTCCTTTTAAATTATTGAGCTTTTAAATTTAAAAATTGCAAGCTAATTAAGTTTATGCATTAAGCAAGACAAAAAGTCAGTTTACTGTACAACTGTTGTTGAAAGCTACTTAAGTAAAAAGTGGTAAGAAGTATTTAGCTGGACCAGATGCAAAGATTTAACGTTAGAATAAAAACCACATTTGAAGATGAAAATGATCACAGTTTGTAATATGCTATACCTGAAGGGAAAGCGTAGAAGCTAGAAGTTCAGTTTAGCAGATGTGATGGCTTCTCTAATCAAATTGCTCCGACAGGTACGGCTAGTCGATAGAACTGAGCGAATGCTCCTTTGATGCATTCCCATGAACTGCGGGTTGGGGGTTTTGGTAACCTGGTTTAGGTACAACAGCTCATGAGCTGTTTCTTTTTGTGTTTGAAAATGGTGCTTCAGTCCCATTGTGCTCAAATGATTTCCTTTAAATGACTGTCCTCAGGCAGCCTTTATCATGGTCAAAGAAAATGGTTGCAAAATTAACTTGGAATCATTGTTCTGCACAGCAAAATCAATTGTTTTGGAATTTCCTGTGTTATGAAGTTGAAGGCATGTATTGTACCTTTCAGAGAGACCATGAGAGTGTGGTGCTGGAAAAGCACAGCAGGTCAGGCAGCATCCCAAGATCGACGTTTCGGGCATAAGTCTGATGAAGGGCTTATGTCCGAAATGTCAATTCTCCTCTTCCTCGGATGCTGCCTGACCTACTGTGCTTTTCCAGCACCCTACACTCGACTCTGATCTCTAGCATCTGCAGTTCTTACTTTCTACTTTTGAGAGAGTGAATGATGTTCTGAACCGAGAGATTACAAGTACCTGTGATATGACTAGATGACAGTTTCAGTGTACTGGAAAATTGAAAATATGTAAGTTTTGGCTGTGAATGGGATACCTGAGTTGGTTGCTGTTTTGACAACAATTTGAATTTAACTGGTTCAACTTATGCTCCAGGATATTAAAATCCATTAGAATTTGAATGTATTATTTTGCCAACATTGAACCAATGAGATGATCTGATGTTGGGGATATAAAAATGCAGGTTTTTGAAAACTGGAGGCAGAGCAATTGCCATCGAGAGGGATCCAACAAATTAGGAAACACTCTATGAAAGGTACCTTTTCATATGAAACATATTTGCAGTAAAAAGAAAGAAGACGACCCAGGGAGACCTACAGCCGGAGGAAGAAAGACACCGAAGACAACAGTCGCTGTGTGGTTTTGAAATTAAGTTGATTTAATTTTAGTAAGTGTCTTATTGGAACAGCATATTGTTATAGAGCTGGAGGCAGATAATCGTTTAAGAGAAAGGGATGCTTAGAGTTGTGAATAGTTATTATTTAATGTTTTTGGTATTATTTTCTTAAAGTAGTAGAATTTGGGAGTTCTCTGTCACTCATGCTTTAACACATTACAAGACAAGGTGATCTTTTCTGGGTGTTTGGGTTCACCGCCATGTCATAACACTTGCGATGCAGTTTAGAATTTAACAAAGGACGACCAAGAAACTGATAAAGGGCAAAGAGAGTATGAATGCAAGCTAGTAAGAGACTTGAAGGCAGACTGTAAAAGCTTTAGGTATAATGCAGAAAGGAAAAAAAAATTTGAGGACAACAGGTAAAGATAGAATAAAATTTAATGGAGAATCGAAAAATGGCAGATAAACAGTTACTTGTGTTTGTCTTAATTTGAGAAGGTACAGAAAATATCCCAGTGATATTAGGGAACCAAAGGACTTGTGAAAATGAGGAAGTATTAATAAAGAAGAAATACTGAAACATTTATTTGGATTTGAATTTGGTGTAGACCAGATGGGCTACATTCCAGAACATTGAAGGAAATGGCTTTCGTGGTCGTGGATGCTTGTGTGGTGGTTGTACAAAATTCTCTAAATTCTGGAAATACTCCTTTAGACTGGCAAGTAGAAATGTAACTTCACTATTTAAAAAGGAAGGAAGATGGAGAATGCAGAGATGTTAATTTGACATCAGGAGTAAAGAAAACGTTAGAGTAGAATCATAAAGGAGAAGAATGTGTGGAGTTTACACATGCACTCCATGTCTCTGTGGGTTTTCTCCGGGTGCTCGGGTTTCCTCCCACCGTCCAACGATGAGCAGGTTAGGTAAACTAACCATGCTAAATTGCCCATCGTGTTCAGGGATGTGTAAGCATTAGTTAGGGTAAATGTAGAGTAATAGGCTAAGGGAATGATTCTGGGTGGGATACTCTTTGGTGGGTCAGTGTGGGCTTGCTTGGCCAAGTGGCGTGTTTCCACACTTTAGAGATTCTATGATATTTGAGGATGTTATTTACTGCATAGATAAACGAGAACCAGTATTTCAATTTTCAGAAGGTGCATACAAGAGGTTAGTTATTTTAAAAAAAATAAAATTAGACCAGGCAGGCTTGGGGTAATATATTATAATGGGTTGGGAATTGGTTAGCAGACACGAAAACAGTAGGGATAAAATTGGCTTTTTTGGAATGGCTTTTTTGGGTTGTTACCACGAGAATCTGTGCTTGGGTGCAACTGTTCATAATCTATTTAATTGATTTCACTGTGGGGACCAAATGTAATATTTCCAGATTTGCTGATGACATGAAACTATGTGGGAATGTGGATTGAGGGGGGAGGATGTAAGGAGGCTTCAAGGGGATTTGTCAGCTGAAGTGTTTGGACAAAAACATGATGGATGGATTGGAGTGCAAATAAGTATGAAGGTATCCACTTTGGGGAAAGAAAAGCAATAATACACAGTATTTCTTAAATAATGAGGTGTTTTGTAATCAAAGAGATTTGGGTGTCCTTCTTCATGGGTCACTTAAAGCTAAGATACAAGTGCAGCAAGTAATTAGGAATGCAAATATATGTTGATCTTCATTGTGTGGGAATTTGAGTACAGATGTAAAAGATGTCTAGCTGCAGTTGTATATAACCTTTTTGAGTTTGCACCTGGAGTGCAGTCCAGTGTAAAATTTAAATCTCTTTATCTAAGAAAGATGTACTTGTCATGGTGTGCAACGGGTTCTCTAGACTAACCTCTGGGAAGCCACAGTTGTCTCATGAGGAGAGGCCCTGAATTCTTTAGCATTTTGAAGATCACAGCATTATTTTATTGAACATACAAAGACAACACTTTATTTGAGACAGAAATTAGTCAATTCCTACATTCAGATTGCACTAAAAATTTGGGTGGATAAAGAGTGGATCTGGAAAAGATTTGGGTATATTCACTTATAATACTAATATTGAGATTTTAAAACTGTAATTTACAGTTCCATTAATCCCCATAAACAGATTTCTGTAGATCCCAAAAAATATCCGTGTATTATACCCACAAACAGCCCTTGTACTGTACTCAAACCAGAGTGAAATTACCTTCTCTAGCACTTCTACTGTGAATTCTACTCTGGAAAATCTGATAACCTCTCCCTGAGGCTTTTATACATTTAAGCTTAAATGTTAAACAAAAAAATCTGCAAGAAATGTAATCGCTGGAATTCAGAATTGTTTTGAAGAAGGGTCACTGGACCCAAAACGTTATCTCTGCCTTCTTATCACAAATGCTACCAGACCTGCTGAATTTTTCAAGCAATTTGTTTTGTTTTCAGCTTAAGTGTTCTGTGCTTCAAGTAACTTCTTCAGGTTTTGACTGTACATGCCTAATCTGGCACTATTACTAAATCCCTTTTTATAAGATTGTATCTTGGTACATGTGACAATAAAATCAGTGAAAAGTGTTGTTTTGTGTGCTCTCCAGGCAGATAGAGTCATAGGGATGTACAGCATGGAAACAGATCCTTCAGTCCAACTTGTCCATGCTGACCAGATATCCCAACCCAAACTAGTCCCACCTGCCAGCACCCGGCCCATATCCCTCCAAACCCTTCCCATTCATATACCCATCCAGACAGAAATTAAATGTTACAGTTGTACTTGCCTCCACCACTTCCTCTGGCAGCTCATTCATTCCATACACGTACCACCCTCTGCATGAAAATGTTGCCCCTTATATCTTTCCCCTCTCACCCTAAACCTATGCTCTTGAGTTCAGGACTCACCCACCCCAGTAAAAAGATTTTGTCTATTTATTCCTGTCCATGCCCCTCATGATTTTATAAACTTTTATAAGGTCATCCTTCAGCCTCCGACGCTCCAGGGAAAGCAGCCCTAGCCTATTCAACCTCTCCCTATAGCTCAAATCCTCCAATCCTGGCAACATCCTTGTAAATCTTTTCTGAACCCTTTCAAGTTTCACAACATCTTTCCAATAGGAAGGAGACCGGAATTGCATGCAATATTCCAAAAGTGGCCTCACCAATGTCCTGTATAGCTGCAATATGACCTCCCAACTCCTGTACTCAATACTCTGACCAAACCCTTCTTCACTGTCCTATCTACCTGTGACTGTACTTTCAAGGAGCTATGAGCCTGCACTCCAAGGTCTCTTTGTTCAGCAACACTCCCTAGGACCTTACCATTAAGTGTATAATATCGTACCATGTGAAGTTCATCAAGGCAGAATAGAGTGTTACAGCCGCAGAGAGAGAGCACAGCATTAACGTCTGAGATGTCCATTTAAAAGTTCTGGATGGAAGGCTGGTTTATTGTCAATAGAACTACCTTATCTTCTCCCTTTCTCTTGAGTAACTGTTTTACACATCCACCTTCTTGCAAGACTTCTACAGAATTGCCCCAAATTGAAGCTTTAAAAAAATACATTTTCTCAAGCTACGTGTTTTCCCTAAATATTAAAAAAGCAAGGCCAGAAGTTTCTGGCTGACACCTAGATGTACAATTGTTTAACTTATTAGGCTGTAAACTCTTCTTTTAAAATAAAGTGATTTCCTGCAAACACCTTTTCTATCAAGTTATTTCAAAGTAGTCATCATGGTTACAGAAACATTTGCAAGTTAATCATTAAACCTTTCAGACCCAAAAAAGCCCACAAGCCATTCATTAAAAATTCAAAAATCCAAACGTTTAAAAAGCGATTCTTGAAGTCCATATACATTGCATACCCTACATCATAATAAATGTAGCAACGTCATGCCATTCAATGAATGTTAATAGTGAGGCAGTGAAGTGGTGTTTTCTTAAAACTGATGGTCAAATGGCACAATTTGGAGGAATCTTTGAATAGTTTCATTTTAACTCTCATCTGTTCTTTGCTTCAAGTTGCTATTACCACTTACGCCTAAATGACAGTATTAAAATTATCTTTTAATTGCAAATTATGACCACTGATGTCTGAGCTAAGAGTTAAAGCTGAATTAACTCTCCTTGGTTATTTAGTGAGTGACTGACTTTTGCAGTTTCAAATTGTGAAACATTTTAACAGAGCAAACAGATTATGCATTGGAACTTTTAATTATGGCATAAATATTTTCCATGAACTTGCATTGTTTTGACAAAATGGACACTGGCTTTTGGAGATAATGAGCAATGCAGATGCTGGAAAGTCAGAGTCAATAAAGTGTGGAGCTGGAAAAGGCACACAGGTCAAGCAGCATCTGAGGAGCAGAGGAGTCAGTGTTTCAGGTCGGAACCTTTAATCAGGCCTGGGGAGGGGCTGAAAAATAAGTAGAGGGGGTGAGATGGCGAAAGGTGGATGCGTACCTGCATTCACATATCGCCATCCCACCTACCTTTCCCCAGTCCCACCCCACCCCCTCTGTTTATTCCTTGGCCCCTTCCCCCTCCCCAATCCTGATAAAAGGACACTGGTCTTTGCCAAAATAACTGAAGTCTTGGTGTTCTGCCATCATGTACCATTGCAGGTGATCAGTGTAATGAGATCTTGAATGTTTGACTTTACATCAATTAAACTCTCAAGATAAATATGCATTAAGAAATGCGTTCTGTATCCTAGTATCTAGAAAATCTCTCCTTGCTCTTTGGCAAATTGGTGTATGGAAGGTTGATGAATTAAGGTGGTTGCCTGCAATCAAAGTAAATCATAGCATTGAATGGGAAATAATTGCCATAAATGAGTTCTTCGTATCATTTCAAATGTTATTGCTTTGGACAAAGAAAAAGGCAATGTTTTCTATTCATGGGATTTACCTGTGTTCTAACTTTATTTGAATTTTTCTTGGTATTAGCCAACTCAAAATCTGACTTTGCGTTATATTGGGGATTGAGCATCAGTACATAACAAGAAAAAAAGACAGATTTGTACTTGTCACAATAATTAGATGTCCAGAAGCACTTCGTAACCAATGATGTACTTTTACAACGTAGTTAATGTGACAATCAATCTGAACACAGTAAAGGCACACACAAAATTAATCTTGCCTAGAACACTGGTGATAACTTCTCTGATGTTCTTGGAAATATTGCATTAAAATCTTGTACATTCACCAAATGGGCTTTCATGTGACATTGCATCCCAAAGACGATAGTGCAGCTTTGCACTGAAATGTCAGCCTTGATTTTCTGGACCCTAGTATGGCGTTTGAACCTAGAGCCTTGTGAATCAGAGTTCAGCGAGCCACAGCTGACACCAAACTGCAACTGTCATCAAGAAGGCTATTATTTCATGAATTACTATTAACTTATTTAGGTTTACCATACATCATATTTAAGGAGTCTTCTGTGGGAATTTGTCAAAGGGAGCAAATCATTAAAAAATCCAGGAATATCTTTGCGACCTATAGCTTGATTTTATGACAATTCTGATTCTGCATGCCTCAATTATCATATTGGTGATATTCAAAGAATATGTTATTCAATGAGAAGACCAGCTGAAGTAACTTCCTGTGTACCTTGTGCCATTTATTATTTTGAATTATTTTATCTGTCATTGGATATTTGTTAGAATTTTATACACTGAACATCACATTCAGAATTAATGTAACTGTTTTACTCGATTTGGACTTAAATCTGGGCTACATTCATTCACATAGATCAAAGAATGGAGTCCTCAGAATCAATTAACCATGAATAATGAAAAGGTGTTTGAAGACTTAATTGTTCTACAGAGTTGTGAAAATGAACAAAATTTTATTAACCTGATTTATTTTGTTCCCTTAGAAGTATTAGCTTCACATTAATGCACATGATTAATGAAGAATGTTGCCACATAAAATATGATGGTAAATCATTGTCAATCATTTGTAAAATTTCATTTACATTCACTCACGTGATGTGGCAATACTGTGGTCATTTTTGGATAATTTGGAGAAATTTGGTGCCATTTTCATTAATGGAGTTGCATTTGTTTACTCGTGATGATTTGACTGAGTGTGAAATCAAGGATCCAAGCAAGAGTTATCAAAAATCAGGGGACAAACTCTCCCCTGGTTGTACTCATACTTGACGCAAAGGAAGATGGTTGTGCTTGTTGGAGGTCATGTCACCTCAAGAACATTTTAGCAGGAGTTACTCAGGGTAGTGACCTAGTCTCGACCATCTTCACCTGCTTCCCTCTATCATAAAGTCAGAGATGGGGACCTTCACTGATAATTACACAATGTTCAGCACCATTTGCGCCTTCTCAGATACTGAAGCAATCTGTGTTCAAATGCAATAAAACCTGGGCAACATCCACGTTCGGGCTGCCATGTGGCAAGCAGCGTCACATAAATGCCGAACACTGTAAGTAATCTAATCTAATCTAAGTAATCTAATCTAATCTCCAGCAAAATAAAATCTCGACTATCGCCCCATACCATTCAATAGCATTCCCAGCATTTGAATTAATCCACTATCAACTAGGAGTGAACCATAGATTAGAAACAAACTAGACCAGCCGTGTATGTCCTGTAGCTACTAGAACAAGTCAGAAGCTAGGGATATCTTGCAGTGATTAACTCATCACCTGGCTCCCGAAACCTTGTCACAATCAACACAAATCACAAGTCAGGAGTGTGATGGCATTCTCATCACTTCCGAGATGAGTGCAGCTCCAACAAAACTTGACATCATCCAGGCAAAGCAGCACATGTGATGAACACCACATCCATAAATAGCTCCCCATCTCTACTGATGCTTAGTAGCAGCAGTGTGTACCATCTACAAGATACAGTGAAGAAATTCACCACTGCTCCAAAGCATCATCCTGAAGAAGGGCTTATGCCTGAAACGTCGATTCTCCTGCTCCTTGGATGCTGCCTGACCTGCTGCACTTTTCCAGCAACACATTTTTCAGCTCTGATCTCCACATCTGCAGTCCTCACTTTCTCCAAAGCATCATCCAGACACACGTTCATCAGGAATACAGTTGGTTACATGCAGGCCAGAGGATTAATCAACTGCCTTATCATCTTGGACCAGGAGCACAGTAAAGTAGGTTTGGGAGTGAATCCACAATTGGGTACAAATGCTCTACATAAGCAATAGTAGTGCAGTTTCAATCAATGATTTGAATTGGAAAGCTTTCCAGTTAAACTGGGAGTAAGGCAGGCTGCCCTCTTGCCTCTGTGCAGTTGTTGGGACAAAACACTGAAAAATTGTCCCTGCTCCTCTTTGAAACAATCAAGTTTAAAATCTCTTATGTAAAGATTGGCATCATTGACAATTACAATGCCCTTCCAGTATTGTGGTGAATATGTCTCATCTCTCTCAACGATTAAGGAGTTAGTTACGCTAAGTTGTGCTCCTGCCAGTTTTCCCTTCTTGTCTGTGAATACATGGTGTGTATGCCTGTCCGTTACGCAAAAGGTTTGTAAAAACCCTAATAATCAATTCAAAATAATTTCCTGTGAATTAGCAAAAGGGTCTACTTTAGGTTGCAAGACAAGTCATTCCTGATTGATAGGAACATCATGGCCTTTGTTTATTGCAGCACAGAAGTAATGGAGACTTATTTTTGAATGTTTCAAGTTACTCTTAACTAACATTTACCAGCAAAATGTCTTAGTTAAATAAACAGTAAATACTCTGAATACCTCAGAGAACAGTAAAGGAAGGTTCCTTCTCATGAATGCTTGAGAAATATTTATAGTAAGAGCAAGCAAAGCTTAGTCTTTTTGACTATCAAAATGCTAAATATTCTCAAATTCTTCCTGAACCCTTTAACTCAAACAGAGGGACAAATGTCTAAATAACAACTAATCAAATGCCAAATTAACATATTTATCATAACACCAAATATAATAAAAATGAAAATAGAAAGTGAAAATTGCCATCGACTCCTAACACTTAATGTAATAGATTTAACATATCCACATTTTTCAGAAATGCCTCAAGTATTTCAACTATCTACAACTTATCACTTTTGTTATGATCTCAGCGGACGTTATGACTGGAGAAGTCTGATTGCAGACTAAAACCTGCTTGATAGGTCATATTTTGATTTGTTTTGACTTTAATTAAAGGTCTCACAGTGAAACATTGCAATGCTGCAAATTAAATTTTTAACTGTAAAATACAAGTTTTTAACCACATAAATGAAGCTAAAATAGAATAAAGCAAATCATCTCCTTTAGAATACACTTCAGAGATTGATAAAAGTACAATCCCAATATACTCCACTATAAATTGAAAAGAAAAACAGCAGCTTCAGTGTGGTATCAAAATATGCTCCTGGTACAGTACACAAAAACACTACTTGCTATGACACAGGGACAGCGAGCCAAACTAAATCAGCTTTGCTCTCACTGGATTTGCTTAACAGTGAAATTAAAACATTCAGTGATCCTCAAAATTGCCCAGTTGTTCTGAATCAGACTTTAAGAATAACAAATATCAGACACCACATTTATAACTATTATTAATGCTGTAACTTTAGTTGAGCAAAGCTAACAAGAATTCTCTAATCAAGGTCTGATCAGAACCTCCATTCTCGAGCGCAGGCATGGGATAAATTAGAAAGAAAGTACAAGAGTTGTAGCTGAACCATTACAATGACGAGTGCATTGGTATTAATGGAATCCTCAAACAATATTGTAATCCAGACATATGGGATTGTATCTTGCTTGAATTCCAAAGTCTCCAGTCAATACAAACATTTTCCTGCAGGCTCCGAGGAATATTCACCTTTGTTTAAAAATTGAGGTTCTTTCCTCAGAACATTCAACGGTTATTTAACTGAAAATAAAATTAGAGAGTGTAAAATGCAAATACAGCTTCCCAGTCAGGCAACTTCCCAGCACACAACCTTCTGCTGAAAATTCAGTCAAAAACCATTTCAATCTATGGTTTCTCCTGTTTCAATGTTCCTTGGAGTTGGCTGGCTTGCACCAGCCTCCCCTTGATTTACCAATGCAACAGCTAAGCAGCTGCCAGTCCTTCAACATAACACATCCATCGAAAACATCCACAACATTCTTAGAGCAATAACCTGCTATTATCTTTCCAGGGCAGGTTCCATATGCAACATATCTTTCTTTTACTAAAAATAAGCAGCTGTTCAAAATTCAATTCTCCATTAGTGGTGTACAAAAAATCATAAATTCAAAATCAAGCCTAAAAAAAAATTGTCTTAAAAGAAATCATCATGGTTACAAAAATGCTTACAAATTAATTATTAGCTTCAGGCACTCAGAAGACTTAAACTCTGAGTTCCAAACCAAAAATGAGAAAAATCAAGAAATAACAGTGATGGGTTTGACACACTCATAGTATTCACACCAGAGTCCCTATCTATTCCACTTTAAAAGGTTTAAATCATTTGAGACTTTAAATTAAAGATTGGAACAGAAGTTTTTTTTTCATCAACTGTTATCCACACCTGAGTTTAAACATAATCAACTTTAAACAACCACTTCAGAGTTTTATTCTAACACTCTGGTCTATGTTTAACAGTAATTCTTCACCCTAAGGAACCAAAGAGTGTTTGTCTACACAGCCGTCATTAACAAACAACTTCGCACGGCTGCCCAAAACTCAAAGCCATGTTTTTAAAAAAACTCTTGCCAAGCTTTGGGGTGTATTTTTGTTTAGCTTAAAAAAACACAAGTTCCAGAAATCACAAGCATTCTCTGAGATCCCATTATTTACTTTATGGTGTGGCAAAACAATCTTAAGGTAACCAAAAATCCGTTAGTGATGCACAAGAAAACTATTAATTTGAAAGCCAAGCCTGAAAAAAAAATTATTGTAAAAGAAATCACTGTGGTAACAAAAATTCTTACCAATTAATTATTAACTTTAGGCTCCAGAAAACTGTCATGCTTTACCTCAAAAACAAAAACACAAACTTGCAATGAATGACATAAAGTGTACATATAAATCAAACAATCTATAACACATTTCAAAAAGCAGGTACATAGTCAAATATGACAGTTCACATCTTATATCTTGTAAACAATGAGATGATCAATGTAACCTTTCATTTCTGAAGAAATCTTAAATTCTGATGAGAATTTGAGAAACAACTTAAATTGATATGGCACCTCTCACGTGACACTTGGTATTTATAGAACAGAATGTAGGCATGTTAGCCATGTGTGTTTGGGGGTGCAGGAACTTGCATACAGGCTCATACAGATGAAGGAGGAAGACTGAAGCAGAGTATTTTAATATGAAAGAATAAGAATGAACAAGAGGGAGAAATTGACTGGTCCACTTAACAGTTTTCTTTTTTGTTACAGAGAAAGGATATTAGAAATAAAATAAACTTTTAATTGTTTAAACTGGGATGAAAAATGTTGAAATAAATAAACTGAATTGATAGGCTGAAGAATTTCTGAAGGGTAGCACTATGTGACGATACTGTCTCTTTCCAAAGGTTATTATGTTCTTGTTTTTTTTAAAAAAAGAGGTCATAAAGGGAAAGGTGTCGAGGGGTCTAGAAAGAGCCTAGTTTAACAATGGCAGGGGAGTGGCCAGTTCTCCCAGTTCAGATTTTTTCTAGTTTAGTTTAGCTATGGTTGTTGCAAAATGCTGGAGTCCAGGAAAGATTGCAAGCTTCAGCAGATGGTTCCTGACTGATTTTCTCTCTGAAATCCCTTTGGGTATTGTTCCCTCCTGCATATAAGGATCTGTGTTCAATTTACCTTTTTGCTAAGGGGTGTATTTATGGGATGTTACTGGATTAGAACAGTTCTTTAGTTAAGTTGCTGTATCAGGTTGGTTAATTTTTCCAATAGTTAAGTTATTCTAAATTCCATTTTCTTTTGTTCGTGTTTCAACTGTAGTGTATAACTAAATTGTTTTGCTTAAAACCAAGTGGTTTGACCAGCTGCATCATACCTGGAATAACCACTCTACATCTGCCTTTAAAATAAGAAAAAGTTAGGATCTGGGCTATCTCCTTAAAATATTTTGAGGGGCTCTGGCTTGGTCCATAACAACATGCTAGGGTCTGTTCAGAGTACATCCATAAAGACCAAGAAAATAAGACAAGTAGCAGAATCTTGAAATTAAAAACATTTTTATGTCACAATAACAATGAATTCAATGAGATTCACCAATTTTAAAATGTTAATTGTACAGCAATTTGTGGTGGTGAAGACCGAATTTGTGAACTGCGACTTAAAAATGTTGCAAGATTTCCATTACTCGTAAACTGCAACTCACCTTCAACCTCCCTGTGAGCTTCATGAAATAGTAATATTTGTACATTAATTGCCAGCTAAAGCAATATCATAAGTAACTTTAATGAAATTTATATTCTTGCAGTGCAGATCAACTGCTGTAGCCCAGAAATGGGACTTTTTAAACTGTGACATTGCACACATCAAATTGTCAAGTGCTTTCTCCCTCCATCTCTCAATTCAAATCAAATGCTTTTGAACCCAAATAAAGTACCTTTTGAGAAGTGTTCCCACAAATGCCAATAAATAGTATCCATCTCCGTCACGAACAGCATTGTTGTCTCAAAATATGATCGATAGCAAAATTACCCAATCGTTTCTGTTCTGCATGGAAATCGTGGTTTCACTTTATGCATCACACCTAATGGCTAATAAATTGTAGTCTGAAGGCTAAATGAAAATGTTAAAGCGTCATGAACCACTATTTTACTAATTGAAGAAAAGGTACTGAGTGTAGTAATTTATCATGGTCTTTGTGTGAAAGTTGAAAGAAACTCAAGATTGATAAATTGTCTCCATGATCAAAGGGAATCAGATTGTTTCTGCTTGATCTGAGTGCAGATCACCTCTTTGCTTTTACGTCACATGTTTTAGACAACTTTTTCGGAGTATTTAAGAATAGCTTGAACACTTGTGTTATACTGGAATAGAATGTTTTGCCTGTACATTGACTGTATCTTTACAAGGGTTATTTGAATATTTCATGGCAGTTGAAAGGTGTTGGAAATTCTAGCAGAAATACAGTATTTGTGGTACTGTAAATACATTGAGCCCAAACGTATTGTGATTTACACTTAAAATTTTATGTGTGGAATATTTGTGAAGCTGTTGCGAAGCACCACTTTACTTGAAAATACTGTATAGAAGGTTACAATGCAATTGTTGTAGCAGAATGGTGCAAAACTTGAACACCCAATTTCTCCAGCGATGTGATGTTTAAACGGTAGCTCTCTTACATAACTCCATTTCTAATTTCCACTGATAGTGTTTGGACATGTTTTTTACCATTTCATTTGAGCAGTCATATGTCATGAGTCTGTGGTTGCCCCAATCTGGATCACTGTTTATTTCTAAATTTTAAATGTGTTGTATTGACATGATTAATATTCAAAGTCTCTGTAAATTTAACACAATCTACTTAAACTGTAGTAAGAAGAAAGGAACGGCAAAGTGAGAACCCAGTCACAGGCAGTTAGCATCATAAGTGAGAAGGTTGAGTGGTATGAGGATCTTGTGACTGGCAGCAAGAATCACTGAGAGGGGCACGCTGACCGGCCTTTTGGCTCAAACTGGTTCATGCCAACCAAAATGTCCATCCATGCCAACCCCATTTTCCTGCATTTGGCCTATATCCTTCTAAACTTTCCTATCCATGTATTTGTCCAAATGGCTTTTAAAAGTTGTTAATGTACCCACCTCAACCACTTCTGCTGGAAGGTCATTTCATATGCATAGCATCCTCTGTGTTTTTAAAAAAGGTTGCTTCTCAGGTTCCCTTTATTCTTTCCTCTCTAACCTTAAACTGATGCCTTCTAGTCCTCGATTTCCCCAACCCTGGGAAAAAGACAAGTGCATTCACCCTATCCATGCCTGTCATGATCTTATACACTTACATAACATCCTCCCTCAGTCTCCTACATTCTAAAGAAAATAGTCCTAGCTTGTCCAACCTCTCCCTATAACTGGTGGTGTGGCCTGCTCTCTATTTGTGTTCGGGTTTCCTTGGGTTGGTAACATCATTTCCTGTTCTTTTTCTCGGGGTGGTAAATGGGATCCAAGTCAATACGTTTGTTGATAGAGTCCAAGTTGGAATGCCATGCTTCTAGGACTTCTTGTGTGCATCTCTGTTTGGCTTGTCCTAGGATGGATGTGTTGTCCCAGTCGAAGTGGTGTCCTTCCTCATCTGTATGTAAGGATGCTAGTGAGAGAGGGTCATGTCTTTTTGTGGTTAGTTGATGTTTATGTATCCTGGCGGCTAGTTTTCTGCCTGTTTGTCCAATGTAGTGTTTGTTACACTTCTAGCAAGGTATTTTGTACATTAGTTTTGCTTGTTGTCTGTAGAAGGTCTTTCAAGTTCATTAGCTGCTGTTTTAGTGTGTTGGTGGGTTTGTGGGCTGCCATGATGCCAAAAGTTCTCCGTAATCTGGCAGTCATTTCTGAGATGTCTTTGATGTAGGGCAGAATGGCTAGGGTTTCTGGACATCCAAGAAACCCTAAGCACACAAATAGAAAGCAGGCCTTACTACCAGTGCTTCATCCGGACGCTCACTGATTATGTTACCTAGTATGGTGATGAAATGTGTGAAAACAAACCTTCAGCTCAGTGAGCAAACCTACACCCAGGTATGTTGTGTAGTGGGTGCTATGGTCATGGAATGGCAGCAGAGCATTCCAAAGGGGTAAAGTGAACAGCCAGAGGTCATGATCCTTTATAGGACCAATGACATAGGCAAAAAAAACAAATTTTAGGAACTTAAGTAGAAATTGCAAAGCAGGACTTTAAAGGTAGCAATCCCAAGATTACTCCTGGTGCCATGCAATCGCAAGTGTAGGAATAGAAGGCACAGCAGTTGAATATGTGGCTGAAGAGGTGGTGAAGGAGGGAGGATTTTAGATTTGTTAGCTATTGGGACCCTTTCTGCAGGAAATGGGAACTGTACAAGTCAGATGAGTTACATTTGAACAGCAGTGAGGCAGACATCCTCTCAGGGAGGTTTGCTCATGTTGTTGGGGTGGGTTTAAACTAGATTTATCATGGGATGAGATCCTGATAAGTGACACAGAGGGGAGAAGCTGAGATGAAGTTACAAGTTAATACGTGAGTAAGTGAAGATGGAAAGCAGAGGCAACATCAGCTAGATAAGAAAGGTTGCAAAGAGCCTGAGTAATAAGGTAGGACAGATGAGAGCACAGTTAGATGTATGGGAGTGTGATATTGTAGTTATAACTAGAACCTATCTGAAGGATGGGCAATGTTTCTGGTTATCCATTATTAAGACAAATGGAGAGCAGCTTAGAAGAGGGAAGTCGCAATAATTATTAAGGAATGAATTATTGTTGTAAAGCGAGAGAATATCTTGGAGGATTCATTAAATGAGGCGATATGGGTAGAGGTAAAATCTCAAAAGGGGCAAATAAGCCTTTCAGTGTATATTATATAGACCCCTAAAACGGTCCTCAAATGCCTTCTACCTGCCTGGGCTATGTTCCACAAATTATATCCCTACAAGGTCTCAGACAGGGATAGATAAAACATCAAATATGTAATCAAATTGACAGAATTGAAAAATGATAAGCCAGTAATAAGGGATTTTAACCATCCAATTATTAACTGGAATTTAGTGTGTAATGTAGAGTGGAAACAAAATTCTTAAATTACATTCAGAAAAAAAAATCCATTTGTGTAGAAAGCCCCACAAGGGAGGGGGGCTGTTCTGGATGAGATGTTTGGCCCTGAGCTTGGCCAAGTGGAAGGTATATAAGTAGGAGTGAAAATGTGTTGGTGGAAAAGCGCAGCAGGTCAGGCAGCATCCAAGGAGCAGGAGAATCGACGTTTCGGGCATGAGCCCACGTCGATTCTCCTGCTCCTTGGATGCTGCCTGACCTGCTGCGCTTTTCCACCAACACATTTTCAGCTCTGATCTCCAGCATCTGCAGTCCTCACTTTCTCATGTAAGTAGGGGCACATCTTTGAGATAGTGATCATAATTTGGGGTAGTTATAGATAAGGATAGGCTAAGTGTAAAGGTTCTACACTAGGGAAAGGCTAATATTGCTAAAATTTGATTGGCCAGAAGCAACTACTTGCAGATAAAATGGTGTCAGGGCATTGAGAGGTATTCAAGGAGGAAATGGTGAAAGAGCAGTGCAAATAGGTTCTCGGAAAGACAAAGGGTGGAGAAGGGACACAAAGGTTGTGATTAAGAAAAAAAGAGAAATTTATGTTAGATACTGATAGCTCAAATTGGCAAGGTACCCTGGAGGAGTATTAAAAGTGCAGGAGGAAACTGAAAAGTGAAATTGGGAAAGCAACAAGAGTGCGCGAGAGAGCAAATTTTGATAGAATAAAGGAAGACTCAAAGGATTTAACACTGAAGTGCAAGAAAATAACTAGGAAAGTGTAGCACCTGTTAGGGAACCATAGAGGTAATCTATCTGGACCTGGAAGATGTGGGCACAGTTCTTAAGGAATACTTTGCTTTGGTATTCATAATGGAAAAAAACAAGAGTATAGATATCTGATTGGAGGACTGTGAAACCTAAGATGAAGTTAGCATAAAACGAGGAGATACCAGTGAATTTAGTAGCCTTACAAGTGGATAAATCTGCAGGTCTGAATATGATTAGATTAGATTAGATTACTTACAGTGTGGAAACAGGCCCTTCGGCCCAACAAGTCCACACCGCCCCGCCGAAGCGTAACCCACCCATACCCCTACATCTACATTTACCCCTTACCTAACACTATGGGCAATTTAGCATGGCCTGCACATCTTTGGACTGTGGGAGGAAACCGGAGCACCCGGAGGAAACCCACGCTGACACGGGGAGAATGTGCAAACTCCACACAGTCAGTCGCCTGAGGCGGGAATTGAACCCGGGTCTCAGGCGCTGTGAGGCAGCAGTGCTAACCACTGTGCCACCGTGCCGCCCACAAATTGTTGTATCCCAGATTGTTGAAAGAGGCGAGAGAGGAGATAGGAATTCTCGTGTTATTTTCAAATTGTCTCTGGCCACAGGTGAGGAGCCAAAGGACTGGAGTTCTGATAACATCCTCCCATAATAAAAAGGGAGGCAGGAATAGTCAAGGATTACAGGCCAGTGGTGGGAAAGTTTATTGGACAGAATATATCTGCACTTGTAGAAACAGTGATTATTGAGGAATTTGTGAAATGCGTTTTGTGTTTGACACATCTGATCAATATTTTGTGGTAACCAGGAGTGTTAATGTGGGCAGTGGGTTTGATGTTGGCTACATGGATTTCAGCGAAGCTTTTGTTAAAAGTTTCCTGCAACACTGATCAAGAAAGTTAGGGACTGTAGGGTTCAAGGCAAAGTTGCACATTTGGTCCAAAATAAAATAAGAGGACAGGAAGCAAAGGATGAACATAGAGGGATGTTTCTGCAACTGGTTCTGTTTCCAGTGAAGTTTCATAGTTTAGTGCTGGGGCTCTTGCTGTTTATGGCATACATGAATGACAAATGATCAAAATATTTGATGAAGAGGCAGCGCCTTAAAAGCTAGTGGACTATAACCTGGTCTTGTGTGATTTTTAACTTCACCCACCCCAATCCAACACTGGCACCTCCAAATCAAAAATATTTGCTCATAACATGAAAGTTAGTAGGGCAATATGTATTAAGGAGAGCAGTCATAATCTATGGGAGGATATCAACAGTCTAGTCAGCAAGACAGAGCATTGGCAAATAGATTGCAATCCAGAAAAACTTGGGAAGGGCTATCAAGGCAAGGGTTGAATGATAGGATCCCGGAATCAATGATGTGCACCTCCAAAGATCCCTGAAGGTAGCAGTGCAGTTATATAAGGTGTTAAGGAAGCACCTGGGTTACTTGCCTCTATTAGCCGAGGCTCGGAATACAAGAGCAAGGAGGTTATGCTGTAACTGTCTAAAACGCTGGTAGGCCATAACTGGAGTTCTGAGTGCAGTTCTATAGCAAGGATGTGATTGCACTAGAGAAGGTGCAGAGGAGATTTACCATGATGCCAAAATAAATTACTGCAAATGCTGGAACCTATAATGAAAACAACAAATGCTGGAAATCATAGCAGGTCAGACAGCATCCATGGAGAGAGAGCAAGCTAACGTTTTGAGTCTAGATGACTTCATCAGAGCTGAAGTGAAGTGTGGAGGAAGCAGCATTTCGGCTAGAGTTGCAGGGCAGTGTAGGGGTAGTGGGGGTATAGAATGCTGGGGAAGAAGAGATGTTGAGAGTTCAGATTAAATGATCGGAATGTGAGAATGGCAGAACAATGGTGTGACAAACTTGTCAGACTTGAAAGAACAGACAGTCCCACTGAGGTGGGGCCAGTGGAGAGGACATGGTGAAAGCGAATGTAACAAGTAAAGCTAAAACAAAGGGAAGAAATAGGAGCTGGTATACAATTTGAAGGTGTTGAACTCCATCTTAAGGCTGTGAAGTGCCAAGTATGAAGATGAGGTGTTATTCCTCTAGTTTGCGCGGAGATTCACTGGAGCATTGCAGCATGCCAAGAACAGATAAGTGGGTGTGTAAGCAGAACATGTGTTAAAAATGACCAGCTATGGAAGGTCAGGGTTATGTTTGCACACAGACCGGAGGTGTTCCGCAAAGCGGTCACCCAGTCTGCGTTTGGTTTATCCGATGTAGAGTAGGCCACATTGCATGCAGTGAACATAATACATGAGATTGGAGGTGGTACAGGTGAAATGCTGCTTCACCTGGAAAGACTCGTTTGGCCCTTGAGTGGCGAACAGGGAGGAAGTGAAGGGGCAGGTGTGTACCTTTTGGTTTCGTGAGAAAACGCTGTGGGAAGGGGTTTGGTTTTATGGACTAGGGTGTCCCAGAGGGAATGGTTCCTGCGAAATGTAGATGAGGGAGTGAGGGGAAGATGTGTTTGGTGGTGGCATTCTGCTGGAATTGTCTGAGATGGCAGAGAATGATTTTTTGAATGTGGAGGCTGGTGGGATGAAAAGTGAGGACAACAGGAACCCAATCACACTGTTGTGAGTGATGGGAAGGGGCAGAAGTACAAGTGATAAGTCTGCTGTGTTGAGGGCTTTGTCTACGACAGTGGGCAGGAAATCATGGTTATGAAAGAAGCAAGCCATGTCAGCAGTGCTGTTTTGGAAGGTGGCATCATCCGAACAGATGCGATGAAAGTGAAAGAACTGGGAGAAATGGGAAAGAGTCCTTGCAGGATGTGGGGTGTGAAGGACTATAGTGAAGATAGTTATGGGAGTCGGTGGCTTTGTAGTGGATGACTGTGGACAGTTTATTCTCCAAAATGAAGACCGAAGTCAAGGACAGAGAAGTGTCAGAAATGGATGCTGCTGCCTGATGTGGAGGGTCTGAGCTGTGAGGATAGATTGATAGATAAAGGTTGTTTACTTTGAAGTTTGGAAGAGGATCTGATAGAAGTGTATAAAATTGAGGGACATGGTGTCGATAAGAAGGCTTGTCCTGTAGAAGAGATGGTCTATCAATGAGGTAGTTGAATTGTTTTCACTCGGAAATTTGCAACTTACTGCCTGAAAGGGAAATTGAGTCTGAAAATCTGGTAATATTTAAACAATTTTTCGATATCCATTTGCATTATCACAGCTGTCAAGGCCACTGACCAAAACTTTGAAAATGGGATTTGTGTAGTCAGATTTTTGTTGACTGGCACAGACATTATTGGCCAAATAGCCTCCATCTATGCTGTATATATCTATGGTATTATCTAGATTTTTATCCAACAACAAATGCCCTGTTCTGCAAGTGTTTTTGATTTTGTCCACTTGTGAATTGCTGCTGAATATCATGTTTAATCCAGAATGTCTACATCTATCTGTTAAACAAGTAAATATTTGGAGAGCCATCCCTCTGAAACCTTCACAATTATAGAAACGTTTTTACAATAAATAATATTGAGTTAAAAACCAAAGAAATTTCTGTTGATTTAAATGTCAGATCTTCATATGTCCAACACATCCGTGAGCCAGCAAAATACCGAAAGTGTTTAATTAAAAGGTTAAGGTAATAAAATATGAATTTATGAGAATCTGGTGCACCTGTATCAATAGTTTTGTTTAGCTTTCAGCCCATATTTTGTTACTAAAAATAATTTCCTGTTAGCAAAACTTGCTTTGATTCATGTTGCCTGGCTACCATAGTTTTTTAAAATTTCTGTTAATATGGAGATCATTTATCAAATCATTTAATTTTTGTTCTATACATTTTAATCTATCATTTGTTGAAAAGTTTTGCATTTAAACAAAATCCAATGTGAAGTGGTTTCATGAAAATTGCTGTTTTGTGGCTTTTTAACTTTGTGATTTATTGGTTAAATATTTGAACATCACTTAAATGGCAGTTTCCAATTACAGTTTGTGTACCAGCAGTATTACAGGCTTATGTTTTGTATTCCATCTTTGTGTGTAAAGTTAGATTTGATGAAGTGTATCAGAATGGGGGAAAATGTAAGTGATTAAAACCTGGAATTATTTAGGAATCAAGAGTTTTGTAGCGGTTGCAGCCAGATCTTTAAAAAAAAATGTAAACTTTGGGATGATGCATGCATTTATTACCATTGTCAACTGTTAGTTCAGACATGAAGTGGTTTTATTCTTAATCAGTCATATATTATATGATAAGATTCTGACATAGACTTAAATGTGAATTGTTAGACTCTGAATCTGACCAAGTACTCCTGGCATATGTGGATGGAAAATATTTCCAAATTAAATTTATCTGGACAAGTACAACAGAAGTGACTTTTAACAATGCAGTGGATTCAGCGAATTCACAATGGAATGCCAGTCCTTGGTTGTATTGTCTCTTGTTGTCTTTCTACATGCTGTATGTGTCATTGAACAGCAGGTCTTATTAACCCTTTATAAATCACAATCAAAGCCTGATGCATGCTCTGAGGCAGGGTCACTGGACCTGAACCGGGAACTCTGAGTTTTCTCTACAGATGCTACCACATCTGCTGGATTTTTGCAGAAGTTTCTGTTTTTATTTCTGATTTCCAACATCTGCAGTACTTTCAGTTTTATTTCTAACAAATTGTGTCCCTGGCAAATCAGACCAGGCAGTGCATGACTATATTCTGATAGGGTACCTTCGCTAGCATAATCTCCTTCTGATGTCCATGTTTATAGACAGAAAGAATGTTTGACTCTGTCTTAGATTTTGCTTATTTAGTCTGAATTCCTAATTAAGTCAGACATTTAAATGAAAGCAAAACACTGTGTCTTTATTTCAGATTTTCAGGACCTAATGTGCTGAAGAAGCTTGAGTCTGGTACCAACTGTGGAGAGACAGCTTGAAACATTAACTCTCCATAAATGCTGTCAGACCTGCAGAAGCTGTCTTGCTTTACTGCATCTCTCCTGATTAGATTAGTGGCTTTTAATTTTCTGGATTTGGAAGCTTCTTGCAGGGTGATATTTTTTACTGCAATACATTTACAAGTAACAG
This sequence comes from Chiloscyllium punctatum, assembly GCF_047496795.1. Taxonomy (NCBI): domain Eukaryota; kingdom Metazoa; phylum Chordata; class Chondrichthyes; order Orectolobiformes; family Hemiscylliidae; genus Chiloscyllium; species Chiloscyllium punctatum. The sequence goes on from NC_092760.1 coordinate 50,429,753, forward strand.
TCATCCCAAAGTTATTTATAACTCTAACAAAGCATTACCAAATTAATAGAGGATTACACAACAGGTAATATTTAAATGTATTATATGTTTCTTGTGTGTTTCAACAAGATCACACCTCATTCTTCTAAAGCTGAAAAATGTGGCACAGGAAAAGCACAGCAGGTCAGGCAGCATTCGAGGAGCAGGAGAATCGACGTTTTGGGCATAAGCCCTTCATCAGGACTGGGGGGAGGTGAGAGATAAATAGGAGACTGAGGGAAAGGTACCTGGGGAGGCAATAAGTAGATGGAGGTGGGGAGGTGATGGTGATCGGGGAGGTTGGAGCGGATAGGTGGGAAGATAGATGGACAAGTTGGACAGTTAAAGAGGGCAGTGCAGAGTTGGAGGGTTGGATCTGGGATGAGGTGGGGGGAGGGGTGGTGAGGAAACTAGTGAAATTTACGTTGATTCCATGTGGTTGGAGGGTCACAAGGCGGAAAATGAGGCGCATTGCCCAGCTCCTACCAAATTTTGATATAATTGGCCTGACCCAGTTTAATACTCTTCCCTTAGGACCTCACTCATCTTCGTCTATGAGTATTCTAAAACTTACAGAATTGTGGTCACTATTCCCAAAGAAATCCTCACTGTGTAACTTCTACCACCTGGCCTGGCTCATTCCCCAACACCAGGTCCAATATGGCCCCTTCCCTCATTGGACTATTGGCATACTGTTCTAGAAACTTTTCCTGTTTGCTCCTTACAAATTCTGCCCCATCCAGACCTCTGACACTAAGTGTATTCCAGTCAATGTTGGGAAAATTTAAAATCTCTTGTCAGCACCACCCTGTTGCTTCTACATCTTTCCATAATTTGTTTACCTATTTGTTCTTCTACCTCACGCTCACTGTTGGAAGGCCTGTAGTATAGCCCCAACAATGTAACTGCACCCATCTTATTTCTCAGCTCTATCCATAATACCTCACTGCTCAAACCCTCCATAGTGTCCTCTTTTAGTACAGCCGTGATATCATCACTGACTAGCAATGCAACCCCCCTCTCCCTGCTTTTACTTCATTCCCTGTCCTGTCTGAAGCATCTATATCCTGGAACATTTAGTTGCCAATCATGCCCTTTCTTCAACCAAGTCTCTGTGATCGCAATACCATCATACTCCCAGGAACCAATCTAATCCCTAAGTTTGTCTAACTTACCCACTATACTCCTTGCATTAAAGCATATGCACTTCAGACCACCAGTTCCAATGTGTTCATCTGCCCTCTGGCTTCTCTTCCCCTTGGTAATGCTAACTTCATGATCCTGTTTCACACAGTCTTTAGTTTCTACCTCACTGTCTACTAGTCATGTTTGGTTCCCAGCCCCCTGCCACATTAGTTTAAACCTTCCCCAAAAGCAGTAGCAAAAACTCCCCAAAGGGCATTAGTTCAGTCTGGTTCAGGTGTAGACCATCCAATTTGTAATAGTTCCACCTTCCCCAGAACCAGTCCCAATTTCCCACAAATCTGAACCCCTCTCTCGCACACCATCTCTCAAGCGACGTGTTCATCCTGCCTATTCTTTCATTTCTACCGGGGCTAGCATGTGGCGCTGGTGGCAATCCTGAGATTACTACCTTTTGAGGTCCTCCTCTTTAACTTCACTCTTAGCTCCTTGAATTCTGCTTTCAGGCCCTCATCTCATTTTTTTTTACTTATATCATTGCTGCCCGTGTGCCCTACGACAACTGGCTGTTTGCTCTCCTCTTTCAGAATGCTCTGCAGCCAATCGGTGACATCCGTGGCCCAAGCACCTGGGAGGCAACAGACCATGCGGGAGTCTCATTTTCAGCCACAGAATCGCCTATCAACTCCCCTTACAATAGAATCCCCTGTGACTATGGCCTGGAGTCTTTTTCCTGCCCTTCTGAACAACAGAGCACAGTACGGTGCCATGGTCCTAGCAACTGCTGGAGGGTTGTTTTTCAGACTGGAGACCTGTGACCAGTGGAGTGCCACAAGGATCGTTTCTAGGACCTCTACTTTTTGTCATTTACATAAATGATTTGGATGCAAGCATAAGAGATACAGTTAGTAAGTTTGCAGATGACACCAAAATTGGAGGTGTAGTGGACAGCGAAGAGGGTTACCTCAGATTACAACAGGATCTTTACCAGATGGGCCAATGGGCTGAGAAGTGGCAGATGGAGTTTAATTCAGATAAATGCGAGGTGTTGCATTTTGGGAAAGCAAATCTTAGCAGGATTTATACACTTAATGGTAAGGTCCTAGGGAGTGTTGCTGAACAAGGAGACCTTGGAGTGCAGGTTCATAGCTCCTTGAAAGTGGAGTCGCAGGTAGATAGGATAGTGAAGAAGGCGTTGGGTATGCTTTCCTTTATTGGTCAGAGTATTGAGTACAGGAGTTGGGAGGTCATGGTGCAGCTATACAGGACATTGGTTCGGCCACTGTTGGAATATTGCGTGCAATTCTGGTCTCTTTCCTATTGGAAAGGTGTTGTGAAACGTGAAAGGGTTCAGAAAAGATTTACAAGGATGTTGCCAGGGTTGGAGGATTTGAGCTCTAGGGAGAGGTTGAACAGGGTGGGGCTGTTTTACCTGGAGCATCGGAGGCTGAAGGGTGACTTTATAGAGGTTTACAAAGTTATGAGTGGCATGGATAGGGTAAATGGGCAAAATCTTTTCCCTGGGGTTGCCCTATGAACTAGAGGGCATAGGTTTCGGGTGAGAGGGGAAAGATATAAAAGAGACCTAAGGGGCAACTTTTTCATGCAGAGGGTGGTACGTGTATGGAATGAGGAAGTGGTGGAGGCTGGTACAGTTGCAACATTTAAGAGGCATTTGGATGGGTATATTAATAGGAAGGGATATGGGCCGAGTGGTGGCAGATGGGGCTAGATTGGGTTGGGATATCTGGTTGGCATGGACAGGTTGGACCGAAGGGTCTGTTTCCATGCTGTACATCTCTATGACTCTATGACTGTAGAACTGCTGCCCTCCCCTGGTGAGCCATCTTCCCCCAACAGTATCCAAAACGGGATACCTGTTTTGGAGGGAGATGACCGTATGGGGAAACTGCATTGCCTTCCTTCTCTTTTCTCTGCCCTTTCGTCACCCCTTCACTGAATCCCTCAGCAATTCTAATCTGCGGTGTGATCAATTCATTAAACATGCTGTCAACGACTTCCTCAGCATCGCGTATGCTCTATATTGAATTCCTCTGCAGCTCCAGAGCTGTCCTGTGGTAAAACAAGAGCTGCAGCTGGACACACTTCTTGCAAGTGGAAGAGATAGGGACGTCAGTCATGTTCCTGAGCTCCCACATCAAGCAAGAAGCACATGCCACGGGTCTGAGGTTCCCTGGCCATTGTAAGCCTTAGCTTTAACTCAATTAACTAATACCAAACAATGCACTTCAATATATAAAGGAAACAAAAAGCCTTACCTTACAGTGTCCTTCTGGTTAGAGGAGGGAGCAGGAGAGAGATACCACATATGTGGTATCTCAGATGTAGCCGCTGCCCCAATACAAACTAAGCCCTTACCTCCCCAACAACTGCCTGGTCCCAGCGTCACCCCTGCTCTGTCTCCTGCTGCTCCCGGACAGGGAAAAAAAATTAGCCATCCTTGATGAGTCTTATCCCAGGACTCAGTCTAGTAAATTCCCTGTCCCCCAACTTTGGCATAAAGACTAAGGAAAGTCTTTCCACACTGTACCTTAATGGCAGCTGCCCCAAGCTTTAGTGCATCCCTCAGCACTCGGTCCCGGACCTTGGAATGTGCCAGTCTGCTACACTTGGCTGAAGTCAACTCCTTGTTCTGGAAAACCAACAAGTTTCAGGCAAAGTGTGTTTTTCACCAGTTTGATGGTCCTCCAAGTGCATCAATGTCTTTATCGGAGTGTGTCCCAGGGAACAGTCTGTAGAGCGCAGAGCCCTGAATCATGGAGCTGCTCAGGATGAACCTCACCAAAAACCACTGCATCTTTCCCCAGACTTCATTTGCAAAGGCACATTCCAGAAGGCGGTGTGCTACAGTCCCTCCACCTTTCCCCTTCTCCTTGAGGGCAGAGAATCCGGGCGTACAGGGAAGATTTCACAGGTAGTGCCCTTCTCAGTACCAGCCAAGCTATGTCTTGGCACTTGTTGGAAAACTCTGGTGATGAGGCACTCTGCCAAAGTACTTTGAGAGTCTACTCGGGAAACAACCCAACAGGATCCACCTGCTTCTTTTCCCACAGGGTGTCGAGGATGCTAAAAACTAACCACTTCCTGATGAACTTGTGGTCAAAGGTGTTCCTATTGGCCGATTTCTCCACACAGGACAGGTGATACAGAAGGTAACAAAGCAGGTGGATGAAGGTAAAGCGGTTGATGTGGTGCATATGGATTTCAGTAAGGCGTTTGATAAGGTTTCACATGGTATGCTATTGCACAAAATACGGAGTTTCGGGATTGAAGGTGATTTAGTGGTTTGGATCAGAAATTGGCTAGCTGAAAGAAGACAGAGGGTGGTGGGTTGATGGGAAATATTCATCCTGGAGCTCAGTTACCAGGGGTGTGCCTCAAGGATTTGTTTTGGGGCCACTGCTGTTTGTCACTTTTATATAAATGACCTGGATGTGCGTAGAACAATGGGTTAGTAAATTTGCAGATGTTACTAAGGTTGGCAGAGTTATAGATAGTGCCGAAGGATGTTGTGAGTTACTGAGGGACGTAGATAAAATACAGAGCTGGGCTGAGAAGTGGCAAATGGAGTTTAATGCAGAAAAGTGTGAGGTAGTTCACTTCAGAAGTAGTAACAAGGATGCATAGTGCTGGGCTAGTGGTAAGATTCTTGGCAGTGTAGATAAACAGAGTGATCTCTGTGTTCAGTTGCATAAATCCCTGAAAGTTCCCATCCAGGTTGATCGGATTGTGTGTTGACGTTTATTGTTAGGGAGATTGAGTTTCAGAGCCACGAGGTCATATTTCAGCTGTACAAGACACTGGTAAGGCCAGACTTGGAGTATTGCATACTGTTCTGGTCATCGCATTATAGGAAGGATGTGGAAGCTTTGGAAAAGGTTCAGAGGAGACTTACTAGGGTGTTGCCGGGTATGGGAGGAAGGTCTTATGAGGAAAGGCTGAGGGAACTGAGGCTGTTTTCGTTGGAGAGAAGAAGGCTGCGCGATGACTTAATCAAGACGTACAATATTCAGAAGGTTAGATAGGGTGGACAGTGAGAGCCTTTTTCCTCAAATGGTGAAGGCGTGCACGAGGGGAAGTAGCTTTAAATTGAAGGGTGATAGATTTAGGACAGTTATCAGAGGTAGTTTCTTTACTCAGAGTAGTAGGGGCATGGAACGGCCTGTCTGCAACTAGCCGATGTTAAGGGCATTTAAATGGGCATTGGACATGCATATGGATAATAGTGGAACAGTGTAGGTTGGATGGGCATCAGATCGCCACAACATCCAGGGCTAAAGACCCTGTATTGCGCTGTAACGTTCTATGTTCTACGTTCTAGAAGGCTCCAACCACTTGGAGCATTCTACGGCAACAATTTCAGTCCCACTCTTTGCAAAAGCTGGGCAGTTGTAGTGCGTAGTGACACTTGGTATTTGTGCATTGAGGGTTTACCACAGCTCGATGAAGCATTGGAAAGTTCCTCCCTTCTGTGACTCTATACACATTTTCTTCATGGTATCCATACAAGCACAGTCCATCTTGGACCTCCAGATGAAGTGGACGATGGCTCGGGTGACTGCAACAGCACAGTTTCTAAATATTGGTTTAAATTATCTGTCGTATCTGTATCCGCCTTTGTTGATCCCATAATTGCATTCTCCAAGGTTCTTTAGTGTAGCTTAAAACTACAGGTGTTTAACACACTTTTTAAATACGCTTAGAAGTTCTTTCTGTTTATTTATTTTCTGCCAGTTTATTTCATAATCAATTTTCTCTCTCTTCATTTATTTTTAAATCATCCACTGCTGGTTCCTAAAACAAATTCCTAATCCTCTGCCCTATCCTGTTTTTTGCTACTTTATTCACCTTAGTTTTGATTGGGTACTTTCCTTGACTGCCTTTCTTAACTATAGGTGATTCATCCTTCTGATTAATTCCTTCCTTTTGACTGGAATAGCCTTTTTGCTGTGTGTTGCGAACAAATTTGTTTAAATTTCTGTGTCTGCTCTTGATCTGTTTATCTAGTCCACTTTAGACAATTCTTTCTTCATATCGTTAATGAGACTGCACTTGGAATATTGTGTTCAGTTTTGGTCACCCTTGTTATAGGAATGATGTTATTAAACTGAAAGAGTGCAGAAAAAATTTACAAGGATGTTGGTAGGACTCAAAGGTCGAAGTTTATAGGGAGAGGTTCTGACAAGCTTAGGACGTTCTCCTTTCGAGCATAGGAGACTGAGGTGTTATAGAAGTGTGTAAGATCATGACAGGCATGGTTAGGGTGAATACACTAATCTTTTTCCCAGGCTTGGGCAATCGAGGACTACAGTTTAAAGTTAGAGAGGAAACAATAAAAGAGAACCTGAGGGGCAACTGTTTTACACAGTGGGTGGTACACATATGGAATGAGCTGTCAGCGGAGGTGGTTGACGTGCATACATTAACAACATTTAAAAAAACATTTGGACAAATACGTGATTAGCAAAGGTTTAGGAGGATATGGGCCAAGTGCAGGGAAGCAGCCTTAGCATGGATGGATATTTTGGTTAGCATTGACCAGTTTGGGCCAAAGGACCTGTCTCTATGCTATAGGACTCTTTTGACTATTTCTGTGTTCCATATTGCACCAAGAAACAATTCCCTGATGCATTCTAGAAATTCATCTTCCAGGTCACTCATGCTGTCGGATTTGTCCAGTCAATATGCAACACCTCTTCTTTTGCTGAGGTACCTTTCAGCCTTAAGGACTTGAAACATTGAGTTCAACAATTTTAGAATGTGAACACCCTTCTTCATGTTACTCACCCTCGCACCCTTATCCCCTGTTGAATTCTCCATCTCAGCCCCCCCCCCAACCACCACCACCACCACGCTGTCTCCAACTCCTTTGCTCTGTTATCAGTATAAATGCTATACTTTTCCCAACTGATTTCAGCTCTGAAAAAGGGCCACTGGGCTCAAATCATTAACTCTGTTTCTCACTCTGCAGTTATTCCAGATCTACTTTCTTCAGCACGCTGTACTTTTGATCCTAGTTACATTGACAGTGCAGGATACTGGACCTAGCCTGATTCTAATGAAGCTTCCTTTCCCCTCAGTTGTTACTAGCAGTCACCTTGTTTTTCCCTATTGTGTTATTGTCTCTTACCCTCCTTGTCTCTTGCCTTCTCTACGCAAAGTTATCCCCTCCAGGCTACTGTTTCCCGTTCATTCACCAGTCCTCAAATGTTATGTACTCCTTGAAAACCCAACTCTAGAACTCCTACCTGATGGGTTAATTGCAATGATTAATTCCGGAGATTCCACTAAAGTGTTCTTTGACATGTAGGAACTTGGAAATCAGAATGGATTAAGCTCTTCCAACTACACAAGCTGCTCTATAGGCATGTTGTCACCTATATACTTGAAAGTAATTAAAAAAAAAAGTTTTGACCATTTATGACTGTCTTCATTGTGCATGTTTGGATTCCAAATTCTGTAAATTTTTCTACCGTTGTAATTTCCCTACTTCCTGTCCTGCATTTTGTCTGCTTAAGATACATTGGCATTCCTCTTTAATCCCAAAGCAGCGAGTAATTGTACAAAACATTCACTTTCATTGCCAGATTGCTGTTGTTTCAATTCAGCAATTCTTACAGAACATCATTTAGTAATGCATGTTTGAATGCCTTTGGGAGTTAACAATTGGCTAAACCAGATGTATTATGAGCATAGATGCTGTTTTCTGTGTACAGTGATTGTGTAACAACAATCAATCTGTTTTCTCATCTGAGGAATTCTTCCGCCTCTCGAATTCTTCAGTATTCATATACACAAGAGACCGAATTTTCCAACATTCTAAATACTTTCCTCAAATGCTTTTGACAGTTGGTTCCACTTAGTTATATTGTCTTTGATTCACCAGCAGTTAACTAAATTTTATATTGCATTTTATTGTTTAGAGCCTGTTGAAGTGGATGTGGACTCTGAAGAAGGGCATGCAATAACAGTCAGAATTTGTCAATGTTGTTTATCTCTGAGTTTAAAGAAATATGACAGAAGAAGAAGTGAGTTACAAATAGTTGAAATTTAAGTGAATTATACCACCTTTTTTTTATCTTGGAAGATTTCTTACATTTGTACTATCCAACAATGAAAATGATCTGGAACTAAGATTAGATCCAATATTCTGCATTTGCATTTTTTGCATTTTTGAAATGATTTCCAGTTAGCATACTATAATTGATAGCTAAGTAGATGCTGTAGGGAATTGGGGACACATTGTGTTCCTCACTCAGTGAAATATATTGAATTTAACTGAGCATTTCTCTAACAAGCCAGTTTCTGTGTTTGGAATTGGGCCTCTGTCACTAGATTATTTGAGTATCTTCAATGAGATACGAGAGATGCAAGGAGGAAGAGAAGAGGCAGGGTATGTGACTATCCAGTACATTCTGAGGAGTTTTATTTGTCATATTATTTATGTCATACTATTACTTGACTGGATATTAAGTTGATAGAGGTACTTGAGATCTCAAGAATGCATATGGGAAGAGTCATTGATTTTGATTTGAGCTCATGATTTGAAGATAATCCTATTATTCAAATAGTAACAGTGAAATTTACAGAAATTGGAATTTAAGAGTATTGATTAGGTCAAAAAAAGGCAAAGATTTTGCAACCAGCAGCAAAGTATTTGTTAATTCAACTGGCCCAGGGACTTTGTGAGCTTCTGCATTGTGACTTAAGTTATTTTAATTCAGAGCAGTAGAGCATCCTGTATAGGGAAACTGGAACCTGTATGCTGGGGAAAGCAATTTGTCTCTTTTCTGATGTAATCAGATATATTATATAGAGATATATGGGATCTGAATCAGGAATTGGGCGGCACGGGTGGCACAGTGGTTCGCACTGCTGCCTCGCAGAGCCAGAGACCCGGGTTCATTCCAGCCTCAGGCGACTGAGTGTGTGGAGTTTGCACATTCTCCCCGTGTCTGCGTGGGTTTCCTCCAGGTGCTCCGGTTTCCTCCCACAGTCCAAAAATGCGCAGGTTAGGTGAATTGACCATGCTAAATTGCCCGTAGTGTTAGGTGAAGGGGTGAATGTAGGGGAATGGGTCTGGGTGGGTTGCGCTTCGGCGGGTCGGTGTGGACTTGTTGGGCCGAAGGGCCTGTTCCCACACTGTAAGTAATCTAAAAAAAAGTTCGCATTAAAATATTTAATAAGCAACTTCATAGTATCTTCAATGTAATATGTTGCTAAGTGTTTCCAGGAGCAATGTAAAACAAAATATGGCACACATCATGTGAGGTACCGGTCAAATTGCCAAATTCTTGATCAAACTGGGGGTATTAAGGAGTACGTTAAAGAAAGTGAGCAAGATGTTTGAAGTTTCTTGCAGACTGTCGGGCCATGGCAACAGAAGACACAATAGAGCAAATGAAATCACACTGCTAAAGGTCTGAAGTAGAGTGCTGTTATTGTAGAGTGATGTGAGCTTGGAAGAGATTATGTAGATAGGGAAGAACCAAGTTATGGAGATATATGAAAATACTGCGAATGTTGTGGTTCTGTTCACCGAGCTGGGAATTTGTGTTGCAGACGTTAAGTCCCCTGTCTCGGTAACATCCTCAGTGCTTGGGAACCTCCTGTGAAGCGATTCTGTGATCTTTCCTCCAGCATTTGTAGTGGTTTGAATCTGCCGCTTCCGGTTGTCAGTTCCAGCTGTCAATTGCAGTGGCCGGTATATTGGGTTTGGATGCCGGAGGAAAGATCACAGAAGTGCTTCACAGCAGGCTCCCAAGCACTGAGGATGTCACCTAGACTGGGGACGAAATGTCTGCAACACAAATCCCCAGCTCGGCGAACAGAATCACAACAATGAGCACCCGAGCTACAAATCTTTTCACAAGCTTTGAATACTGAGAATTTTAAAACCAAGATGTTGCTTGACAGAAAATCAATGTAGGTCAGTGAACACAAGTATGATAGTTGAATGGGTCTTGGGGTGAGTTAAAACATGCATGGCAGAGTTTTAGATGTCTTCAGGTTTACAGAAGGTAAAATGTGGAGACCAACCAGAAATACATATGAATAATCTAATCTAGTGAAGTAGCAAAGGTATAAACAAAGGTTTCAGCAGATGGGCTGAGAAAAGGGGATGTCACAGAGGTTGAAATAAGCAGTCTTTGTGATGGTAAAATTATAAGGTTAGAAGCTTATTTTGAGGTCAGATGTGTCAGGAAGAAGTATGGTGTTGATAGCTTGGGAATTGGAATTTTTAGTGGGAACGAAAACAGTATATTTAGTTTTCTCAAAACTCAGATTGAAATCTATGTCTGAACATGTACAGAATGCAAATAAAAAAGACAAGGAAGAAAGTTACATGACTCAAAACATGACACTATTTCTGCTTCAAAGATGCTACCAAGTCTGTTTGTTGCATACAGAAATTTTGAAGAGGAGGGTACAGTTCAGGGATATTTCTCCAAATGGGAAAGGTAGGATAAACAAATCCAAAGCTTCTTGGAATGACAGCGAGAAAAATTAAGATAAAGAATGGGAACAAAAATATGTTTATGACAGGCATCAACTAGAAAATAAAGTTGAGAACCAAAAGGATATTGAAGGTTCAGAATGGAAATGAGAAAGCAAATAAAAGCAGACAAAAAAAAGGTGACCAAAGACTTCCATAGGCATATATAGTAAAAGAGTGGTAAGAGGAGGAACAGGGCTGTTTAAGATCAAAAACGAGTATTTACACCTGGAGGCTGAGGTGTTAAATTATTACTTTGCGCCAGCCTTTATTAAAGAAAGGGAAGGTGGTGACCTAGTGGTATTATCGCTGGACTGTTAATCCAGAGAGACAGGTTCTGGAGATCCAGGTTTGAATCCTACCAATACAGATGGTGGAATTTGAATTTAATAAAAATCTGGAATTAAGAGTCTAACGATGACTAAATCCATTGCTGATTGTCAGAAAAAATTATCTGCTTCACTAATGTCCTTTAGGGAAGGAGACTGCCATCCTTATGTGGTCTGGCCTACATATGACTCCAAACCCACTGAAATATGGTTGACTCTTGCCCTCTGACAATTAGGGATGGACAATAAATTCTGGCCTTGCCAGTGATGTCCACATCCCATGAATTAACTAAAAATAAGTGGTACTACTGAGTCCATAATGACAAAAGAGGACTCTGTGGCTAGAATGGTTAAAATTTAATAAGGAAGAAATGTTGGATAGACTATTGATACTTAAAGGTTGACAAGGCACCAGGACTGAATGAGATCCATATAAGGATTTTGAAGAGTGAGGGTAAAAATTGCAGGGGTACTGCCCACAAAATGTCAATCTTCCCTCGACTTTAGGTGCCAGAGGACTGGAATATTGCAAATATATGGTCTTTTTCAAGAAAATTTGTAAGGATAGACCTAGCAATTACAGACCTGTCAGCTTGCTTCAGTGTGGAAGGAAATTGATGCAGGCAATTATTAGGATGGAATTAGCTGTCACATGAAAAAAAGGTGACTTCACTATGAAGGGTCAATATGGATTTCTGAAGGGGAAACAGTGTTTAACTTGCTGCAGTTTTTTTTGAAGACGTGACCACCTCAAGGAGAGTAACAATGTAGTGTACATGAACATTCAGAGGCAATAGACAGTGCCACAAAGCAGACTTTGAGCAAAGTTATAAGTTTTGGAATAAAAGGGTCAGTAGCAACATGGATACAAAATTGGCTAAGAGATAAGAAGCGGAATGTAATAGCGGAATCTTTGGACTGTAGACAGGTTTATAGTGGAGATTATCGGCAGCCAGTTTTAGGACCCATCTAGGATAAATATTGATTATCTAGATCTTGATATGCAGGGTGCAATTTCAGACTTGGTAGTTGACATGAAATTTGAATGATAAACTATGGGGAGGAATGTTAGAATTCCGAAAGGACAAAGGCAGTTTGGTGTGTGATGATGCATTTTGCTAGGAAACTGTTCCCTGTGGTAAAAGGAACAAGAATCAGAGGGCATAGGTAGAAAACGATTTGCAGAATAGTCTTGGGTAATAGGAGAATATTATTTTTCACTCCGTAAGTAGTTAGATCGTGGATGCATTACTGGAAGTGCATGAAGGCAGATTCAGTTAAGGTACCTAAGAGCATTGATTTGTTTGAGTAATGTGTTAGAATTATGGAGAAAGAAAACAGGAAATTGGCAAAAGGTAATCATTCTTCTTGGAATAGCAGTGCAGGTGCGCTGGGCCAAATAGCTTCTGTGATGTTTGTGATCTTTTTCCAATTCCAGATTCAGATTCGATCCAAAGCTTGACAAAAGGTTATTGTATTTAGTGTTTCTGAGTGATAGCTAATTTAAATCTTTTTTATATTCAATGAAAAATAACATGGTGTGAATTCAGCACTTTAGTTGGACCCAGCTGTTTGTGCTATTTCTACCCATTGTTGGTTCACATACAGGCTCATGGTATTAAATGATCATGAAAAGTAGCATGATTATGGGTGCACCTTTTAGATTGTCCCATCTCAAGAATTTCTAGGCTATGGTGTGCTATTATTTTTGCAAATGTCAGTTTTGAACACTTCAACACGTAGCAAAGTGAGCTGACTTGCCTCTGGCAGAACTGAGTGTGTACTTCAGTGATTGACTACACATGGGTGAGCTTGACAGGTTGTGTTCTTCATGGCAACACTCCAATGCTCAGAATTTTCCTAAGGCAGATAACTTTGTCATTTCCCCATTCCCCATGGGAACACCCAGCAAGATTTTCGGGGTAGTAAAAACTGACCTTCAGGCTGTAAAGGATTTCTGCATTATTATCAGGCATGCTCAATGGTGAGTATATTATAGTTAATCCTGACTTCTTTTTAACTTGAAATTGTACAAAACATTGGTTTGACCTTAATCAGAATATTTTATCAGATTTTGAGTACTATGCTTCAGGAAGAATGTGAAGACATTAAAGAGGATGTAGAAAAGATTCTCAAAAATGATTACAAAGATGAGGGACTTCAGTTATGTAGATGAGAGAAATTGGCATTACTGTTCTTGAAATCATAATGTCTCCAGACAGAATAGATAGGGAGAGGTTATTCCCACTCATGGAAGGATCAAAATCAAAGGGCACAGATGCAAGATAATTGGTTCAAGAAGTAATGGCAACACTTTTACACGGCAGGTGGAGTGCCTGTGGATCTGTTGAATAAGTTCAGTTGAGGTATTCAGAGGAGCTTGGATTATTATCTGAAAAGGAAAAATGTGCAGGACTACAGTATAAAAGTGAGGGTGGCACTAGCCAAATGCTTGCAGAGGGTCAGCAGAGACCTGAAGAACCAAGTGGCCTTCATCTGTGCTGTAACTGTTCTATGATTGTGTACTGAAATATATAAATAAAATATAAAACATAAATAAAATAATCTGATCAGATTTCCTTGTTTAACAAATATGTTTTTGATATGAAAATGCTCCTAATATTTTGAATTTGCATTTTTCAAATGTATCAGAATTTGTTTATTCATTCATGGGATATGGTATTACTGGATAGGTCAGCATTTAGTGCCTATCTGAATGAATCAAAAGGCAGTTAGGAGTTAACCATATTGCTGTGGGTCTGGAGTTACCTGTAGGCAAGACCAGGCAAGAATGGCAGATTTCCTTCCCTAAAGGACATTAATGAATTAGATAGGTTTTGTAGATAAGCAACATGGTCAATAAAGTTCTGCTGCAGACTACCTTAAAGTTGAATAGACCAATTTTCTTTCCATATTTATTTTATTGAATTCAGGTTTTACTATGTGCCATGGTAGGATGTGAGTCCAACTTCCTGGAACACTGGCTTTAGCTTCTGGATTGCTAGTCTATTGACATTACCACAGCTTCACTACCAAAGCAGTGACGCATGTCTGACTTGTGAATCCATTAGTTGTTTTTTCCTCTCTCTTTTCTACAAATAAACCTTTTGACATTGATTTGACAAGGTACTGAAATTATAACTCTTGTAACCTAAGTATATGTGGGACAATTGAATAGAAATTGCTCCATGATCCAGTAATGACACAGCCAAGTTATTGTTGAATTAATTTGCTCCATGATTCAGTAATGACACAGCCAAGTTATTGTTGAATTAATTGTAGGTTAACATGGATTAGTTTCAATTACTTGTCACATGCCATTTTCCTTTGAAGTAGAACTTGTAAAAGTTGTATGAAAAATTCTCTGGGCGTTGATAGTCACATCACAGTTTTATATGAATGATCAGATAAACTTGGGATCAAAATCATTGCCAAGTTGCTTTGAGTGTCTGCCTGCCTACACCTTCCCTGGAACCAAAAAATTTAAGCGATTAGCAGGATTTCAGTAGTTTCCATTTCTGGGCATGGCCATTTTGTTGCTTCCCACAATCATTCACGCAATTTCCTCTGCTGACATTTCACAGACATAATCCAGTGGAGACACAGTGTTGTGTCTGATGTCTTTGACACAGGATTCTGGAACAATATGACCTGACTAGCTTTATCTCATGATATTGCATATTTATCTGTCAAAATGCCAGAAAATTCTGGTATTATCCTTGACATGGCATATAACTGGCTTTTTGAAATCATCTTGAAGTTAACGATTAGTCTTATATGGCAATATCTATCTTTGTTGGTCGGACTTCTTTTTTTCAAGTTGCTCGGCAACATTTGATATATCATGGTGCCAGCAGTAGAAACCCAGACTGCACTGGGATACTCTAAAAGTATGTTAAAATTCTGTAGGATAACATTTATCTGATTAGTCACTGCACGTAACGTTAATAGCATCTTTTGTCACTTAAACTTATTTATGCAGTGTATGTTGGTCCTACATTTTTTTCAAATCTTTTTCACTACTTCATGTTGAATTTAAAAGTCAGTGTCAGGAGAGTTAGTGAAGATAGTTTTTGCAATTTTCAATTTGAACTTCATCTTACACAACAGGAATAATATTGTGAAGTTTCCTAAAGTGTTCAAATTTTAGTTGGCATTTCCCACTTTTAGACAGTCTGCAGCAAAAAGACCACTGGAACATTTTTAATTCTTTGTTCTAGGTGACACTGAACTTTTGAACTGTTCTCTTTTCACTGACAAAGATGACCTATCTTTATCTTCGCAACATTGCCCTCCTTTACTCTTTCCTTGACACATTTGCTGAAGCTCTCAAATTCCAATTCTGTTCTTGATGGCCTCCTTCCTGTCAAGCTGCATCAACTTCAGGTAATCCCTAACTGGTAACTGTTGTCTGTAATCTGTTCTGCACCAAGTGTTGTTTCATCCTATCTCTCCTCACCAGCCTATTTTGGCTTTCAAACTCCCTCGAGCTTGAATTTTAAAGTTCATAGAGTCATAAAGTCATAGAGATGTACAGCATGGAAACAGACCCTTCAGTCCAACCTATCCATGCCGACCAGATATTCAAACCCAATCTAGTCCCACCTGCCAGCATCCGGCCCATATCCCTCCAAACCCTTTCTATTCATATACCCATCCAAATGCCTCTTAAATGTTGCAACTGTACCAGCCTCCACCACTTCCTTTGGCAGCTCATTCCATACACGTTCCACCCTCTGCGTGAAAAAGTTGCCCCTTAGGTCTCTTATATCTTTCTCCTCTCACCCTAAACCTATGCCCTCTAGTTCTGGACTCCCCGACCCCAGGGAAACAACTTTGCCTATTTATCCTATCCATGCCTCTCACAATTTTGTAAACCTCTATAAGGTCACCCCTCAGCCTCTGATGCTCCAGGGAAAACAGCCCTAGCCTGTTCAATCTCTCCAAATAGCACAAATCCTCCAACCCTGGCAACATCCTTGTAAATCTTTTCTGAACCCTTTCAAGTTTCACAACTTCTTTTCGATAGGAAGGAGACCAGAATTGCATGCAATATTCCAACAGTGGCCTAACCAATATCCTGTACAGCCACATCATGATCTCCCAACTCCTGTACTCAATACTCTGACCAATAAAGGAAAGCATACCAAATGCTTTCTTCACTAGCCTATCTACTTGCGACTCCACTTTCAAGGAGCTATGAACCTGCACTCCAAGGTCTCTTTGTTCAGCAACACTCCCTAGGACCTTACCATTAAGTGTATAAGTCCTGCTAAGATTTGCTTTCCCAAAATGCAGCACCTCGCAATTATTTGAATTAAACTCCATCTGTCACTTCTCAGCCCATTGGCTCATCTGGTCCAGATCCTGTTGTAAACTGAGGTAACCCTCTTCGCTGTCCACTACACCTCCAATTTTAGTGTCATCTGCAAGATTACTAACTGTACCTCTTATGCTTGCATCCAAATCATTTATGTAAATGACAAAAAGTAGAGGTCCTAGAAACGATCCTTGTGGCACTCCACTGGTCACAGGTCTCCAGTCTGAAAAACAGCCCTCCACCATCACCCTCTGTCTTCTACCTTTGAGCCAGTTCTGTATCCAAATGGTTAGTTCTCCCTGTATTCCATGAGATCTAACCTTGCTAATCAGTCTCCCATGGGAAACTTGTCGAACGCCTTAATGAAGTCCATATAGATCATATCTACTGCTCTGCCCTCATCAATCATCTTTGTTTCTTCTTCAAAAAATTCCATCAAGTTTGTGAGACATGATTTCCCACACACAAAGCCATGTTGCCTATCCCTAATCAGCCCTTGCCTTTCCAAATACATGTACATCCTGTCCCTCAGGATTCCCTCCAACAACTGGCCCACCACCGACATCAGGCTCACTGGTCTATAGTTCCCTGGCTTGTCCTTACCACCCTTTTTAAACAGTGGCATCACATTGCCAACCTCCAGTCTTCCGGCACCTCACCTGTGAGTATCGATGATACAAATATCTCAGCAAGAGGCCCAGCAATCACTTCTCGAGCTTCCTACAGCGTTCTCTGGTACACCTGATCAGGTCCTGGTGATTTATCCACCTTTAACCGTCTCAAGACATCCAGCATTTCCTCCTTTGTAATCTGGACATTTTGCAAGATGTCACCATCTATTTCCCCACAGTCTATATCTTCCATATCCTTTTGCACAGTAAATACTGAAGCAAAATATTCATTTAGTATCTCCTCCATTTTCTGTGGCTCCACATAAAGGCCGCCTTGCTGATCTTTGAGGGGCCCTATTCTCTCCCTAGTTACCCTTTTGTCCTTAATATATCCTGTCTATACCTGACATATGCTTTGTTCTTTTTCTGAACCAAACCCTCAATTTCTTTAGTCATCCAGCATTCCCTATACCTACCAGCCTTCCCTTTTACCCTGACAGGAATATACTTTCTCTGGATTCTTGTTATCTCATTTCTGAAAGCTTCTCATTTTCCAGCCGTGCCTTTACCTGCGAACATCTGCCTCCAATAAGCTTTTGAAAGTTCTTGCCTAATACCATCGAAATTGGCCTTTCTCCAATTTAGAACTTCAACTTTTAGATCTGGTCTATCCTTTTCCATCACTATTTTAAGACTGGAAAGAATTATGGTTGCTGGCCCCAAAGTGCTCCCCCACTGACACCTCAGTCACCTGTCCTGCCTTATTTCCCAAGAGTAGGTCAAGTTTTGCACCTTCTCTCGTAGGTACATCCACATACTGAATCAGAAAATTGCCTTGTACGCACTTAAGAAATTTCTCTCCATCTAAACCTTTAACACTGTGGCAGTCCCAGTCAATGTTTGGAAAGTTAAAATCCCCTACCATAACTACCCTACCCTTACAAGTTTGTTTCTCAATTTCCCTCTGACCATTAGCGGGTCTATACTACAATCCCAATAAGGTGATCATCCCTTTCTTATTTCTCAGTTCCAACCAAATAACTTCCCTGGATGTATTTCCGGGAATATCCTCCCTCAGCACAGCTGTAATGCTATCCCTTGTCAAAAATGCCACTCCCCACCTCTCTTGCCTCCCTTTTTATCCTTCCTGTAGCATTTGTATCTTGGAACATTAAGCTGCCAGTCTTGCCCATCCCTGAGCCATGTTTCTGTAATTGGTATGATATCCCAGTCCCATGTTCCTAACCATCCCCTGATTTCATCTACCTTCCTTGTTAGGCCCCTTGCTTTGAAATAAATGCAGTTTAATTTATTAGTCCAACCTTGTCCCTGCCTGCCCTGACTGTTTGACTCACTTCTGTTCTCAACTGTACCAGTCTCAGATTGATCTCTTTTGTCACTATCTCCCTGGGTCCCACCCCCTCACCTTACTAGTTTAAATCCTCCCGAGCAGTTCTAGCAAATTTCCCTGCCAGTATATTAGTCCCCTTCCAATTTAGGTGCAATTCGTCCTTCTTGTGCAGGTCGCTTCTACCCCAAAAGAGATCCCAATGATCCAAAAATGTGAATCCTTCTCCCATTCACCAGCTCCTCAGCCATGCATTCATCTACTCTATCCTCCTATTCCTACCGTCACTAGCTCATAGCACTGGGAGTAATCCAGATATAACTAAACTTGAGGACCTCCTTTTTAAATTTCTGCCTAACTCTCTGTAATCTCTCTTCAGAATCTCAACCTTTTCCCTTCCTATTTCGTTGGTTCCAATGTGGACAATGACCTCTTGCTGGCCCCTCTCCCCCGTGAGAATATTCTGCACCCTCTCTGCGACATCCTTGATCCTGGCACCAGGGAAACAACCCACCATTCTGCATTTTCTCTGCTGGCCACAGAAATGTCTGTCTGTACCTCGGACTACAGAATCCCCTAACAGAATTGATCTCTTGGAAGCTGAGGTATCCCTCGTTGCATTAGAGCCAGTCTCAATACCAGAAACTTGGCTATTCGTGTTATGTTCCCCTGAGAATCCATCACCCCCTACACTTTCCAAAACAGCATACCTGTTTGAAATGTGTATATCCACTAAAGACCCCTGCCCTCGGTGCCTACCTCTCTTACCCGTCCTGGAGTTAAACCATTTATGTGACTGTACCTGAGACTTTCCCCCTTCCTATAACTGCCATCCATCACATACTGTTGCAGTTGCAAATTCCTCATCGCTTCTATCTGTCTCTCCAACCGATCCACTCGATCTGATAAGATTCGCATCCAACAACATTTATGGCAGATATAATCCGCAGTAACTCTTAAACTCTCTTTAAACTCCCACATCTGACAAGAAGTACATCTCACGGCAAAGGCCATTTTTGCTCCTTCACAATGAACAGACCCAGAAAATAACACCGTCTTATTCCTCTATAAAATACTGCACCAGGTTAAATTAATAGCTCTGGCTTATATTTTAAGTTTAATCAAGAGACTTAACCCCAAAAACATATAATCAAGAAAGAACCCACTGTTATTCACTAATACAGCGTTTCTCTTGGACAGACTAAAAACAACAATTAACGTATCTGATTCTGTGTTGTGAACTTCGCCCAAACCAGTTCCTCTGAGATTAGTTGTGAAATTCACAGTTTGTTAATTTTCCTAGATGCACTTCAATGTCCAGCGACACATGAATTCAAAAACAGCAAAGGCAGTAACTGTGCAGGTTTTCTCTCTCTCTCTCTCTCTCTCTCTCTCTCTTTCTCTCTCCTGCACTGTCCTCACCATGTGAGTCACATTTTTCTGTTTAAGTTCTATTTTTTTGTTCATCACTATCTCTGCAAATTTTCCAATTGATACAAATGTGCTGTCAAAGTTTCTTAATCTTCAGCCAGTCTTTTGTTTGTGCTCTTTCCCTTTGTCTAATCATGGATGATAGTGACTTAAATTTCTTCGAACTCTCTGAAATTCCATCCTTAAAATTTTCTGCCTCCCCTCCTCATTTTGATCCTTAAATCCATCTCTTTCACCAGGCTTTTGGTCACTTATTTTGATAATTCCTTTTTATTCATCTTAGGCCTATGTAGCTTGCTTGAGATTGTTGGTCATCATCTTTAAAGGCACAACCTAAGTGTACTTTTATCTCCCCATGTACTGTGTTATAATTGTGGTGAGAGATGTATGGAATATTTCAGGTTTCAGCAGCATGTTTTGAAGTGCTAGAATTCTGCCTTTTGGCTAAGAGAGGGAAGTTTCAAATTTTTTGTCCTTTTTTTGTACTTTTGTAGTCTTAGCTCTTGCTTACTTTCGGTTTCTGACTAGCATGCTTTTGAAAAAAAACAAAATTTCAATACTGGTGTGCAATGTGAATCTGAGCATATTTTAATTCAGCATATCAGTTGATTATGATAGTTCTTACATAGTCAGTATGGGGAGTGCTGCATTATTGATGCTGCCCACCACGAAGTGAGATTTTAGATTGAGGTCCAGTCTGTTGATTCAGGTCAACGTTAAAAACTCTAAAACTGAGCTACCCAAAATAGGGGTCATAACAGATGGGATTTGAGATGAAATTTTGATTCAATGAGGTTGAAGTTATGATGTAGGGAGTGTAATTTCTATATATTTTAATATTCATTTTTAAATTTGAACTTTTTAATTAATGACATATGGGGTTTTTTTGTGTCTGAAGGGATTATTGATTAACTTGATAGCATTTCTGTAGCCATGATGATTTCTTTTTCAACAGTTTGAGAAAAGTTAGCCTTGTTCAGAGGTAATGGGTTTTGTTATAATTGAATAGTTTACTTTCTGATGGAAGGTTGTAAACTTTAAGTTTGGGTGAAGTATCCAGAGCTGAAGAAAATAGTTTGGCTTTAGTCTCACTTTGCTGAGTCCATAGAAGTCTTGGATGATAGATGTTTTAAGCAGTTGCTCCTGTGAAAGAGAAGGAAGTAAAAATAGATTATCTCAAGGTAAGAAATTTAATATGAAGGTTCCAGATTAATAGTGTTTGGATTAAACCCTGAAGAGGTTACTTAAAACTGAGAATGTTTAACCTTTGGTGTTTGAACACTCCAGAAAGAAGCTATTCAATTTTCTAAACTGACAGCTTAAGTCACTTAAATTAAGCTTATAATGGTGTTCGAGATGGCTGCACAAAGGATACTTTTGGGATCTATCAAGGTCTTTTCTCAGAATTAATGGGATTATATGTTACCGTGTTTCAAAAATCTTTAAATTTATGTTATATGTAAATTGTCTGCTTCATGTTGTTATTTTAATTTATTTTGGGTAAATAAAATTCTGTTTTTTTTGTTAAACCCAAATTTGCAACATTGTGTACTCATGTTTCAGTGAGGGTTCACTTTGTAAAACACCAAGAACTTTGGTATAACAACACAGGTTTCAATCTGCAATCTTGACTAGTCCATATTAACAACAACCAGGTGGTCATAAAAGAATCACCGGCTGCCTGACTCCAACTGAATTATAATAGTTGTTTTCCAATCTAATAGCTTCTCCTCCCGACCCCCAGTTTCTTGCTGAAGGGTTGAGAGATCTTTCACACTTGAAAAGCAGTCATGGTGTGGAAAAGATTGGGAAACAATATTTAAAGAAGAATAGGCTATCCTGCATCCTGACAAATATTTTTTAGTTGTCATCACCAGCAAACAGATTAACTGCCCTGTTAATTCAAAGAAATACTTGCATTTATATAGTTCTTCAATAACTTGGGGCATCTCAAAGCACTTAAAACTGCAATTACTGTTCTTTATTTTAATGTAGGAAATAGGACCGCTAATGTGCACATAGTGGAGTCCCACAGACAGCATTTAAATTGTGGATCAGATGATTTTTGAATGTTTTTTGGTAGATGTTTCCCAGCAATTTTGTTTCTCAGCAATCCTCCAATGTGCATTTGAAACTGCAATATTTCTGCATAAGTAACTGCTGAACTTTAAAGTGATTTACTTTGTGAGCCAATTCTGAAACATGATCATTTACCCT
The DNA here is from genome assembly GCF_047496795.1 of Chiloscyllium punctatum. Classification (NCBI taxonomy): domain Eukaryota; kingdom Metazoa; phylum Chordata; class Chondrichthyes; order Orectolobiformes; family Hemiscylliidae; genus Chiloscyllium; species Chiloscyllium punctatum. The sequence goes on from NC_092760.1 coordinate 50,451,687, forward strand.
TTTCTCTGGTAAGGTATCTACTATTTGAGGAGGTAGACTTAACTTTGCTATCAGGAAATACTACGGAAAATTTCAGGTCCTGTCATTTGCATACTTGCCCAAATTTATTCAGTGAGTAAGTAGGTTGCTTGGTACTGAACGGGGCCACAGCATCCTGCAGAATTGTGCTTTAGGTGGTGGTATGGAGGATTGACACACTCACATTGCCATGTTTGTCAGATTGGAACTTTACCTCAGGAGTTCTGGTTTCAGTTTTAGCGTCTGTGTCATAATCTTCAAACATCACCAGTGTAATTCTTCATTCAACTGTGATGACATGAAAAAACAGAATGTGCCTGCCTCATTGAGGCTAAATGAAAAGAATGCTTGACAAATTGTATTAGTAGCTGTTTATTTTCCTTGTGCCTTGACTGCAAGTGGATGCAATTACACAAGAAATGTCAGATGCGTATATTTCAGACTGAATGCGTCTCTCAATTTGTTCATGTTGGAAATTTAACTCATTTGCTGCACCATCCCGACAGCTCAAAGACCAAATCAGTCCATGCGTTAGGACTTTTATTAAGTTTCGTTGAGACTTAAAATTCCAGCTGATGTTCAGTAAGCGGAGTCAAAAAAGTTGGTTAAAGAGAAAAGCCATCCTGGGCAAATGGAACAATGCAGTTTTGACATAGTTATCTACACATATATTTTAAAATTGTATATAAGTACTGTGAACTTGCACTTGCTTTCATTGTCAGCAGACAAGTTTTCACTTATTTGCTAGAATTACATATGCCTGTCTTTTTGCTGTCACCACTCTGAAGAATATCCTTGGAAATGTTCCTCTAGCTTAGAGGAATATAAATGTAATTTGGTGCTGTTGTAAACTTGCAGTGTGAAGCATTGAATGGTATTATTTTCATATAATAGAGGGTATTCAGTCAAAAAGCTGTTTCTGTAGTTTGGATGGGAGTTGTGCATTGGGACTCTTGCCACAGCAGATGATGAGGGAATTTCCCAGGATGTTGAAAACACACCAGTGGGAAATTTTTCTGTGCCCTAGAACCATGTCTAAAAGGAAAAGATCCATTTTAAATCAGAGAATTTAGAAAGTTCTGCTGCAGTTAAGTAAATAGGGTGTAGGTTTGCTCACTGAGCTGTAGATTTGGTATCCTGACGTTTCATTACCTGGCTAGGTAACATCATCAGTGGCGACCTCCAAGTGAAGCGAAGCTGTTGTCTCCTGCTTTCTATTTATATCTTTCTCCTGGATGGGATTCCTGGGGTTTGTGGTGGTGTCATTTCCTGTTCGTTTTCTGAGGGGTTGATAGATGGCATCTAGATCTATGCGTTTGTTTATGGCATTGTGGTTGGAGTACCAGGCCTCTAGGAATTCTCTGGCATGTTTTTGCTTAGCCTGTCCCAGGATAGATGTGTTGTCCCAGTTGAAATGGTGTTTTTTTTCATCCGTGTGTAGGGCTACGAGGGGGAGAGGGTCGTGTCTTTTCGTGGATAGCTCGTGTTCGTGTATCCTGGTGGCTAACTTTCTTCCTGTTTGTCCTACGTAGTGTTTGTGACAGTCCTTGCATGGAATTTTGTAGATGTTGGTTTTGTCCATGGGATGTACTGGGTCTTTTAAGTTTGTTAGTTTTGGTTTGAGAGTGTTGGTGGGTTTGTGTGCTACTAGGATTCTGAGGGGTCTTAGTAGTCTGGCTGTCATTTCTGAAACTACTTTGATGTATGATAAGGTGGTTAGGGTTTCTGGCTGTGTTTGGTCTGCTTGTCGTGGTTTGTTCTTGAGGAATCTGCGGACTGTATTTTTTGAGTATCCGTTCTTCTTGAATACGTTGTATAGGTGGTTCTCCTCTGTTTTCCGAAGTTTGTCTGTGCTGCAGTGTGTGGTGGCTCATTGGAATAGTTTTCTGATACAGCTTCGTCTGTGTGTGTTGGGATGGTTGCTGGTGGAGTTAAGTTTTTGGTCAATGTTTGTCGGTTTTCTGTATACACAGGTTTGTGGTTCTCCGTTGTCCTTTCTTTCGTCTGTGACGTCCAGGAATGCGAGTTTGTTGTCAGTTTCTTCCTCCTTGGTGAACTTTATGCCTGTGAGGGTGTTGTCGATGATGTTAAATGTCTCTTCTATCTTGTTTCGTTTTGTGATGACAAAGGTGTCATCTACGTAGCGGACCCAGATCTAGATGCCATCTACACGAACACCAGCTCTCCACGAAAAGGCACGACCCTCTCTCCCTCGTAGCCCTACACACGGATGAAAAAAAACACCATTTTGACTGGGACAATATATCTATCCTGGGACAGGCTAAGCAAAGACATGCCAGAGAATTCCTAGAGGCCTGGCACTCCAACCACAATGCCATAAACAAACGCATAGATCTAGATGCCATCTATCAACCCCTCAAAATGAACAGGAAATGACATCACCGCAAACCCCAGGAACCCCATCCAGGAGAAAGATATAAATAGAAAACAGGAGACAACAGCTTTGCTTCACTTGGAGGTTGCCACTGATGATGTTACCTAGCCAGATAATGAAACATCTGGATATCAAACCTACAGCTCAGTGAGCAAACCTACACCCTAAACCTCAACCTGAGCTACAAACCTTCACAAACCTTGCGGTTAAGTAAATAGTTGTTCAGGAAAAATTAGTGAATTGAAAACCTAATCTAACTCCTAAACTGTCTAGAAAACTAAGTAACCCCAGAGCCAAGACACCCCAGAGTCCCAGACCATGCCTGTACCCTCCTGATGCCTTAACCTTATATTTGCTCCATGTAAAAGTGGCTGCCTGTAACGTTGGGCATTCAAATCACAGAATACAGCAACTCTGAGAGGGAGAAGAAGAAAGGTACCAGAAGGATTAATGAGAGTGAGTGAAAGACTACATAGAAGTTGCTATATTCTCTCTCTCTCTCCCCTTCCCCTTCCCTGTTCCCTTTTCTCTTCTTTCTGTCTTCTCTGGCCCCAACCACATGCCCCCTACCACCACGTGCGCACACACTTCTCACGTTTCTCCTTTTAGAAATGCTTCTGTCCCTCTTTGTCACTCCTTGCTCTACGTTGACCCCTGCCCCCAACCCCCCCACTCCCCTCCCACCACTACCAAATGAAATTGTAACCACTAGTTACTGACATGCCAACTAGAATATCCTTCTTTACCCTGTTAAATTATGCATCATTTTAAACTTCTCAATAAGATTACCTCTTAATCCTTGCTGCAAGGAGAATAAGACCAATTTCTCTAATCTTTTCTTAGCATCTAAAACCCCTCATTCCTGGTATCTTTCTAGTAAACCTTGGTTTCACTCTCTTCAGGGCTTTAGCATACTGCTATTTCGCAGTTCCAAGGACTCAGGTTCGATTCCAGCCTTAGGTGACTGTCTGTATGACGTTTGCACGTTCTTCCTGTTTCTGCCTGGGTTTCTGCCGAGTGTTCTGGTTTCTCCCCTCAGTCCAAAGATGTGCAGGTTAGGTAGATTGGCCATACTTAAATTATTTGTAGACTCCAGGATATGCGGTCTAGGTGAGTTAACAATGGTAAATGCAGGATTATGGGAATGGGATGGGAGTGTGGGTCTGCTCTTCAGGGGGTGAGTGAGACTTGATGAGCTGAATGGCATCTTTCTGTACTATAGGGATTGTGTGATTTTATTAGAATGATTTGTGGAACCTTCAAACTATCAGAGCAGAAATTAAATATATTGTGGAAAAAACATGTTAATTACTAAGAGCTCAACAGTAATTGTTCTGGTTTATAACTGTAAAACCTGTCATTTTGCAATATCTCTGTAACTTTCAGAGCCGACTGGTGATTTCCCTTAAATGTTGTAAATTTTAAATAGGAGGAGGAGACAGAAACCAAGCAATGACCATCTCCAACAAGAGAGAATGTAACCATTGCCCCTTGATGTTCAGTGGCATGACCGTAACAGAATCCCCCATGATAGACATCCTGGGAGTCACCATTGACCAAAAACTGAACTAGACTAGCTGTACAAATATTGTAGCTGCAAGGGCTGGTCAATGCATGCATCCAATATATCAAGTACCTCACCTCATGACTCAGAAGTGTGATAGAATAGTTTTTGCTTGTCTGAATGAGTGCAGCTGCAATGATGCCATCCAGAATAAAGCAGCCAGCCTGATTGGCACCACATCCACAAGCTTTCCCCATCTCCATGCTCAGGAGCAGCTGTATCGATCAGCTCCAAGATGCATTGTAGAGATTTCCCAAAACTCCTTAGAAATGTCTTTACAAATACCCAACCACTATAATCTAGGGCAAGAGCAACAGATACCTGAGAACACCACCACCTTCTTGAACTATTGCAATCCATTTGATGTTGATACACCTGGTGGTGTTCCTTCAAAGTCACTCCCAGCCTGACTTAGAAAATTATAATTGTTCCTTTGGTAATGCTGTCAAAATCCTGGAGTTCCATCTCTAACAGTTTCGTGAGTGTATCAACATCAAATGGATTGCAATAGTTCAAGAAGGCAGATCACCATTATCTTCTCAAGAGCTGCCAGAGATGGGAAATAAATACATTCCTGAAGAAGGGCTTATGCCCGAAACATCGATTCTCCTGTTCCTTGGATGCTGCCTGACGTGCTGCGCTTTTCCAGCAACACATTTTCAGCTCTGATCTCCAGCATCTGCAGTCCTCACTTTCTCCTCCAAATAAATACAGGCCCAACCAGTGACGCCAACAACTTGTGAATGAATTTAAAACAAAAACAGTTTATCTGATTGTGGGAAACTTGATGTGCATGAATTGACTATTGTCCTGCCTAAAATTCAAGTTCTTTTCAACTTTGGAGACGTTTAAGGTCATGAGGGCACTAAATAAGTGGGAGTACTTCAATTGCAATCATTTGAAAATTAAAAATAAAAAAAAGCTGACTTTAATGAAGCAAATATGCAACGTATCATCAGAAAAACATATATTGTTGCTTTCCATATCAAATAAATTAACTATGTTCTCCTGAATAAATGGGACCTGGTGCTATTAAAACCAATTTCTTAATGATGGAATATATAGCAGCAAGCCGAGGTCTTTATTTAGCATCTGAATTTAGAATTAATTATAGCTTATCAGCCGACTATTATAAGGAAATGTTCTAAAATTAAGCTGCTTGACTGTTTAAGCCAGAGTCACCATGACAGTAAAGGAAAGCATATTTGAACGATCTAATAGAAGGCAAAATAAGTAATTAAGGTATAAGTAGAGCAGTAATATCAGCTGGCCTTAGCGGGTTCTAGAGGCTGGATTAAATATATTCAGGCTGAGAGAGATTTTAAATCAGTAAGGGCTCAAGGGTTAGGGCAAAAGTGGACTTGAACAATCTCAGATCAACCATGATTCAATTGACGAGTGGAACAGATCCAATGGGCTGAATGATATGATTCTGCTTTCATGTTTCGTTGATGTTCCTGATGAAGGGCTCCTGCCCGAAATGTCGATTTTCCTGCTCCTCTGATGCTGTGCTTTTCCACCACCACTCTAATCTTGACTTCAATGTTTTGTTGTCTATGTTATTTCCAGCACTATCTCCAGCTAACTTGATGTTTTTAATGGATAGAAATATACATAATTTATAGACTGATAGGATAATCTATAGAAATCTAAAAAGACTTTGTATTGAACATACTAACAACTGTATGCATGTATTCTGGGGTAGTGATTCTCAAAGATTCATCACCCTCTGAATGAAGAAATTCATCCTCATCTCTGTCCTAAATGACCTGCCCCTTATTATGAGTTAAGTCCCTTAATGCTAGATCCCCTGGCCAGGGGAACCATCTTCCTACATCTACTTTATTGATCCCTGTGAGAATTTTGTATAATTAAATGAGAGAACCTTTCATTATATTCAGTTCCTTTATCCAAATTGTAATATAAACTGTGAGCAGTTGAGACCTCAGCATCAATCCCTGGGGCACTCCACTCATCACAGCTTGCTGATGCAAAAATGCTCGACTATGCCTACTTTAAAGTTCTGTTAGCTAACTAATCCTCTATCCAAGCTAAAAACGCAAGCACAAAGTGCTGGAGAAGCTCAACTGGTCTGCAGTACCTGTTGAGAGAGAAGCAAAGTTAATGTTTTGCATCCTGTGATCCTTCGTCAGAACTGGAATGAAGCAGAACTTCTTCAATGTGTGCATACCTGAAACAGATGGGATAGTGAATTAAACATTGAAATAAAAATGCTGGAAATCTGAAACACAAAGTGCTGGAGAAAATTAGTGGTCTGATGAAGGGTCACTGGACTCCTTTCTCTCCTTCTCTCCTTACAGATGGTACTAGACTTGAATTTCCTAACACTGTTTCAGATTTCCAGAGCACATTGTTCTTTTTTTAAAAAAAACGTATTGTCCAAGCTGTTATTTTGCCCCCACATCATGAGCTCTTACTTTGCGAAGTATCTCTGCCTATTTCAACTTGTCAAATGTCTTCTATAAGTGGAAATACAGTACATCCACAAGTACATATACGTATAGCTTGTTGCTTCCACAGAATTCAGATGCAATTCATTAAGAATATCATTGATATATAGAAAAGTGTGCAGTTGGAGTGTGAAATAATAAGTGATTATTGAATAAATGGAAACATACAGAATTGAATTAGAAATGGATCTAAAATTATAGTTAATGTAAGTCACCGTTTTTGTCAACAGACACTGAAAATAAAGAATATTTTTAATTATGAGATGACTAGAGAATAAAGCATTTGAAGATAAACTTGCAGATTTGAGTTTGGATTTGAGATTTTGAGTGTTTATTTAGAAAGATGCTGCATTTGCTGTTAAGACAAGGCTATAAAAGGTATGATGTAAAGATGAAGGAATAGTCAACTTTGTCAATTTGTGAATTTTTTTCATCATGTGTTTACCTTATGCACAGTGACTATAAAGACTGTTCCAGCACTTCACAGGATTACGGACAAGATTGAAAATTACATTCAATTACACGTTTAAATTGTATTTAATTCAGAATGCTGAAAAGAATGAGACAATGCCATGTAAACATTGCAGTGATATGTGAGAATAGGTTAGTTATAATTTGGAAACAATTATCACCTCTGTGACTCTGAACTATTTAAATGGACTGAATTGTGACCAAGTATATTGGAAAAGTGCCAAATACTCATTTCGACCTAATGTTAGTTGCTTAGCCAGATGATGTAGAAGGAATGGAAGGCACAGCATTCTGAAGGGTGACAATTATGCAATAATAAAATTTCATAGTGTTTCTTTAAAGGAATGATGCTCCACATTCAGGATAAATATATTTCCATACCAGCAAACTGTCTTAATCAATGTCACAGTAAATGTATTAGCAACCAAAAATGGATTAAGTCAGCAGACAGCTCTAAAGATTCTGCAGAGAGAAAGATCAAGGGGCTCACTGGTATTAATATGAGGAAAGGTTAGGAATATGTTTAGAAATTTGGATAAGGCAAAGAGGGATGTATAAAATCAAAGCACAGATGTGAAATGAAATAGCAAAATACTCTGAGATAAAGCAGTGGCTGGTCATTCAGAGAAGAAATATTCAAAAATACATAAATCGCCTTCAGACAGGAGATGAAGACCAACAAATTAATAATTTTGTTGTCTGATTCTTAACGAAGACATGCATAACATCGCTTCCTCAAACAAGATAACCTGACTGTAATTTATGACTGAGACAGCAAACTGGACTCGCACACCTGGAGAGATGGTACTGATTCCAGAGTGCTGGGTGAGATTAGAAAGGCAATTTGTGAGATATTGACAATCAGAAGTGACCGTAGGAGATCTATAACTTTGGGCTATGACGTGTAGAAATCCATTTACTCAAAGGGTTGTGACGTTTGGAATTCTTCATTTCCTGGTTATGGATGCTTTTTGTTGAATATATTTAAGGTTGAGGTATACAGAATTCTGGTGTCTCAGGACATAGAGACATGATTGAGAAAAGGAGGGAAAACAGAGTTGAAAGAAAGATTTGTTGCAATTGTATTGAATGACCAAATATTCTTGCCATTCATGCAGTCTATTCTAGCTGCTGTTTCCTATGTAGGCTAGCATGGTGTTCATTTGAAAAGTATGACAGACAGGCAAAGAAAATGACAACTGTAAATCTTCCAATTGATGGAGCAAATTGGAATTACTAATTAGATAATACCTCAAACTTACACCTGTCAGAGTATTCTGGTAGACATGGAAGCTCAAGAAAATTTTAGTGTCACTACCCCTGGATTGAAAAGCCTGGGTTCAGTTCCATCTGCTTCACAGTTGTGTAATAACATCTCTGGACGGGTTAATTAGAAAAATAGGTTAATAAAATCAAAGCATAGAGGTGAAATTGGATGCTGAGTTGATGGCCTTTAGGATCTTCTCAAATGGAAAAATTACAAAGAACTGAATGGTTAACACTAATGTTTGCTCTCCAAAATTTGTCTCCTGTAAATACATGTATCTCTCAAAACCAGGATGATTCAGGACACCTTCATATTCTGTTATTGGAAGAATCTAAAAATGCTACAGTTTTTGTGATTTCCTGGCTGGAGATAAAGCCCTATATTTTGCAGTTAGTGGTGAATGAGCAGCACTGTTTTATGCTTACAGAATTACTATGGGTTTTTACACTAGAATTGCTGATTACCAGGCAGTTAAAACAGCTTGGCAGCTACAACCAATTAGGTTGCGGAGACATGCAGAATATGAATTAGGAAATCTAAGTTAGAATATTTAATTCAGTGTAAAAAGATTCATGGATATATCACTAATTTCAAGTTCTTCTCCAAATCACTCACCATCCTGAGATGGAAATTTCTCACTTCTTTTTCTTCAGTGATACAAAGTAAAAACCCAAGAAATTACTCCATAACAACATAGTCGGTCTTCTGCAGAAAGATTATGATTGTAATCAGATATTCACAAATGGTTACACATTTGCTTTCACCTGAATGGACAAGCCCTAATAAGTTTGCATTATGTTTCTTGGTTATCTCATAAGTGCCACAATTTTTTTATATCATGGAATCCTGGAGTCATATAGCACGGAAACAGACACTTCGGTCTAACCAGTCCATGCTGACCATATTTCCAAAATAAACTAGTCCCACTGCCTGCCCTTGGCCCATACGCCTCCAAACATTTCTTATTCAGGTACTTACCTAAATATTTTTTTTAAGTGTTGTAGCTGTATCCACGTCCAATACTTCCTCTGGAAGTTCATTCCACACACAGATCACTGTGTAAAAAAAAAGCTTTCTGCTCTTACCTTGAAAGTAGTTTTGAAATCCCCCATTCAAGGGAAACAACACTTGTCATTCACCTTATTTATACAACTCATTATTTTATAAACTTCTATAAGGTCACTTCTTTACCTCGTATGCTCCAGTGAAAGAAGTCCCAGCCTATCCAGCCTCTCCTTATAACTCTACTCTCCATTCCCAACACCGTTCTGGTTAGTCTCTTCTGAGCCCTTTCCAGTTTAATAATATCCTTCCTGTTAACAGGGAGGCCAGAACTGGACCCAGTACTCCAGAAGAGGCCTTACCAAGATTCTGTACAATCTAAACATAATGTCTCAACTCCTATATTCAAAGGTCTGAGCAATGATGGCAAGCATGCTAAATGCCTTCTTAACCACGATGCGTGATGCAAATTTCAAAGAATTATTTATCTGAACTGCTGGGTCTCTCTGTACTACAACATTACCCGAGACCTACTTTGAATTGCATAAGTCTTGCCTTCCTTCATGGATGTGACACCATGTCCAGTTGTCAGTGTAATGTAACTCATGGAGGAGCAGGGTAAATTGGACAATAATGGTTTTCATGGTTAGTGACATGTAAATGTAAGAAATTGTTGTTGTGTTCACTATATAGAAACAGTCGTATCATTAGCCTCACTGTTACTTTTCTTGAAAAATCTAGATCAATGGATAAAAACTGAATGTATGGGCAACGTTGAAGTCAAGGATGGTTTTAGTTCCATAGATTTTACATATCCACTTTAGTGGGAAATACCCAAAAGATCAATTGGTAATTAAAGAACAGATTGTAATTTAAAGCAGTATATTGGAGACAAAAGGTAACTCCTTTTCCCACCTGTGATTTGATTATTGGTAAAGAAAACTCAGATTGATATTGCACCTTTCACGATGGCAAGGTGTTTTGAAGTGGTGCAAAGCCCATGAAATATTTTCAAGTGTAATGCAGAGAAATATTTGGGTCAAATTCTGCAAAGCTTAATTATACCATCCATATCAGTGTGATTACTGGACAAATAATTTATTTCAGTTGGTTGATGAATGCATGTTTGGTATCAGGAACAGTAGGAAAACTTCTTTGTTTTTCTTTAAAGAGTGCCATTACATCATTCGCGCTGAAGGACAGATTGGGTCTCAATTTAACATGCCACTGAAAAGGTGATACATCCAAACACAGCACTTCCATGGTGTTGCATTAAAGTACCTGCTTTTTAAAGTGTAATTTGTCGTTTCTGCTGGATGGAATTTGCCTGGTAGTTAATGTGTCAGCTATGTTGACTTTAGTTGATGCATTATTCTTGGCCTTCTGTTTCTTCCATAGTGTGTGTCTGGGAAGCACACGTTATTTTTCTTTATGTTATTAGTTTCCATGTGTAAGAATTGAATAATTTTGGCATGCAGCTTTTTCATAATCCTTCCTTCAGTTGAAACATGCCTGATTGTCTTGCTTCTAGGCTGATGTGCGTTATTTGGTCTTAATAGGCTGGGAGTAAATATCACATCTTCATGTTCAGTATCACATTTCAGCAACGCATCTATTTATATTTGGTGATAAACATGATCTGCTTTTCAGTCTCAGTCTGTGAAGCATGTACCAATGTTCTTGTTACATTTATCAAAGATTATTCTTTGATTAAATATTCCATCCTGCTCCTATTCCAAATCTAAACCTGGACTGTTTCATAAATCTCAGCTTTAAATGTGCTGTTTTTTTTTCTATTATGCTTTTCAAAATTATTTAAATGACACAACTTATTCAGCTTATGGTTCTGAAATGCTCTAATACTTTAGATTTCGAAGGTAACATTGAGTAATGAATGTCTCAAGTTATTTGGAAAAGATCCTTTGGTATATATTTGATAAAATTTCTGTTGTCACTTCTAGTTCCATTTCTCTAAGGACTATTAGATGTTTTGTTGCTTCAGGTATGCCTGGAGCTTTTCTTGTAATCATCAATTTGAACATATTTTCTACCCCTGCTCACATCATGTTTCAACCATTGTTTACCTCTATCTTGAGAACTCCCTGACTTTGCATCATTGTACAATTTTTATATATTTTCTACATTTTTTAAATGCATGTAACATTACTTGCAAAATCAGAACAGACCTGACAAAGTACTTTAGATCAAATAAAAGGTAGATGCTTAAGATAAGGATGAATGCTCAAACCTGCAAGTTTGAAGGAATACACATGAAGAGAGTGAAAATGAATGTGGCTGGTGTTACACTGGAACAAATCGATAATGTTATCTATTTAGAACAAATTAATGGAAGATGGCAGATGTGATGTAGAAGTTGGAAGAAGAATAGAGATAACTGCAAGTAATTTAGTGAAGATTGAAGGAAAATAAACTCAACTTTGTAACAAGGAATAAAATCATCAGGGATACATTCTGTGCCTCAGACTCTGAACAATAAGTAAAGAACTACAGAAGAAAACAGGCATCTTGCAAATGTGGATACTAAGGCACATGCTAAAAAAAATCCATTTGCAAACCATAAGACAAATGAATATATATTTGAAATTGTAGGAGCCAAAAGAACTCTGAAAATAATGATGTCCAGAAAAAAAATGGTATTTTGGCCATTTAATCAGACCTGGAAAGCTGCACAGAAATCTTCTAAAGGTCAAAGTGGAGTGCAGCACATATAGGGTTTAACTTAGACCTAGTTGGATAAGGGATGTCAAAGTGTGGTTGCAGATGAGCTGAAGTGGATATGAGAGAATTTTGCAAGGAAAACTACTGTGGCATGCCATTACAGTACATGAGAATTGTAACAACAAACTTCTATTTTTCCTTCACGTCATTTACTTATTTTTTAATCAGCAACAGCTGACAGGCAAATTAGCTTTCCTCAGCCAATAGATAAAGGAATCAGATATCTTGGCTCCCTGCATTTGTGTTCAAATGAAGTTTTATTAGCTGATTTTTTTTTTGTAGTGTAAACATGCATCAAAACTGAGTATTTTGTTTTACATTCTTAGAGTCATAGATTTGTACAGCATGGAAACAGACCCTTTGGATCAACTCATCCATGCCGACCCAAATATCCTAAATTAACCTGGTCCCATTTGCTAGCATTTGGCCCATAATCCCGTGAAACTCTTTGATTGTTATAGACCCTATATTCGAATGACTGACTGAAAGGAATACACAAGATTTCATATTCTAACTGTAACAAACAACTAAAGGCAAAATCGCCTGAACACATTATTATAAAGAACAAAGAAAATTTATAGCCCAGGAACTGGCCCTTTGGCTCTCCAAGCCTGAGCTGATCTTGACTCTCCAGTCTCACTCTTTCGAGAGACTAACTCTCTCTATTTACTAATTTCCATTCTAAATATATGTATAAATTATTGCTAACCAATTTATTTCTAAACTAAGCTTCCTTTCCTATTTTCTGGTCATTCTTTGCCATACTTTGCATTCCCTAATTTGATGTACTTTTCAGTCAAACTGATTTGGGCATATTATAATGCACCCGTGCTAGATGGGATGTGAACCCAGACTACAGCCTAGAAATTGGGACACTATACTGCAGCACAGAATGTCCTGTTTCGTTATATTTTATTTTCCCTGAAATTATTTTAGTTAACCTTGGATTGTGGGTCCACCTTTAGGATATTTCTTTATAGCAGGAATATGTGCTGAAATTAATCTTGTAAACAGTTTTCTTCTGTCTCCACTTAATTTGCCTTCTTTAAGTTTACAATCCTTATTTAAATTTAAAATTGCTTTTCTTCTGAGGTTGTTTATTAATCTTGCCACACTTCACAAAACACAAGTCAAGTAAAAAAACGATTGTCTGGTTGTTTGAAGAATATGTTGCTGTCGGAAGTTATTATGAATGCATTCCCTCAACTTCACTCTAAACTACCAGTGCAAACCTGATTTTTCTCATTTATGCATAGATTAAAATCATCAATGATTATTGCTGTACCCTCATCAAAAACACTACTGCTGCTTGCATACTTTATCCCACATTGCGATTACTGATGGGGGGCATGTACACCAGACCATTGGTGACTCCTTTCCCCTGTGTATCCTCTCTCTCTCTCTCTCTCTCTCTCTCTCTCTCTCTCTCTCTCTCTCTCCCCTCCCCCCCCCCCCCCCCCCCCCCCCCCCCCCTTTTCAAATTAATGATGTATTTTGATTTCTGAAGCCATGGTCATTTTTTAAGTGTCACACAATGCTATTCTTGATGAATAGGGCTACCTCTCCACCTTTACTTAGTTTTCCTTCTTACATACCTTTAACATACTTCTCAATAATCAGAACCTGATCCTTGTCATTACACAGCCAAGTGTCTGTAATTGTTATCCGTTCATATTTCTTTACTTCATTGTGTCCTATCAATTAGTTTACTTGGTTATAAATTCTGTGCACATTCAGGTATAGAGTTTTAGTATTTTTAAAAAATCTTGAACCTCCTCTTGTCATTCTCTGACCATTGTTACTATTTTCCTGTTCTACCTTGACTGGATTTGCTATATCTACCCAAGCTTGATCTTTTGCTTAATGTGAAGTTCTCTCTGCTTTCCTAGTTATGTGGTTTGCTAAACAGTGGTGTTAGCATGTTTCACATGAAGATCAACTCAATTACGTGGTGTCCACTTTGCTTGCCTGTTTCTCGTGAACTGGAACCCACTTCTCCCATGGCAGTCTTTGAGCTATGAACTCACGCGACTAACCTATATGCCTACTGCAAGTTGGCACTTGGCTCAGATGATCTAGAGATTATTACCCTTGAGGTTCTGTTCTTCAGTTTGGTGCCTAGATCCTCATACTGTCTAAGCAGAGCCTTTTTCTAATCCTCCCAAAGTCATTAGTACATACAAGAACTGGATTCACCCCTCCCTTCTCCAAGTTCCTGTCTAAACTTGAACAGATAATACTGTGGTACTAGGTAGGTTATATGGATTTTTGCACCAGTGGTCATGTCTGCAACTGTAGTATCTCTGACTACCACACCGTTCCTTCTCACTTACCAAATAATACCTTACTGTGTGCGCGCATGTCATTTCTCTGCTGACTTTGCATTCATCGGCACAAGTGAGGACCTTAAATTTGGTAGATAATTGCAAGGGTTGAGGCTCCTGCATCGCCATATTTTTCTGCTTCTTGCCTGCTTCATTCATAGTCATGCCTTCCCATCTCTTCCTGAGGCAGTTTAATGTATAATTTTTAATAAAGTTTTACATTCCTGATATCTCTGAGACTTAGAAACTAAAAGTCTAAATACTGTTGCAACTGTCTAGGTTACTATTTACATGTGAATATTTTGTTGGATGTCATTGACCCCACAATAACCAAACAACTCAACTTTTTATTGAGCAACATTGGAGTGGGTCAGGTGAACTTCTGCTCTATTTCACCTTAAATTAAGCAACTTATCCTAAAGCATAATGGCTTTGTAAGCTTCATATTTTAATATTATGTCCTTAATTGCTGCTTGTATTATGACACAAAGAGTTGGTCTGTTGTCGACATAGAGTGATATAGCACAGAAACAGACCCTTGAACCCAACTCATCCACACTAACCAGGTTTCCTAAGAACTAGTCCAATTTACTTGTTTGGCCCATGTCCCTCCAATCCTTTCATATCCATGTACCTATCCAAATGTCTTTTAAATGTTGTAGTTCTGCAGACCTCTATCAGTTCCTCTGGCAGCTCTGAACATTGGTTTCATGGAGAATACACTGCTGAGGAAAAAATAAGGAACATGTTGAGGAGCTCTGATTTTATCCTGGAACTGACCATTCCCTAGCGAAATATGCCAATGCATGAACTCATTGTAGTAATTGAATATTTTTAAGTAATTCCATATAACAACCAGCTTAGATTTTTCTCTAGATTAGACAGTACAGAGCTGAAAGGAATGAGATGAACCTTTGCCAACAGTGTTTATTAGATTGTATTTTGTCTTCGAAAATGGTATTAAGTTGAGGGGAAGTGGTGGTATCATGATACTGTCACTGGACTTAAAATCCAGAGACCCAGACTAATGCTCTGGAGACATGGTTGTGGCATTCCGATAATAGTACTGAAGACATGTTCCAGGACTAGCCACATTCCCCAGCTAAGCTGTCCCATAATAGTTACAACACCAGCATCCACCTGTTAATGTGGATGCTGTCCTGTCCTGTCCACAAAAAACATTACAGATGTAACCCAGCCAACTCTGTCCCATCAATCTATTATCGATCATCAGCAAAAAAAAACATAAACCTGAGGACCGGGATCAGTTTAGAGTCCAGCAAAGGAGGTCAAAGAAACAGACTAAGAAAGGAAAAGAGAATATGAATGTATTCATGAGAAGCAAAAGGCTGATTGCAAGAGCTGTTAGGTATTGAAAAAATGAAGCTAGGTCAAAATTCGGCCCATTAAGGTGGGGATAGGAGATGTTATAGTAAAGAGCAGTGAAATGGCAGAAAAAGTAAACTGATTGCTGTACATGAAAGAAGAGACAAATTGTCCCAGAAATATTAGGTGACCAAGGGGCTTGAGAGACTGGGAAATATGATCTCAGTAAAAAAAGTGAAACTTGAAGTACTGGATTAAACCTCCTGAACCAGATAAGCTTTGTCCCAGACTGTTGAAGGTGGTGGTTATCTTTCAAAATTCTATAATTTCTGGAAATGTTCCTGCAGACTGGAAAATAGAAAATTGAACCACTGTGCACAGTTTCCCTTCTATAAAACAAAAAGGCAGGTTTGGAGTGGCAAACTGAGACTGCCATTCCCTGGATAATCTCACTCAATATTTCAGATCTATGATAGTCAGACCTTGAACGTTTTTCCAGTTCTGATCAAAGCATGGCTTATTGACTCTGACTCTCTCTTGCCTGATCTGTTAAGTATTTTGAATTACCTCTGTTTTAAAATTCAGATTTCCAGAGTTTTGCAATTGTGGTACAAAATTAAAAATGCAGTTTAATCAATATTGGTAGTTTCACTGTTGTAGCACTGACAAGTAGCGTATACAATTCCATAAGCCAATGTCTCAAATATTTCAAAACATTTGAGGAACAAAATTGTGTCCAACTGTGTTCATTATTTGTTTTTAATTCTAGTTTTGTCAACCTGGTGGCTGGCAGTTGTCCACTGAACGAAAGCAGCCGACATACTTTGTGGTGGTTCTGACAGATATCGACTCAGATCGGCACTACTGTGCATGTCTAACTTTTTATGAAGCTGAAATTAATTTACAAGTAAGTATATTCAAAGAATTTCCTATGTAATGCATCTTACTTTACAATGTGGTTAATATTTCATAAGTCCAGCCACCACAATAGGCTTCCAGAGAGAGGGTAGTTTGAAGAATGAAGAGCTCTGAGGGCTCTTACGCTGGGCAGGCTGCAGACACAGGACTGTACTGTCAGGGAGGGTATTCCAGGATCTTGATCTATTGCTGGTCCTTCACTGTCAATATGGTTCCAAAATCACAATTGTGTGTGGCTTGGAGGGTATCTTGAAAGTAGTGCTGTTCTTGTTTGTTACTCTTGTCTCTTTCGGTGGTAGCGTTGGCTGGTTTGACAGGTGTTGTTTTAGGAGCCTTCATGAATTATTGCACTGCATTTTGTAGATAGAGTGGCAGCAGTGTGCACTGTCAGTGGTGGAGGAAATGAATATTGAAGATTCTGAAATAAAACATGAGTCAAATAGCTGCTTAATTCTGGATGTTGCTGTGCTTCTTGAATGTTGTTGGAGTTGCACTCAACCAGATCAGTGGAGAGTTTTCAATCACACAACTGCCATGTGCCTTGTAGAAAGCGAAAAGGCTTTAAGGATATAAGATTTGAGGTGCAGACTCCTTAGCCCTTAACCTGTTCTTTCGATCAAAGTATTTATCTGGCTTACCAATGAAAAGATGTTGATGGATTCTTCATGAATATCAAGTGTGACAGTTGGATCTGTCTTGTTGGAGATGCTTAATACCTAGTGTATATGTGGTGCAAATGTACTTAACACTTATCAATACAAGCCTGAATGTTGTCCAGTTCCTGCCAGACTTGGATACCAACTTCTTTAGTATCTAATGAGTTGTAAGTGGTGTTGAATGTTGTGAAAGCATCAACAAAAGTCTCAATTTTTGACCTTCCTTCCATCATAAGGTGATTGATGAAGTAGCTGAAGATGGTTGGGCCAAGGACAGGGATCTCACGTTTCTGGTGGCGCAGGGGTAGATGTCCTACCTCTGGGCCAGAGGCCATGCTCAACCTTACCTGCTCAAAAGGTGTGTAATAATATCTCTGAGCAAGGTGATTAAAAAAATAACCAACATATGGATTTAGAGGGCTCTTGTGGCACAGTAGTAATGTCCTCACCACTTCCATCTGCTCAAGAAGTGTGTAAGAAAATCTCTGAACAGGTTGCTTCGGATCTAAAACTCAGTATAAAAATAACTAAAAACCCTGAGTAGAAGACCAGACTCTGACTAAGTAACTTTGGGTCCTTGTAGTGCAGTGGTGGTGTCTCTACCTCTGAGCCATGACGCCCAGTTTCAAGTCTCACCTGCTCCAGAGGTGGGTAATAATGTGACTGATAATAAAATATCTGCTCTGAGGAATTCCTGAACTGTTACCAATTATTATTACCAATGCCATCTAGGGTAAAACTAGCACAAAAATGTTGAATTTTACTGCCTTTTTCTCCATGGTGTGTTTACACTGAATTTTCCTTTCAAAACTGAGACAAGTGCACTATAAGGTATTATGATGCAAATAATTCTGGTTTAGGAGGTTGTCGTTTCAAGAATAGTGAATTTGGAGCTCATTACATTTTAAACATTTTACTTTTAAGCATTGTCCATGATCAGAATTATATTAAAATATGTATGTGAAAAATGAATTCTGTTTATACCAAACTTCAAAAATGATGTTATCATTATCTTTTACAAAATATAATTATGTCCACTATCAGGGAATGATGTGCTTATAATAGAGAACATTTAAGTACGGTTCCAGAGGATTGCTTTGCTATCCTTGTTGAACTATTAGATGCAATTTGTCACCAAGTATAATAAATTTTTAATTAATTTATGTGAGTAAAACTCCAAGAACATTGCTATAGTCCATTTGTACAAGAAGCATTTTTGGCAGCTGACTTGTTACTTAATTGAAATGCATCAAAACAAGTTCGAGATAAGTCTGAGCTAAATTATCTTTCCAGAATATTTCTTCAGATAATGATTATAAACATAATGTTGTGCAAAGATCTTTGTTTGTGAATGTTAATGTGAGGTTAAGGCCTTTAGTTTGTTACCTCCATCCTAAATTATAAAATGGAATGTGGATTATGGTATTCCAGTGTTTTTATCAGCAGATTTATTTTCCTCTTGCACAGTTAACCCTGAAGCTTGTCCTGGAACCTTTATGGATAGCTTCCATTTCCTTCTCTGGACAATCTGTCATGTAGACATCAGTTGCTAAACATATAAAGTTCAAGGTTCTTCTGGTCAGACACCACAATTATGAATTTATTAAGATAAGCTACATACATTGAATTCCATTCTAATGACTAGATAATATGGCAAGCTGTATTGTTGTCCTTGTATTGCATGAAAAAAACAGAACATTTTGCAAAAATGTCTTTAAGGTACAACATAAAAATGGCTCAAATGCAGCAGAACAAAAATATGAAAATTGTTTAATCTGTCCAATTTAACTTTAGAAAGAGTGATTTTGTTTTAAGATATAGCCATTGTTTCATGCCAGGGAGATGGAACATTTGTTATATGTTATCTGAACTGGCAGTTGGATATTAAACTTATAAACTTGGACTTCAAGTAAAGTGCACTTATTTACAAATTGAACAAAGAAGGTTGTTTTGCCAATCATTATTCCCCTTTAACTACTTAACTGAAAGTAGAAAAAAAAATCAACTTAAGACTAATATTTCTTTGTTGAAAAATCAATATCCATGATGGCTACTGTACAGTAGGATGCCATTCAGCCCATTGTGTCTCTGCTCATCACAGTCTCTACCACTTCCCTTTTGGCCTACAATAGTTTTTCTTTTTGGGACAACATCCAATTTTTTGATGGCTGTAAATGCATCAGCATCCTCCATTATTATTTTGCCATTCACCTTAAGTTGGTGTTCTATGGTTCTCAACTCTGTTGCTACCGGGAATGGTTTGTGTTACATTGCCCAGATTCATCATGATTTTGAGCAATCATATTAAATTTCTTTTCTTGCCGTTCTCTTTTCTAAAACGAGAAGACTCAGCTTCAGCAATCTATCAATATAACTGAAATTATTCAACCTTGTGACCATTCTTTTATTATCTTTTCTACTCCCTCTCTGTTGTCTTCAAACTTGCTGAACTGTGGTCCAGAATTGGAAACACGACTCCAGTTGAGGATGAGTCAGTCTTTCATGCAGTTTAGCCATAATGTTCTTGCTTTTGAACAATGTTTTTCTATTTATAAGGCCCAAGATTCCATGTGCCATGTTAATTATTTTTTCAACATGGCCTTCCCCCTTCAGTGATTTGAGCACACACATCCTTGGATTTCTCAGTTCCACAAACATGGAAAATAGGAGCAGGCTGAACTGCTCTTTCAGCTTGCTTTGCCATTCAGTATGATCATGGCTGCTCATCCACCTCAGTACTCATAACTACTTTCTCCCCATGCTCTTTGATCCCTTTAAACCTAACAACTATCTTAACTCCTTCTTGAAAACATTCCATGTTTTGGTTTCAAACTCTTTCTGTGGCAGAGCATTCCAGGCTCACTGCTCTCTGGGTAAAGAAAGTTTTCCTCATCTCAGCCCTAAATGGCCTACCCATCTTTAGACTGTGACCCCTGGCTCTGGACTCCCTGATCATCAGGAACGTTTTCCTTGCATTTATCTGGTCTCACCCAGTTAGAATTTCATGTGTTTCTATAAGATCTCTCTTCATTCTTCTAAGTTTCAGTGAATCAATTCAGTCTGTCTTCATGCGTCAGTCCTACCATTCCATGAATGAAGATGGTCAAGCTTTGTGGCACTCCCTCCATAGCCAGAACACCTTTATTCAGATAAGGAGATCAAAACTGAACATAATATTCTCAATGTTGTTTCACCAAGGCCATGTACAATTGTAACAAAACATTCTACTCCTATACTTGAAGCGGACATATCATTTGTCGCCTTCACAGCCTGCTCCACCTGCATGCTTACTGTCAGTGACTATTGTACACGGATATTCTGTTCTTGTTGAACCTCCCCCTTTCCTGATTTGATTGCTGTCCAGATTATTTTTCCTTTCTGTTTTTGTTACCAACTTGGATAATTTTCACATTTGTCTATCATCTGCCATGCCTTTTCTCTCACTCACGTTGTTCAAATCACACTAAAGCATCTCTGCATCCTTTTCACAGCTTACCATCCCATCCAGCTCTGTACCTTCTGCAACTGGGGTATGTTATTTAGTTCCCTCATATAAATGACTAATATATATTGTGAATAGTTAGGGTCTAAGCATTGATCCTTGTGGTGCCACTTGGGAAAATAACAGTTTATTCCTACTGTTTATTTCCTGTCTGCCAGTTTCTCTGTCTATGTCAGTGCACTAACCCCAGTCCCATGCATTTCAATTTTACATGCTAATCACTTAGTTGGGACCTTATCAAGTCATTTGAAAGTCTCATGCACTCTCTTTAGAATTGTATTCTTTGATTTACATTGCCTCACTTCATTCTTCCAAACAAAATCTATTGTTTCACAGTTCTTTGCATTAAATCTCATCTGTTACTGACTATCCATTCTATGAACCTGCTTTACGTCCTCTTGGAGTCTGTCGCTATGCTCATTATAGTTCACAATACCTTCAATTTTTGTACGTTTTAAAGTTATACTTCATAAATTTTGAAATTTCACCCTAAATACCCAAGTTCAGGTCAGTAATTCAAATCAACTAAAGTGGTAGTCCTAACATTGCACAAGCTCATCATATGCCATCCTCCAATCTGAAAAACAGCCAATCATTCACCACTATTCGGGGCTCCTGTCACTGACCCCGCGTTGTATCCATGTTGTCACTGTTGCTTTTATTCCAAGACTTTTAACTTAACTGGCCTGTCAGAAAAGCTAACATTTTGAAAGACCACTTATACATACAACCACATTACTCTCATCAACTTTTCTGTTAACTAATTTAAAAGGTCAAGTCTGTTAAATACTATTTGCCCTTTGCAAATGCATATTAGCTTTTCTAATTGACATTTGTCCAAGTGATAATCCGTCTACCAGATTATCAATTGTAAAAGTTTTCCCACCGCAAAGATTAAACACACTGAGCTGTCGTTACTGTGCTTATTCTTGCATTCCTTTTTGTATACGGCTGGACCATTTTCAATTCTCCTGTCAGTGTCCTATAGCATGAAAACTGACCCTTTGGTCCACCTAGTCCATGCTGACCATAATTCCAAACTAAACTGCAGTTGGCCCACATCCTTCCAAACATTTCTTATTCATGTACTTATCCAAATGTCTTTTAGATTTTGTAACTGTACCCACATGCACCACTTCCTCGAGCATTTCATTTCACACACTAATCACTGTGTGTGTGTGTGTGTGTGTCTGTGTGTGTGTGTTTAAAAGAAAACATCCCTTTTAAAGTCCTCTCACCTTAAAAATATGTCCCCTCGTCACGAAATTCCTCAACCCTTGGGAAATGACATCTGCCTTATCTCTGCCCTCCGTAATTTTATAAAGCTTTATAAGGTCACCCCATAACCACATCTGCTCCAGTGAAAAAGTCCCAGCCGATCCAACCTCCTCTTATAACTCAAACCTTCCATTCCTGGCCATGGAACCCTCTCCAGCTTGATAACATCCTTCCTAAAATGGGGCAACCAGAACTAGGCACGGTATTCCAGAAGAGACCTTACCAATATTCTCTGCAACCTCAGTATAACGTCCCAACTCCTATAATCAAAGGTTTAGCGATGGAGGTAAGTGTACTAAATATCTCCTTAACCACCATACCTATTCACGATGCAAACTTGAAAGAATAATGTGCCTGAACCCCTAGGTCTTTCTGTTTTACACAACTGCTCAAGACTTTAGTTTTAATAAGTTCTGCCCTTGTTTGTTTACCAAAATGCAATACCTCACATTTATCCAAATTAAATTCAACCTGTCACTCCTTAGCCTATTGACCCAATTGATCAGGATCTCTTTGTAATCTTAGATAAGGTTCTTCACTGTTCTTTACTATACCATCAATTTTGGTGTTATCCGCAAACCGTTGCTAACCATGTCTTTTATGTTCTTATCTAAATCATTTATATAAATGACAAACAAAAGAGGACTCACTGATCCCTGTGAAACACCATTGGCCTCCAGTCCGGGAAACAAACCTCCAACATCACTCTGTTTCCTGCCATTCAATCAATTTTGTATCCAGTTGGCAAGCTCACCCTGAATCCAAGTGATCTAACTACTAATTATTCTACCGTGCAGAATCTTGTCAAAGGCTTTACTAAAGTCCAAGTAAACAATGACTACCGCTGTGCTCTCATTAATCTTTTTGGTTACTTCCTCAAAAAACACAATCAAGTTTGTGACATAGGTATTTGGCAGCTGTTTTTACTGTGGAGAAGGATACGGAACTACAGAACCTGGGGAAATAAATAGTGACATCTTGAAAAATGCCCAAGATCTGATCAGGTGTAGCCTAGAACTTTGGGAAACTAGGGAAGTGATTGGGCCCCTTGCTGAGATATTTGTGTCATCAATAGCCACTGGTGAGGTGCTGGAAGACTGGGGAGGTTGGCTAATGTGTTGCTGCTATTTAAAAAAGGTGGTAAGGAAAAGCCAGGGAACTATGGACTGGTGAACATGACATCAGTGGTGGACAAGGTGTTGGAGGGGATCATGAGGAACAGATTTTATATGTATTTGGAAAGAAAAGGACTTATTTTGGGACCGTTAACATGGCTTTGTCCATGGGAAATCATGTCTCACTAATTTGATTGAGCTTTTTGAAGAAGCAACAAAGAGGATTGATGAAGCCAGAGCAGTGGATGTTAGACTTGTCCGAGAGTGGAATTAAACCAGGGTCCCTGGCGCTGTGAGGCATTAATGCTAACCACTGAGCCACTGTGCTACTCCAAATACAAGGAAGCTAAGTTACATCTGGCGTAGAGTATTATTAATGTCATTTTGCACGGGTTTTGTTTGAACTGTGAGAAACTATGTCTATCATTTTTTATCACATATCCTGTATTAAGTCTGTGTTTACTGATTGTAACCATATCCTGTTTAAGCACAGCAGTTCACATTCTGAGGTTTGACCAGATCAATACATACTTAATTGTGAAGCTAAGTGCTAATATATAAATTCACATTTGTTTATAATTCTTTGTGTAATATGTGTTTATAGAAAAGGAAAACTTGTTTGAGATGGCTGTATATTAAAATCAGAATAAGGATGTAAATCTAAAGACTCAAAATTAAAGTATGTTTTTTTATGGAGCTAAAATATTATGGGTGTATAGCAGCAATGGAAGCAGTTAAGCAGGTGGTTATCACTTATAGTATGCAATGTTTTAGAAAATTAAAGATGTTTCTACAGCAATCTGGGCAACATTGTACAATTCTAAGGGCAGAATTTTATGTGGGAATAGTAGCTGAAAGTGTGATAGGTAGATGGAGGTGGGGGTAATGGTGATAGGCTGGAGAGGAAGTCGAGCAGTTGGGGGAAAGGAAGATGGACAGGTAGAACAGGTCATGAGGGCAGTGCCGAGTTGGAAGGTTGGAACTTGGATAATGTGGAGGCAGGGGAAATAAGGAAACTGGTGAAATCTGTATTGATGCCATGTGGTTGGAGGGTCCCGAGGCGGAAGATGAGACCATTGCCAGTCCCTAACCACCTGATCTGTCCTACCAGTCCATCTTCCTTCCCACCTATCCACTCCCCTCCTCTCTGACCTATCACCATTACCCCTACCTCCATCTACCTATTCCACTTTTAGCTACCTTCCGCCCCAGCCCCACTCCCCTCTCATTTATCTCTCCATGCCCTCGGCTCACAGCCTCATTCCTGATTAAAGGCTTTTGCCCGAAACGTTGATTCTCCTGTTCCTCGGATGCTGCCTGGCCTGTGTTTTTCCAGCACCACTTTCACTCTAATCTTCAGCATCTGCACTCCTCACTTTTGCCCTCCTGAACAGTGGCAACCAGAACTGTACACAATAATAAAGCTGTGGCCCAACCAATGTCCTAGACAGCTACATCCTCCCAACTCAACTAACAAAAGCAAGTATTTCATATGCCACTTTCTCCCTGTTTGAGTGTCCAAATCCAAGATGCCTTTGTATACCTTTGTTAGAATGGTCAGATTTCGCACTACCCCCAACTGCTCCTTGTCCTCTTGTGTGTTGTGAGCTTAATCTCATGGAAAAACAATGGGTCAATGTCAAGTCACATTTGTTGAGTGGGACCATTAGTTCTTCTGCTTTTCCATTACATTGAATATTCTGTATATTTAGCGTTTCTAACCTCCAACCACCAGCCGCCTCAAAACCTTGCAGGTTGAAAGGGACCCTTGAATTGTCATTGATATTGCATATGGCCAACTCATGCACTGTCTTAGCTAAATCCTTTTTCACACAACACATTACATACCCTCCCATAGGTGTGCATCAGATTTGCCATTGAGGATGCTCACTTACCCTTGCAGCATGGAGGAGGCTGATCAGATTTCACAACAGTTTAGCCAGGGTCCAATGGACAAGCCCACAGCTGCTAACATCCTCTGCCACCTCCTTGCAGTTGCCTAAAAGACCATAAGAAATAAGAAAAAGAGTAGGCCATTCAGTACTGTGACATCTAATAGAATCACAGTTGGTCTGATATTACTCACATCCATCTGTTTCAGCTTTGGATCAGTTTAAGCAACTTTTTGTGAAGCTTTACTTTGACTAATGGCATTAGAGATAACATTTTACAAATATTGGTGATGGAAAGTGATATTTGATCCATTCCTGCCTGTCTTCCAATGCATTGTACATAAAAAGATTCAGGAGCCTGATTGGAATTCTGCATTAAGATCATTCATGACAATATTTTCAAATTCATAACTTCTACCCCATCAGAAATTATCTACGTAAAGAATAATAAAGATTCCTGGATGCTGCCCCATCTGGTGCCAGTAATGGTCTGCTTTTAACTGAGCAAAAGTCAGATTTAATAAGACAGACCTTACTGAAAAGTACCAACCTCTGGAGGCATAATTTAGGCCATACACACCATTATTTAATTTCCAGTGTTTCCCATTGCATTTGGTGCCTCTTTTGGAGTATAAAGAAGTATTCCCTCTTAAGTTAATCTTTCTGCAGAAATGCAACATTAATATCAACTGATCAACTTCCTTAATGTTTGATTCTAACAAAGCCAGAACATTCAAAATTACTTTTCCTGTTACAGGTGAATCTACTTATATCTTATTTCCCCAGTTTTTATTTGAAACGTCATGCCATTAGCCTTGCTTTAGCCTTAAATTCCATCTGGGGATGCATTTTTGGTACTTGTCCACCTATGTGATAGGACCCATAACTAGTACCTTAGCAGTTTAGTAGTTCTAGCTTTTTGGAATATTTTATTAACCTGACTTCTTGTTTGAACAAATATGTCACCACGTTTAAAAATGGAGGTAGACAAAAGGCAGGTAACTGTAGGCCTATTGGCTTAACTTCTGTAGTGGGGAAAATGCTTGAATTTATCATCAAGGAGGAAATAGTGAGACAGCTGGATATAATTGTCCCATTAGGCAGATGCAACATGGGTTTATGAAAGGCAGGTTGTGTTCAACTAATTTATTGGAATTCATTGAGGGCATTATGAGCACGGTGAACAACAGGGAACCAGTGGATGTGGTGTATTTCAATTTCCAAAAGGCATTTAACTAGGCTGCTGCATAAGGTAAAAGTACATGGCATTACAGGTAATGTATTAGCGTAGATAGAGAATTAGTTAACAAACAGAAAGTGAAGAGTGGGGATAAATTATGTTTTTCTGGTTGGTGATCAGCAGCTAGTGGTGTGCCCGAAGAATAAATGTTGGGATTGCAATTATTTACAATTTATACATATTTATGATTTGCAGTTGCAAACCGAATGTATAGGGTCAAAGTTTTGAAATAACACTAAAATGAATGATAGAGCAATGTGTGCAGAGGGCACTGAAAGTCTGCAGAGGCATATAGGTAGGTTAAGACAATGGGAAAAGGTCTGGCACATGGAGTACAATATTTGTAAATGTGAGGTCATCCATTTTGGCAGGAATAACCACTAAATGAACTATTATTTAAATGGTAAAAAATTGCAGTATGCTGCTATGCAGAGGGACCTGCATATATCTGTGCATGAATGACAAAAGTTGGTTTGTAGGTGCAGCAGGTAATTAAGGCAAATAGAATATTGTCCTTCATTGCGAGGGGGATGGAATTTAAAAACAGGAAAATTTTATGCTGCAGCTGTATAGGCTACTGGTGTGGCCACACCTGGAAGACAGTGTACAGTTTTGGTCTCCTTACTTGAGAAAGGCTGTGGACTTCAGTAAGAATGTGTTCGACAAGGTTCCCTATGGTAGACTAATTGGCAAGGTTAGGTCACATGGAATAGAAGGAGAACTGATCATTTGGAAACAGAACTGGCTCGAAGGTAGGGCTGGTGGAGGGTTGCCTTTCGGACTGGAAGTCTGTGTTCAGTGGTGTGTCACGAGGATTGGTGCAGGGTCCACTTGTTTTGTTATTTACAGAGGAACCTCAATTATCTGAAGAACACAGGTGTGGAGTATTTTGTTTGGTTAATCGAATTCCGGATAATTAAATGCTGGATAACAAAATTTAGCCAAGCATCGGGACCTTGCAGTCTTGCCAGATAATCCGAAATTCAGATAATTGAATGCCGGATAATAGAGGTTCCACTATACATAAATGATTTGGATGTGATCATAGGAGGTATGGTTGATAAGTTTGCAGATGACACCAATATTGGTGGTGTAGTAAACAGCGAAGATGATTTCCTTGGAGTTCAGTGGGATCTTGATCATATGGGCCAATGAGCTGAGGAGTGGTAGATGGAGTTTAATTTAGAGAAATGTGAGGTGCTGCATTTTGCAAAGGCAAATTAGGGCAGGATGTATACCAGGTGAGGTTCTGGGAAGTGTTGCTGAACAAAGAATTCTTGGAACGCAGGTTCACAGTTCCATGAAAGTGGAGTCGCAGGTATTAAGAATAATGCAGAAGGTGTTTGGTATGCTAGTCTTTTATTGATCAGTGTTCTTTGAGTACAGGAGTTGAGAGGTCATGTTGCTGGTGTACAAGACCTTGGTTAGGCCACTATTAGAGTACTGCATGCAATTATGATCTCTCCTAATGGAAGGATGTTATGAAACCTGAAAGGGTTCAGAAAAGATTTACAAGGATGTTGCCAGTGTTGGAGGGTTAGATCCAAAGGGAGATGCTGAATAGGCTGGGGCTTTTTTCCCTGGAGCGTCAAAGGCTGAGGGGTGGCCTTGTACAAGTTTATAAAATCATGAGGTGGGGGGCATGGATAGGGTGAATAACCAAGGTATTTTCTTCCGTTTGGGGAAGTCCAGAACTACAGGGCATAGGTTTAAGCTGAGAACGATTTAAAGATTTAAAAGGGAGCTAAGGGGCAACTTTTCACACAGAGTGGTGCGTGTATGGAATGAGCTGCCAAAGGAAGTGGTGGAAGCTGATGCATTTACAACATTTAAAAGGCATCTGGATGGGTACATGAATAGGAAGGGTTTGGAGGGGTATTGGTGAAAAGCTGGCAAGTGAAACTGGTTGGCATGGACAAGTTGGACCATTAGGTTTGTTTCCAGCTATACAGCTCTCTGATTTTCGTCTCTGAAAACCATGCTGACTATCCCTCATCGGACCTTGCCTCTCCAAATGCATATAAGTCCTATCTTTCAGAATCACTTTCAACAACATGCCCACTGTTGAAGTCAGACTCTAAGGTCGATAATTCCTTCCATTCCTCCTTAAACAAATGTTCAACATTAGCCATTCTCCAATTATCTGGCACCTCACCTGTAGTTATAGATGTGACAAATATTCCTATAAGGGGCTCCTCAATTTCCTCCCTAACTTCCCACAAATTTCTAGGCTATACTAGATCAGGCGTCTGGCATGACTTCTGTATGTAAGGGGAATTGAAAGATTATGGTCGACGTCTCCAAAATTTCCACCCTTACTTCCCTCTGTATCTTTGAAACCATATAATCTGGACCTGGAAGCTTTGAATCTTTAACAGGACAGAAATAGGCTGGCAGAATCAGTGGATGGAATTTAATACAAATAAGAGGTAACTTTTTCATGCAGAACATGGTGTGTATCTGTAACGAGACTCCAGAAGAAGTGATGGAGGCAAGTACAATTACAACAATTAAAAGGTATCTGGGTAGGTATATGAATAGGAAGGGCTTAGAAGGATATGGGCCAAATGCTGGCAAATGGGACTTGGTCAGATTGGCATGTCTGTTTGGTGCAGATGAGCTGAACTGCAAAAACTGTTCCTGTGCTGCATGACTGTGTCTCTATCATTCTGTAGATGTGAGGTAATGCATTTCTGAAAATGAATTCATGGAATGTGTTGCTGGATGGCCCATCCCTATTTACCCATGAAAGATGACAGTGAGCTGTCATCTTGAACTACTGTGTTCCATTTCCTTGTGTGTAGTTCCACAGTGCTGTTGGAGAGGGAGCTGCAAGATTTTGACCCCGAAATACTGAAGGAATGAGTTATGCTTCAAAATTAGAATGGTGCGTAGCTTAGCAGGGAACATGAAGGTGGTGGCGTTCCCTTGTATGTGTTCTTGTCTTTCTAAATAATAGTGGTCATGGGTTTGATAGCCCTGTTGAGGAACTTATGAGAACTTTTGTAGTGCATCTTGTAAGTGGTGCACATTGCTGCAATTGAACATTGTTGGTGTAGGGAGTGAATTTTTTTGGGCTGCTTTGAGTTGGCTGATGTCAAGCTTCTTTAGTGCTATTGGCGCTGCACTCCTCCAAGCAAATGAGGAATATTCCATCACACTCCTGACTTATGCCTTGTACATGATGGACAGACTTTGAGTGTCAAAAGGAGAATTACTCAATACATGTTTTTTAACCTCTGACCTGTTCTTGAAACCACAGCACTTGTGTAACAGATCAAATTCAGTTTCTGATCAGTGATAAATCACAGGCTGTTGGTAGTGGGGGAGTCATTGGCAGTAATGCCATTGAATGTTAAGGGGCAATGGTTAGATTCTGTCTTGGTGCAAGTGGTCATTGGCTGGTACTTCTGTGGCCACTTGACAGCCCACATCAGGATATTGTTCAGATCGTGCAGCATTTGAACCTGAATTGCTTCAGTAATTTTAGTGAATAGTGCTGAACATTATTTAGTTGTCAATGAACATCCCCACATCTGACCTTGTCATGGAGAGTAAATAATTGATGGAGCAGCTGAAGATGATTGGGCCAAGACAGTACCCTGAGGAACTCTGCAGAGAGATCCTGGAGTTGAGATGACCGATCTGTAACCATCACAACCATCTTTCTTTGTATCATGTATGGCTCCAACCAGTGAACAACTTTTCCCTGATTCCCATTGACACCAGTTTTCCTAGCGTTTCTTGATGCCACACTTGGTCAAATGTGGCCTTGATTTCAAGAGCAGTGACTCTCACTTCATGTCTGGAATTCAACTCCTTTGGAAGTAATAGGACCAGCTAACAGTTCAAAATAGTGTACAGGGATAGAAGGAACTGAGGTTCACAAGCCGAGATCTTTGAAAGTGACAGGACGTAGTATGAAAATAATTAGTGAAACACATAGAATTTTGAGCTTCTTTGAATAGAGATATTTCATTTGTTTAGTAGCCAGCTGGAGCGCAAAGGATTCACTCAGTTGATTTACAAATTGAGAGAGTTGGCAAATGAGGAGAGATTGAGTAGACTGCAACTAATATTCATTGGAATTAAGAATAAGGAAATCTTATAGAAACATACAAAATTATGGAGGGAATAGATAAGATAAAAGCAGGAAGGTTGTTTCCACTTGCAGTGAAACTAGAACGAGAGGTTCATAGCCTCAAAATAAGGGAGACCAGATTTAGTAGCAACTTCTTCACCCAAAGAGTTGTGAATCTATAGAATCCTCTGCCCAGTGAAGCAGTTGAGGCTACCTCGTTGAATGTTTTTAAGGCAAAGACAGATTTTTGAACAGTAAAGCAAAATTAAAGTTATGGTGAGTGGGTGAGTAAGTGGAGCTGCCATGAAAAGATCAGCCATGATCTTATAGAACAGTGGAAAAGTCTCAAGGGCTACATGGCCTACTCCTGCTCCTATTTCTTATGTTAACATCATGGCCACTAAGACTATCTGATTATATGGCTTTCTGCTACTGGTGGAATTCCTAGTTTGTAATGTATTTGTTGACCTTGTTAAACTGTGTCCTCTCTCTTGTCTTCTATCTCTTTCTAGACTGCCATCGTTTGGCCTCCCCCTCCTATTAGTAGGATTTCTTTTCTATGATTTGAGATTTCTTTCTGCTGGCATACTTCTTTCCTGGACCCCTGTTTGAGCTTATACCACCTCTTCTGCCTTCGTCTTTGTACTTCATGTTCTCAATCTATGGGTCTAAACTTCTGCTTTTCTTGTACATTCACCTAGCTTTTATGGTTCAAGAGGTCTTACCTGCTCTACTGTCAATAATCACATCTTTCCAATTGATTAATCCCTTCTGGTAAATATTTGACTTTGATGCCCACTTTTGGCAGGTGACTTTTGGGAGAAATTGCCTCATGTTGACGGTCAGAATTGAACTGTCCATTATAAGGCCAAAACTGTCAAATGTAGCAGTTTGATCCTCAGGTGTGTAACATTTGTATCTGGGAAGTGACTAGCTCCTCTAGAAATCCTTCAGAATCTGCAAATTTGTAATTCATGCCAAACAGTCTTGAAGAGTGTCACTGACACTCTGATTCCCATGATGTACATTAATTAGTTTTCCATCTTTACCAGTAACCTTCCCACTCTTTAAGCCCCATTCTCTATGATAAATCATAGCTCCCAGATTAAATTTCTTACCTAAGGCTTGGCACGTTCTTTGACACTGCAGCTTTAATGAAAGTCTTTGTCTGCATGCAGTGCTTTCAAATGCTCTGAAGACATAACTAATTGTAGCCCCTTTCCAAGCTGGTCATTAGACCAAAAGACATAGGATCAGAATTTAGCCCATTCTGCCCATCGAGTCTACTCTGCCATTCAATCATGGCTGATAGGTTTTTCAACCCAATTTTCCTGACTTTTCTCCCTGTAACCTTTGATCCCCTTGGCGATCAAGACCTATGTCTGTTTAAAATGTAGATTAGATTAGATTAGATTAGATTACTTACAGTGTGGAAACAGGCCCTTCGGCCCAACAAGTCCACACCGCCCCACTGAAGCGTAACCTACCCATACCCCTACATCTACATCTACATCTACCCCTTACCTAACACTACGGGCAATTTAGCATGGCCAATTCACCTGACCTGCACATCTTTGGAGTGTGGGAGGAAACCGGAGCACCCGGAGGAAACCCACGCAGACACGGGGAGAACGTGCAAACTCCACACAGTCAGTCGCCTGAGGCGGGAATTGAACCCGGGTCTCTGGCGCTATGAGGCAGCAGTGCTAACCACTGTGCCACCGTGCTGCCCACGGTGTATTCAATGACCTGACCTCCACAGCCTTCTGTGGCAAAAGTGAGGACTGCAAATGCTGGAGATCAGAGTCTAGATTAGAGAGGTGCTAGAAAAGCATAGCAGGTCAGGCAGCATCTGAGGAGCAGGAAAATCGACGTTTCAGGCAAAGACTCTTCATCAGCCTTCTGTGGCAATGAATTCTACATATTCACCACCCTCTGACTGAAGGGGTTACTCCTCATCTCTGTTCTAAAAGGTCTTCCTTTTAATCTAAAGCTGTGCCCCCAGTTCCTTGTGTCTTCTGCTAATGGAAACATCTTCCCAACATCCACTCTGTCCAGGCCATTCAATATTCTGAAAGTTTCAATCAGATATCCCCACCCCTCCCCCCAATCCTTCTGAACTCCATCAAGCATACACCCAGAGTCTTCAAACAACCCTCATATGTTAAGTCTTCATTACTGGGATTATTTCTTGTGAACTTCCTCTGGACCCAGTTCTGTACATTTTTACTGAGATATGGAGCTCAGAATTGCTCACAGTACTCTAAATGTGATCTGACCAGAGCCTTTTAAAGCCTCAGAAGTACATCCCTGCTTTTTCTTCTAGTTCTCTCGAGATGAATGACAACATTATATTTGCCTTCTTAACTACTGACTCAACCTGCAAGTTTACCTTGAGAAAATCCTGGTCGAGAACTCCTAAGTTTCTTTGCACTTCAGACTTCTGAATTCTTTCTCATTTAGAAAATAGTCTATGCCTGTATGCTTCCTATCAATGTACATGACCTCACACTTTCCCACATTGTATTTCATCTGCCACTT
Source organism: Chiloscyllium punctatum (assembly GCF_047496795.1). Classification (NCBI taxonomy): domain Eukaryota; kingdom Metazoa; phylum Chordata; class Chondrichthyes; order Orectolobiformes; family Hemiscylliidae; genus Chiloscyllium; species Chiloscyllium punctatum. The sequence continues at coordinate 50,484,487 of NC_092760.1, forward strand.
TTTTCCTCATGCACCTAACCTGTCTAAGTCTTTCTGCAGCCTCCCTACCTCCTCATATCTTTTGTATCATCTGCAAACTTAGCCAGAATGCCCTTAGTTCCTCCATTTAGGTCATTAATGTATAAAGTGAAAAGTTGTAGTCCCAATACCGACCTTTGTGGAACACCCACTAGTCACCGGCTTCCTTCCTGATAAGAACCCTTTTGACCCCACTCTGACTTCTGCCAGACAGCAATCTTCTATCTATGCTAGTACTTAGACTCTAACACCATGATCCCTTATCTTACTCAGCAGCCGCCTGTATGGTTCCTTATCAAAGGCCTTCTGGAAGTGCAGATAGGTAACACCCATTGGCTCTCCTTAGTCTAGCCTGCTTCTTACCTCGTCAAAGAATTCTGACAGATTTGTCAAGCATGACTTCCCCTTGATGAAACCATGTTGATTTTGTCCTATTTTTTCCATGCACTTCCAAGTATTCAGAAATCTCATCTTTCACAATGGACCCCAAAGTTTTACTGACTGAGGTCAGGCTAATCACCATAACATTTCCCGTCTTTTGCCTTGCTCTCCTCTTAAATAGGGATTTACATGAGTGATTTTCCAGTCTTCTGGGACACTTCCTGACTCTAGTGTTACCTGATGATACTTTAGATTGCTACCAGAAGCTAACTGAGATGACTATATTGTCCCACTAGCTGCATCAAAATTTTAGCATATACTGCCCACACTAGTTCAAACCATCTTTCTTTTTGGCATGCTCTTTCTCTTGTGCTCTCTAAATACCCACACTATCAATGAGAGAGTTTGCTAGTGGTCCACATATGGTCACTATCCACTTCACCATTACTTTATTTCTTAACTTTACCATTTATCATTACTCACTGACAAAATCTCATTGCCAAATCAATAAAATGTAAAGTTAAATGATGTTTTTCTTTATAACGTAATTTGAAATCCATGAGCACTACCTCGTTCAGATCTCTTGCAAAGGGAAGACTTGCTATGGGGCATATCAGTGTCCTTCAATGTTTCTTACAAGTCCCACACCTTCCACTTATCTCTTTTATGAGTTTATCGTACTCTCCAAGCTATGTTCCTACATTCTCATTAACAGTTTTAATCTTTTACAAGCTGCATGAGCAGCCTGTCCATGCAATTTTAACCCAATTAACTTTTTGTGTTCTAAATTTATATTCTCTGTTTTCAATAAGGCAACTTTTTCCTTTAATGGAGGGGCTATGTTCCATTGAAGCAATAAAAAAAAGTCCCAAACAACATAAATTACAACATGATAGGTTTTCCAAGTACAGGACCTTTGTTGTTTTCTATAATGCAGTTTCATCTGTGCTTTAGACTTCGACCATTTCTTCAGACCATATTAGATGTTAACACTGTGATTATGCAAGAAAGGGTGAAGAAGAGATGCAGCCGAGGTTGAAAGAAAGAAGACATAGGTTGGATTGGTTTTCCTTGGAGCAGGGAAGGTTGAGGGGTGGCCTGATCAAGGTGTATAAGATTATAAGACACTTTTACCACTAATAGAGGGATTAATACCTTGAGGACAGAGGTTAGATGGCTGAGAAGAAAACTGGAATTTTTTTCATTTTGAAGGTGGTGGAAATCTGGAATGCATTCACAAATGCTGAAAATGGAATTAGTGTAATCAGATCACTATTGTGTTCTGGACCAGGCCAGACCGCCTCAAATCTTTTCAAGAAACTAGTGCAGAACCTAAATTTGCCAATTGTTTTAAGCACGTGTAACACGGATATTCCAGGAGGGATACAGTTGGTCAAACCACATCGTTTTAAATAAAACAGAATTTATTTACAAGATTACCAAATGAAACACAAAGGAAAGAGAACAGAATACCAAATAACTTAACTATCTGAAAACCCAACAGACTATACCAACTTAATGATGCTGTTCCCAATTCTTAGAACAAACTCCATAAACACCCATTGGCACAAAAGGTAAAATCAAACACAGGTTTTTACAGGAGAGAAGTCGGAGAGAGATCACCATGGTCCTGCTTCTTTGGGATCCAGCAGCTTTTTCAACACTACTGCTAAAAACCAAACCAAACTAGAGTAAGGCTGAGCTGGGAGAACTGGCCACTCTCCTTTCATTGGACAAGTGTTTTTTTTTATCCCTCAAAACCTTGAAAGTTTATTGTCTGAGGCAGTATTTTCAAATTGGCCCTAAAATCATTCAGCTTAAACTTTTCAGTCTGTGTCTTTTATGACCTCTCTGGAAAAATAAAAAGGACAACATAATCTTATTAAAGGAGCAGCATTGTCACATCTTCCTCCTTTTAAAAAAAAGGAGCAAACAATATCCAAAGGTGGCTTCATTTAAAAGCACCTTAATCTTAAATTGTTAGTACTCTGCAACACCCATATACATTACATTGACAATAAACATGCAAACATGCTTTACTACATTTGGTTTGTCTGTTTTACTCCTGCCATCGAAAGCCTCACTTTCTCAATCAAGTATCGGTAATCACGTTATTGTGTCCTGCCACATGTACAGTTTTCAAATTGAATGGCTGTAACAACAAGCTCCATCTAACATCTAGTATTTTTGTCCTTAAATTTCTCTGCAAATTTCAGTGGGTTATGATCACTGTATATGATTGAGTTACGTTACTAGGAGCATAAACATTGAAATGTTGTAATGCCAACACCAAGCTTAAAGTTTCATCAACTGACAAATATTTCTGCTGATGAGCATTCAGAGCTAGTGGATTTTAAATTACCCTAGTTAGTGCACGGAGAAAAGCTTTAACAAAACATTTTTATCATCAATAATGTACAGATACACTTTCAATCTTTTTGAAAATTACAAGACAATGGGGGCAATTAGGGAAAGTGCTGCTTCTATATGTTGTGCAAGGTTAAGTAGAGAGTAATGAAATATATGCATGAGATTCATTGTCTTACTAGGCTGTGTCAGAGCTTTAAACTTACTGTTGAAGTCAGGTCCTGGGTACATTGTTTAGAACATAAAAGAATACAGCGCAGTACAGGCCCTTTGGCCCTCAATATTGCGCCGATCCAAGCCCACCTAACCCACACTAACCCACTCTCCTCCATATGCCTATCCAATGCCCGCTTAAATGCCCATAAAGAGGGAGAGTCCACCACTGCTACTGGCAGGGCATTCCATGAACTCACGACTCCCTGAGTAAAGAACCTACCCCTAACATCTGTCCTATACCTACCACCCCTTAATTTAAAGCTATGCCCCCTCGTAATAGCTGACTCCATACATGGAAAAAGGGTTGACCATGAGAACCTATCTAAACCCCTAATCATCTTGTACACCTCTATCAAGTCACCCCTAAACCTTCTTTTCTCCAATGAAAACAACCCCAAGTGCCTCAGCCTTTCCTCATACGATCTTCCTACCATACCAGGCAACATCCTGGTAAACCTCCTCTGCACCCGTTCCAGTGCCTCCACATCCTTCCTATTGTATGGCGACCAAAACTGCACACAATACTCCAGATGAGGCCACACCAGAGTCTTATGCAACTGCAACATGACCTCAGGGACTCCGGAACTCAATTCCTCTACCAATAAAAGCCAATACGCCATATGCCGCCTTCACCGCACTATTTACCTGGGTGGCAACTTTCAGAGATCTGTGTACATGGACACCAAGATCCCTCTGCTCATCCACACTACCAAGTATCCGACCATTAGCCCAGTACCCCATCTTTTTGTTATTGCATTGGTCGACTTGACTGTTGAAACCCTTCCTGTAAATATTAATCAAATATAAAGCCAACATCAGTATGTCACTTCTGTACACTTCTGTTGGTCTGCATATCTTGATGTTGTATTGAAGAATGTGCAATGAAGACTTCATATTCAGTTGCTATTGTGTGCAAGATTATCTTTTTAAAACTGATCATTGCAAGGGCTTTGGTACTTGCTTTTTCAGCAAGGTATTTGTTAGCTGTGACAACTGTGCGTTTGCTGGAGACCACTAATCTGGGCTGACAGTCATCAGATTTCACTATCTGTTTTGAATATTGTTTGGAGTTGTAGGTCACAAACCTATTGGGAAGCTCCTTGCTTTTAGCTAAGCTTCCCAGTTCTGAAACCAATCTTCTCTTGAAGATTGCCTGCAAGGATGTTTGATTCTGTGATCTGTAAGGAAGCTGCACTTGTGAAGATCTCCAAGATAACTATCAATATTTGGTGAAACATGCCAGAATGCCATCTGAACATTTACTCTTTAGAGTTATAGAATCATGCAGCCCAGTTGAGACCCTTTGGGCTATTGAGTCAACACTGACCGATTGACACTAAACCACTTTTCAACACCTGCTCTATATTCACCCTGTTCATGCCCCTCATAATCTTGTATACCTCAATAGAGTTTCACCCCTCCCCCCCCCCCCCCCCCCCCCCCCCCCCCCACCTACCCCTGGCAAGCGTTCTCTGTTTCAAAGAAAACAACCTGAACTTATCCTACCTCTCTTTTCAAAAATAAAATTCTCCAACCCAATCCTAATGAAATTAAGGACTGCTGATGCTGGAGATCTGAAACAGAAACAAGTTGCTGGAAAAACTCAGCAAATCTTTCAGCATCTGTGGGAAGAAAGCAGACTTGATGTTTATAGTCCAGTGTTTCTTTATCAGAACTCCTTTGCATTCTCTCCAGTGCAATCATATACTTCCTATAGTGTGGTGATGAGAACAGTGCATGTTATTCCAGCTGTGGCCGAACCAAAGTTTGGACAGCTCCAATGTATGCTGCCTTAATTGCCCTATTAACCCATCCTGTCGCCTTCAGGGATCTATGGAAAGCATTTATAGCTTTCTAGTGTTTTGCTGTTCATCAAGTACTCTCTTGCTTTGTTATTTCCAAAGTGCATCAGCTGGCATTTTTGAGGATTAAATTCCATTACATCTTTTACTGAGTTCAGATATGACCACCTACCATGGTGGGATTTGAAACCATGTTCCCAGAGCATTAGCCTGGGCCCTCTGGATTAATAGTAACATTAGCGCTGTGCCACTGCCTCCCCACATTATTTATTCAACATTCAAGAACTAACCATCATTGACCAACCATCAGGAAATATATAAATGCCAGATTCATCAACCGCACCAACAAGGTAGAGCAAAACATCAGGCGATCACAACACAATATCATCCATGCTCTCAAAACCAATCACAACACTGTCATCAATCTAGTAGATAAAGGAGGAGCCATCGTCATTCTGAATAAAACCGATTACTGTAAGGAAGTGTACCAATAACAGAACAACCAGGAACACCACAGGCAACTACCGGTTAATCTAACCAAAGAGGATACCTGTGAACTAAACACATTGGTCAGGACTTTGGATCCAGTCCTTCAGAGTTCCCTACGCGCCCTCGTCCCACGTACTTCTTGCGTAGGTGATTTCTACTGCCTTCCGAAGATACACAAAGTCAATATACCAGGATGTCCCATTGTATCAGGCATTGGGACCCTGTGTGAGAACCTCTAGCTATGTCGAAGGCATAGAATCATAGAGTCATAGAGATGTACAGTATGGAAACAGACCCTTCGGTCCAACCCGTCCATGTCGACCAGATATCCCAACCCAATCTAGTCCCACCTGCCAGCACCCGGCCCATATCCCTCCAAACCCTTCCTATTCATATACCCATCCAAATGCCTCTTTAAATGTTGCAATTGTACCAGCCTCCACCACATCCTCTGGCAGCTAATTCCATACATGTACCACCATCTGAGTGAAAAGGTTGCCCTGTAGGTCTCTTTTATATCTTTCTCCGCTCATCCTAAACCTATGTCCTCTAATTCTGGACTCCCCGACCCCAGGGAAAAGACTTTGCCTATTTATCCTATCCCAATCTAGTCCCATTTGCCAGCACTCAGCGCATATCCCTCCAAACCCTTGCTATTCTTGTATGCATCCAAATGCTTCTTAAATGTTGCAATTGTACCAGCCTCCACCACTTACTCTGGCAGCTCATTCCATACATGTACCACTCTCTGTTGCAAAAGTTGCCCCTTAGGTCTCTTTTATACCTTTCCCCTCTCACCTTAAACCTATGCGGTCTAGTTCTGGACTCCCTGACCCCATGCCCCTCATAATTTTGTAAACCTCTAGAAGGTGACCCCTCAGCCTCTGACGCTCCAGGGAAAACAGTCCCAGCCTGTTCAGCCTCTCCCTATAGCTCAACTCCTCAACCCTGGCAACATCCTTGTAAATCTTTTCTGAACCCTTTCAAGTTTCACAACAGCTATCCGATAGAAAGGAGACTAGAATTGCATGCAATATTCCAACAGAGGCCTAACCAATATCCTGTATAGCCGCAACCCATTGTACAGGGGACCCCCAGCTTCTGTCGCGACACTCTAGATTTCTTACAAAAACTGAGCACACATGGACCAGTCGAACTGGGAACATTCCTCGTCACAATGCATGTTTCGGCACCCTACACCAGCATCCCCCCCAGTGATGGCATTGTGGCAACAATGCAGTCTCAAGGTCCTCAATCAATTTGCTTTAAGTTTACAAGTTTGATAATTTTAAAAAAGGACCTAATGTTGTACAATTTCAATGTAAAAACAAAATCTGCCCTATTACATCATCCACAAAACACATTAAATTGAGATTCTGATTCAAGCAAGGCAAAACAGTTTTTTCTGAACCAGTATTTTAACAAACCAAAATTTTTAAACATCAAAGATTCACAACATGGCACAATTTACATTGAGACTTTTCTTTTTCAACTCAACTATTTGTACAACCTTAATTTCAGTGTTTTCTCGTTTTTATTTGTATCCTCACTGAAATTGCCCTTATGAAAAGAGAAAGCCCTTGCAGCAGACCACATGGCGCCATAATCCAAGCCACACTCTTCCCCCAGAACAGACTCGCAGAGCCTTAAATTTCACCAGTAGAGGACTTTAACCCCTTTCTCCCTTTACTCCTCATGGGGGCTTGAACCCCGCTTGAATGCAGAGAGTTTGAAGCCCAGCACAGAGGACTTGAACCTCAAATTAATCCACCCAGGGGGCTCAAACCCCTGTACTGCACAGAAGACTCTAACCTCAATCAAACCCACCCCAGTACTGTGCAGAGGACTCGAACCTCAAACAAACATCCCCCCCCCCCGCAGCACAGAGAATTGAACCTCTGCCTGCTAGGGTGCCTGCGAAACTGAACTAATTACCATTCAAAGAATCTGTAGAATAGAGAGCGATTGAATGAGGGGACCATCTCTGACACAGAGGAATATCAAGAGAGACCAAGATTTAAAATCTTACCTTGTGCACCCGTCCGTCTCAAGATACTGATGTTCCGGGCGATTGCAGACACTGTCCGATCATGACTATCCATTTGGATCCTGCCAACTACGCCAATTTTGGTCATCCCATTTCCCCCCCCACCCCCTCAGTCAAAGCAAAATGCTCACAGTCACAGTATAGCTTTACCTCCTTCATCTTTATTCTGGGCCCTGGAGGGAGAGAGAACAATCACCCATAAGTCCTCAGTCTTCTCTGGACTAGTATTTCTTAATGAATTATATAGTGTTTTTAAAGGGAAGTGCATCCAGATAAGCAATATACATATTGATTGGGTGATCGTTACAGTCAGCGAATGTCAATAGCAAAATGTAAGCCACCTGGTATTACACAATGAATGCTCTTAACCTCAACTGGCTTCACATAATGAATACTTTTCACCTTGTTAAACTGACCATGCATACTGAATGCTTCCAATATTGTTAAACAGTTCTACATAATGAGTGCTTTTCCACCTTGTTAACCCATTACCCTTTCCTCCAGCTCCCAGTTGTTAACTGCAAGTTCTTATTTGATCTGAGTCATGCTCAGCTTAACCACTTGTTTCACAAAACTCAGAACTTAACTCTTGCCCTACCTGCTCATACCCGATACACATTCTAAAACCCATCTACCCGACTGTATCTGTGGCTTTTCTCCCTTCCTATAACTGCCATGCATCACACCCCTAGCTCTTGTAAGTTCCTCATTTCCTCTAACTGCCACTCCAGCTGATCCCTGCAATATGATAGGATTCACAATCAAAGACACCTCCTGCAGACATAATCATCAGTAATATGGGAACTCTCCCTAAACTCCCACATCCAACAAAAAGAGCACATCACTCTATTAAGGGCCATCTTTGCTCCTTTACAATCTACAGGCCCAGAAAATAACACTGTCTTTTTGCTCTAAAAACAGTGCCCCAGGGTCACGGTACTTATGGTTTATAGTTTTAAAATTTACTCACGAGACCGATCGAAATAAAACATGTAATCAAGAAAGAGCCCACTCTACTCACTATTGTAGACTTACAGCAAAGGTACTTTTAAAGATTATGCACTTACCTGTTCCTAAGCTGTGAGCTCTCCCACACAGGTGCCTCCAAGGTCAGCTGTGAAGTTTACTGTGTTAATTTTTCCTAGACAAGCTCTGATGTACAGAGATACATGAACTCAAATAGCAATGGCAGAAACTGTGCAGATTCACTGCTGTGTAGGTTTCTTTTTCTCTCTCTCTCCCTCACTGACCATATAGTCACTGATTTTTGTCTGTCTTCCTCCTTTTGAAAGTTCAGCTGTTTGATCTTTTTTCCCCAAAGTTCCAAAACAGTGCAATAGCATACAAACCAGTAATTGCTTCTGGAATTCGAGGAAATCACTCCAAACACCTAAAATATCTCAAAAACGGAGCAGCTCTTACAGCCACAATGTTTTCCCCGTTCTCCATCTTGGATTACCCAGATATTGCAATTGCGTCAACCATGTCCTTTTCTCCTCCCTACTTCCCTCGATTGGTCAAACTTTAATCTTTCCTTAATATTCCTGTTTGTTCCACTTCCCCTCCCCCATCTTTCAACAGCAAACAACGTTTCCACCATTCCTTAGTTCTGAAGAAGAATCCTATTTGATTTCAAAACAATAAAACACTTGCTATCTTTACAGATATCACAGACCTATGGAGCTTCTCCAGCACTCTGTTTTCACAGGAAGAAAGCTTAGTTCTAAATTTTGAATCAATGCTTTTGGAATATTGAGGCATGCAATCTGTACTTTACACTTTTAGGATTGCTTGTATATTGTCACATTTATTTTAATTTCTTCAATTTTTTTTAAGGGAGCTAAACATGATGATACAGAAGGTGAAGATGAGGATACAGGGTTAATACAACCTGCACAGGTGTTTGCACCTAAAAGTTTGGTGCTAGTGTCCCGACTGGATTACCCAGAAATATTCAAGGTAAATTTTACTCTTCTTATCTTTCTATGCTGATCTTGCTTTGCACACTTCCTGTGTAGTTGTAACCTGTATGCCGCACTCTGTCTAAACACTATTATCTGTATGCCCTTGTTTGCTATGATCCGCCAGCACCACTTGCAAACCAAAGCTTTTTGCTGTACTTGGGTACATGTGACTACAATAAATCAAATCAAATCTTTCCAAAATATAAAACTTTCTGACAGTCTGTGTACTTAATTATTTAATACTTGAATTTCTTTATTTATTTAACTCTTAGAGACTACACACTTGACAAAAACAAATTGATTTTCATTATTAAAGATCTACAGGACCAAGAAAGGCCCTTTGGCACATCTGTTTAACAAGGTGTGAACTGAACAAAGCAGATAATTTTATCTTTTCATATATTGATCATGAGTCATACAGCATAAAAAGAGGTTTTCCATCTCAACATGAAATGAACTAGTCCCATTTACCTGCATTTGGGCAGTATCTCTCTAAATATTTTCTATTCATTGAATCTCTACAGTGTGGAAAGAGGCCATTCAGCCCATCAACTCTGTACCACACACCAAAGAGCACCCGACTCAAACCCAGGTCCCCACCCTATCTCTGCATTTTACTCTGGATAACCCATCAACCAGCACATACCTGGACACGACAGAGAAATTTAGTATGTGCAGTCTACCTAACCTGCACACCTTTGGACTATGGGAGGAAACTGGAGCACCTGGAGGAAACCCATGCAGACTCAGGAAGAATGTGTGAACTCCACACAGACAGACAGCTAAGGCTGGAATTGAACCCAGGTCCCTGATATTGTGAGGCAGATGTGCTTACCACTGTGCTACCCCATCCAAATATATATTTAAATGCTGTAATTGTACCAGCCTATTCCATTTGCACACCACTTTTTGTGTGAAAACCTTGCCCCTCGGGTCCCTTTTTAAATCTCGCCCCTCTCACCTTAGACCTATGTTTTAGACTCTCATGCCCTTGGAAAAAGACCTTGGCTATTCACCTTATTTTTGTCCCTCATGATTTTATAAATCTGTATAAGGTCACCCATCAGCCTCCTCTGCTTAAGGGAAAAGAAGTCTCAGCTTATCCAGCCTCTCCTTGTATTTCACATCGTTTTCGCAACTTTCATTTTAATAACATCCTTCCTACAAAACAGTAATCCAAATGTGGCTTTACCAATGTCTTGTACAGCTAATCATATAGAACTTGTAACAAAAAATGTACTAAAAACAGAAGATATGTCAATTTTTTGCATTTTGGCAAATGGAAATTTACTTACTAACCGGTTAATATATAAATGGTGTGCATGACATGCTTTGTAAGTGATATGGAATGTTATGACCTGCTGGAGGTCAGATTTCAAGGTAAAAAATTTGCTGTGATAAACTTAAGTAGTTGTAGATGACAGGTAGCTATCAGTTTCTTCGGGAGATGAATTATTTTGTATGTTTAGAACATTAAGTACGCATTCTAAAAATAAAATGGGGACTTCATTTGGGCAGTGGATTGTACTTTTACCTTAAATCCAGCTTTAGTTATATTGTAGTTGTAGTGAATTAAAACAGAAAATTTTAACTCTATTTCGTCTGGCAACAGCTCTTCTTCATCCGTTTCCGTATGTTCCATAAACAGATCTTTTTATTTCAGACCTCTATTCCCTTTTTTTTTCCCCCAAAATGTGTCTGTGATGATTCTGCTATGCCCAATTACATTTCATCTCAACATGTCTTAGTTCCTTTTTTGGTTTCATTACCATCCCATTTGTCATTTGATCTCTCTGGTCTTCCACCCTGTCACAGGCTTTGCTTTTTTGTTTAATAGCCCAATTTTTTTTTCCCTGCTTCTGTCCTTAAAACTTGTTATGTTACTAATGTCTTTCAGTTCCAATGACCGGTGGCAGCCATGCAATGTTAACTCAGTTTAATTTCCACATAATGTAAGACCTATTATTATAAATGCATTCTACATTTTATATGTTTTGGATACTGTATCATTATGAAGTTTACAAGTCCCTCCAACTGTTTCAAAACAGACAAAAAAGTTATGTTAATTTCTGTTATATATTTCATCAGTACTCGCAATGTCTTAAAGTATTTAACTAATAAAGTGATTTGAAGTATGGTCACTGTTTAAGTGTAGAAAATATGGTAACCAGAAATTATGTGGGACTAGCAAAATTACTTGTTTGTGATTTTAATTGAGGGATTAAGATCAACCAGGACACTAGAAGCAACTCCCCTGCTCTTCAAAATAATGCCAATGGATCTTTTGTATTTACCTGAGCAGTAGGCAAGCAGGGTCTCAATTTTAATGTCTTATCCAAAGGACAGTGCCTATGACTCTGCAGCATTCTCTCCAGTCCTGCCCTGAAATGGCAGCCTTGAGTTTCAGCATGGAATCTTGTGATTTCGGATTATTAGCAGGACACAACTGACAAATGGACAGATTAAGGTCTTCAGGATCCTGAATCTGTATTTTGTGTAAATTATGTTTTATTGACATTATGGTCAAGGGATAAGAATATATTTTCCAAATTATGCCACACAATTTGTTTTGGGTTTCAAATCTTTATAATGGTGTAGCTAAGTTTTAGAGACTTTTAATGGCAAATAAATGTAATGCTGTGACAATGCTGCTCCTTTAACAAGGTTATGTTGTCCTTGCTTTTTACTTCAGAACAGTCGTAAAGACACAGGTTTTGGGGTGTCTAGTTTTGATGGGATTTAGGCCCAATTTCATTATAGCTAACAGATACTGTCTCAGGGAAAAAGCTTTCAAGTTAAGTAAACGCTTGTACAATGAAAGGGGAGTGGCCAGTTCTACCAGCTCAGCCTTTCTCTGGTTAGGTTTGTTTTGGTTTTAGTCTGTCTGTTCAGAGCAAGCAGTCAGTTTTGAGGGCTGCTGGTCAAAGAAATAACTACATGGAAGAAAGTGTTCCATGCTGAATCTCTCTGCGACCTCTATCTCTGCTGTAAGACCCTGTGTTTGATTTTACCTTTTTTGCCAAGAGGTGTTTATGGGGATTGTTGCAGGAATTTGGAACGGCATCATTAGATTGGGATAGTCTGTTGGGTTTTGATAGGTTATGTTCTTCTGTATTCTATTCTGTCTTGTTCGTTTTTCATTTGGTACTCCGTAAACGTATTCTGTTTTGTTTAAAACAGAATAGTTTTGACCAGCTGCTTCACTCCTGGAATATCCACTCTCCACCTGCTCAAAACAATCAGAAAAATTAGGGTTTAGGCTACTTTCTTGAAATGCTTTGAGGGGGTCTGGCCTATCCATAACAATACCACTCAAATTTTTTATTGTACTCTTATGCAATTACATGTGTTGCAAACATTTGGAAGGTGATTGTAATAACTCACATCAATTGGAATTCATGATGATCATGATTTTCCTGAATGCAAGCCAATATTTCTATTGCTGTCACTTAAACTTTGAATTTGGGATGTTAATCCATCTTGATTTTCCTCAACTTCCAACAATTCAGATTTCCTAACACGAAATAATAGTTAATTGTTGCAAGTTAAAAAGTAGCTAATATAAATTAGACTTAATTAAACTAAAGCAGTTATGCTGTGCTGCATCCAAAATGTATGCTAGATCTTATCCAGCCTACTTGATTAATGCGCAACTTCAGTGCTTCGTATGTTGTGATCCTTAAGTCACTTTTAAACATCAACGATCAAGAGATTCCCACATCAGCAACATAGTCTGGCTTTACCCCATTAAATTCCATCCACTGTCGTCTTATGATGATCATTTCAAATCTCCAGCAGCTTCCTGTCATCCAGCGCATTTAGTTTATTAACCTTGGTCACTTGTAGAATCTCCAATTGTCTCTCCACTACCCTCTGACCTGTGACCTCCTTCCATCTCATCTGACAACTTACACCTTTTTGGTTTTTGCTTCCTGTTCTCCTTTGCATTCCTCTCTGGGTTTTTTTAGTCCAACATTCTGGAAAATGTGTGTGAACCTGGCTCAGTGATAACTCCTCCAATGAATATAAAAAACATTGGTTAAATGGTTCAAGCCCCCTTAAGTGACTTCACTGTATAATGTATACTGATTCTTCATTGTCACAGGTTTTGACTTTTGAATGACATTAAACCAAAGCTCAATCTTCAGTGGTCATCCAAGTACACTGGCCAATATTTATTCATTAACTACATTCCAACAAAAGAATCATTAATCTTGTTGAGAGCCTACAGAACACACATTGACAGCAATATTTAGTTATGTAGCTTTGATTATAGTTCAAAAGTATATAATTGGTTCTGAAGCATTTAGGGACAGGTTCTTTCTTTCCACTTTCTTTTGTATAACTAGTGCTCTGCATTCCAGTGAAAATGTTCCACAGTGCTTACCCCTGATTGTGTTCAGTCTTTTCTCCAGCTTTGCCTTTTGCCTAATTTTACCTTTATGGAGATTTTAGGTTATTTATAATGGAAAAGGCTTAGAAAAGCTAATAATTCTAATCAATAAAGAATTTAAAAAGAGTCAGGAAGTACTGCAAAAAATGTGATGTGATAAATCCTAACTGAACAGTATTGCAGAATGTTCATGTCACCTGATACGCATCATAAACTTCACACTGAGGCTTCGACTGTGAGGAGAATTTAGAGAATGTGAGACATTGCTTTTGGCCAATACCATGGCTTATCTAGGGACTCCTTAATCATATCACCAAATGCAAATCAAAACATTCTTCTTTCTTGTGCTAAAGTGAAGCCATCTCATATTCTTTGAATATACTCGCTAATTTGTTGACATTAATCATAAAATGACAAAATGAAAGAACATTAAGAATTGTCAGCCTAGATTTAATTAGGTAATTCCAAACTTCTCTAAAAAAGGGTAGTTAATGATAACAAAAATGTCATTAATTCAATTCAGTTTTCAAAGCATTCAAAAGATTTTGTCCATTTTAGTTTTCTATTTACATTGCAGGATGTTTTATCTGTAATGTACAAAGCCCACAGCTGTCAATTTTCTGGGTCCAAGCTGCTTTTATCATGTTTGTTCTATGAAATGATTATTACTTTGTTATTTAAAGTAATAAGATTGCCCTAATTTTTGTGTCCTGTAATATTCTACCTTTATCCCAATTACATTAATCATAAACAACAGTTGCATTTATGTAGTAACTTTAACACACATGCCAGCCATTTGACAAAGCTAAAGAAGATATTAGGAAGGGTATGACAGAGAGATGGATTTTGCAGAGAATCTTTAAGGTGAACAGGAATTTGGGTGATTTTATACCAGGAGTTTGGGAGAGTGGCACTTATGACTTTTGAAGCTATGATCAAAGGTGATAACATGGAATGAAATGAAATGAAATACAATTCCTCGTTCACATGCAACGTTGAAACAATGCAGAACAAAAATATCAAATCGACTTGTGACCTGGCTCACTTCACAACATGTTTGGTTTAAAATTCCTTCCTACTTCTCCAATCCGTATTGAGCATACTAGAATTTCTTGATCAGTCTGTATTTTGGGTATTCATTTCCTGTTGCTTCATGCAGCTGCTCTAACTTGCTTACCCGATGCTCAAGATTTTGCACGAAATGTCTGCAGTGCAAATTTTATTTGATTGATTATTGTTACATGTACCAAGGTACAGTAAATAGTATTGTTTTGTATGCTATCCAGACAGATTGTACCTTGCATAGGTACTAGAACAGTATGCAGAATATGATATAACAGCTGCACAAAAGGTGCAGAAAAAGATCCAGTCTAATGTGAGGCTTGTTCATAAGTCTGGTAATGGGGACGAAACTGTTCTTAAGTCTGTTTTCAAACTTTTGTATCTTCCTCCCAATGGAAAAGAGTGGAAGAGAGTAAAACCAGATTGGGAGGGCTCTCTGATTCTGTTGGCTGCTTTCCCGAGGCAGCAGGAGGAATAGATGGAGTCAGTGGAAGGGAGGCTGATTTGTGTGATAGACTGGGCTGTGTTCACAACTCTCCTCTTGGAGTCTTCGGTGGAGTAGTTGCCATACCAAACTGTGATACATCCAATAGAATGCTGTCTGTGATACATCTATAAAAAATGGTAAGAGTCGATGTGTCTTTGCTGAATTTCCTTAGCCTTCTGAGGAAGTAGAGGTGTTGGTGCACTTTCTTGACTGTAGCGTTGACATAGATGGACCAGGAGAAATTGATGGTGATATTTACTCCTTCAAGTCATTGAGGCACATTGCCTGATTTTTTTTGGGATCGGGATGATGGTGGCCTTGTTGAAGCAGGTGGGAACCTGAGATCGGTGTAAGGAGAGATTAACTATGTCTGTGAATACTCCCACCAGATGACCAGTGCAGGGTCTGAATGCACGGTTGGGAACTGCATTGGCAACTCCCTTTCCCTGTGTTCAGTCTCAGTGAGGCCCATTTGATTTCTGCAGTGGTGACTGTGGGTACAGGTGCACCCGAGGCTTTTGGAGAAGGTGACATCATTTCACTGACCTTCTGTTCAAAACAAGCATAGAATACATTCAGCTCATTGGGATGGATGTATTGTTGCCAGTGATTATACTCTACTTTGTTACCACAAGATGTTGTACTGCCCATCCTCAAACTTAACGTATGAGATCGACTAATAATTACAGGAACCATTATGTTCATGTCTTGAACTTCACATCAAGCTCCCTCCAACGTAAAGCACTTTAAAACAACACTACATCACGGCTGCCACCAAAGGCATCTGTCTGCCTTTTTCGTAAATGATGTGTCTTACCAAAGCAAAATACTGTCAATACTCAAAATTTGAAATAAACATACCGAAAATTCTCAGCAGTCAAATGGCAACTGCAAGAGAGAAACTAAAACAAGTATTTTGGGTTGATGACTTTGGTCAGATTTGGGAAGTGTTAGAAATGTAATAAACTTAAGCTGGGGAATACAGAATCATAGTGGTATTGTCACTGGACTCGAAATTCAGACACCCAGGCGAATGCTCTGGGGACATGGCTTTGAATCCCACCATGGCAGATCGTGAAATTTGAATTAAATTCAAAAGCTTAATTAACAATGACCATAAAACCTTTGCCCATTTCCCTAATGGTCAGTCTGGTTAATTGATGTCCCCATCTGATCTACTTTATTTGTGATTGCAGATGCATAACAATCTACTTGACTCTTAAATGTCCTGTGAAATGGCTTAGTAAACCTAACTGCTGAAAAGTCTGGTTAAAAAAGAAGAATGATATCCAGATGGGTCACCTGGAAGTGATAGCAGCATGTACAGCCCTGCTGACCTTGCAAAGCCTTCCTTAAGAATACTTGGGGGAGGGGGAGGGGCTTGTGCCTAAATTCAGAAATCTTTCCCAAACACGAGTCAAGAAGCAATGTTACATTATCTGCCAGGAACTGTTTCATAAGAATGGCTGAGACATTCTCGGACATTAGTATCCCAGAGGTGGTGACACAGTGGTGTGCAGAAGATAGAGTCTCCTCAACATTGAAGTGTTATAGCATCAGGTCAAATATGAGCAATTCAACCTCCTGATTAGCATGTACCATTTCCCTCTCAGCTGATGAATCATGCTCCTCTATGTTGAACATCAGTTGGTGGCAAAGGCACAGAATGTATTCTAGATGGGAGTTTGATGTTCATCGTCCAGAATGGTTTGGTGGCACTATTACTGACTGAACTAGCCAAGTCTTAAAAGACGTTGGTATTAAACTGGGTCTGCGCCACGTAGTAAGGAAACCAACAAGACAGAAAACCTTATTCTACCAGTTTACCTTGGGCAGAACCATTTCTCAGATCCTCATTTGAGCTGGGGAAATCCTCCATCGTATCATTCTCTATCACATAACGTAGCGAAGGCCAGTTCATTCAATGTATTCAAGAAAAAAAATTGATAGATTTCTTCAGTTTTATTCACGTTGAATGTGGAGATCTCTGGCTGGCCAGCATATTTTTATTGCCCATCCTTTGTGGGTGAGATGCCTTCTTAAAGCACTTCAGTCCACATACTGTAGGTTGACCACAATATCCTTCAGGAGGGAATTCCAGAACTTTGACAATGAAGAGCAGTAATATATTTCCAGGTCAGGATATTATTGAGCAGCTTGGGGGGGAACTTGTAGTTGGTGGTGTTTTCATAGATCTGCTGTCATTATACTTCCTGATAGAAGTGGTTATATGTTTGGCAAGTGCTGTCTGTAGTGATTGGAATGAGACTGGCCAGGTGGATGTCATTGAGTATGCGTTCACTGTTTGGGGCTGTTAATTGGAGTCAATCAGGGAGTTCTGGCTGACAGGTATAAAAGGAGTCTCAAGGATTCTCCTCATTCCAGGTACTGGCTCTGAGCTAGCTGGTCAAAGCTAGCTTGGACATTTACTGTGTACGTGTAAATAAAGGGTGACTTAGTGATGGGATACCAATCTCTGTGGAATTATTTCAGTGACAACGAGAGAAAACAGTACGGTGCTGAAGAATATTCACTCGCAACAGTTGTCCTTGAGTTGGGTGTCTGTGTTGGGATTTTTGACAAGGTTAAGGTGACTGGCAGAGGCATGTGATTTTGCGTTGACCCTGAATGAGATGCTGAGAGAGTGTTTGTTTGGTATGTGGGATAAGCTACGTAACCATGCAAAAATGCCTGCTAGCTGAAGCCCAAATGGATTTCAAATTGGCACTATAAATGGAATTTGTCATTAGAAATTGTTGTAAATGGAGCATGTGAGGTACAGGGTGTACTGATAGAAATATACACGCTCACCTGTCTCACTGAACTTTGGGAGTATACTTGAGTACAGGCAATCGCATAACCTCATGCAGGACATATCCTGAGCAGAGTGACCCTAAGTCAGCCCACAGCAAAATCCCAAAACAAAACTGGCTGGCAAGCCATTGTAGTTGTTGCCAGTATGCGGGCTCAAGACAGCAAAGGAGTCTGACAAGGTCTGACTTGAGCAAGATAACTTGTAGGCCAGTACCCAGGAGAGTGCACACACTGGGAAGTCTACATATGTATGGATTGGAACAATTAAATTGCTTAGCAACATCCAAATCGGAATCAATCAGCATAAATGTCTGATTAAATGGTCATCTGGTTCTAATGGAGATCGGTACCGGCGCAGCTGTATTGGTAATTGCAGAACCAGTCTTTCACGAGGTTGGCTGTGGACTCAGTGCCTTAGGTTTGCGCAAGATCTCAGCCAGGCTGAGAATGTACACCTGGGAACTGTTGCAAATTAAGAGTACGACTTTGGTTCTGGTCTTCTATGAGAGGCAGTTGGCCTAGTTACCGCTGATCGTAGTGAACAGCTTGGGCCCAAGCTTGATGGGATTGAAAAATATTTACCTTGGTTGGCTCAGTGTTTTTCGATTTGAAAATGGCTTCCTGAGTGAAGTCCAAAATAAAAAAGCACCCTGAAGTATGTCAGCGAGGTGGAGGGACTATCAAAGGTGCCAAGACCACCGTACATGTTTACCAGGAAGCGAGTCTGCAAGATCTGCCCTGCGCAATTTGCTTTGTGTGCAAATGTAGAGGCACAAATCAGGAGGCTGGCGAATAAAGGAATCATGAAACGTGTACAGTTTGTGGAATGGACAGCACCAGTTGTACCGATCATGAAGCCAGATGGCTTGATTCACCTTGGTGAGGATTTTAAGCAAACGATAAACCACTTCTCACAGCTGGATAAATACTCAATCCCACGCATTGAGGACTTGTATGCAAAACTGGCGGGGGGAGGTGGGAGGGGAGACTATCCTTCATGAAGCTGCATGAGCTATGCATACCTGCAGTTACGACTCGATGAGTCCCACAAGTATGCCACAATTAGTAACCATAAGGCTTTGTACTGATATACAAGACTGCCATTTGGGGTATCATCAGCCTGCACCATTTTCTAGTGGGCAAATGCCCCATTATGAACATGCTTGGGGTTACAGTTGACCAGAAATTCAATTGGACTCATTGCATAAACATAGTGACTAACACCGGCCATCCATGTCTGAGTCGGAGCTGGAGGAATTGGACCTGGGGCAAAAATGTCCCAGGAGCAGCTGTAAGAAAATAACAGGCCTACATTCCTGGACTTAGACGGGACGAATGTAGTAATTGGAATGAGGTCAGCCAGGTGGATCTGAGTATGAGTTCCCTGACTGGGGCTATTAACCTGGGCCTATCAGGACATCCTCGCTGACAGGTATAAACAGGAGGTTCAAGGATTCTCCTCACTGTAAGGACTGGCTCTGAGCTAGCTGGTCAGAGTCAGCATACTGTGCACATGTAAATAAAGGGTGACTTGCTGATGGAATACTGACCTCCATCACGTTATTTCACTGTCTTAGAGTTTGGTGAATTTCTGCAATATATCTTGTAGATGGTTACACACTACTTCTACTGAGTGTCGGTGGTGGAGGGAGTGAATGCTTCCAGATGTGATTCCAATCAAGTGGACCCCTTTGTCCTGGATGTTTTCCAGCTTCTGGAGTTTTGTTGGAACTGAGACCATCCAGGCCAGTGGGAAGTATTCCATTACACTGCTGAATTATGCCTTTTAGATGGTGGACAGGCTTTGGGGAGTTAGGATGTAAGGTGCTCCCTAACTATTCCTAGTCTCTCACCTGCTGTAGTAGTCACTGTGTTTATGTAATGTGTCCATTTGAATTTCTGGCCAATGGTAACCACAAGAATGTTGATAATGGGGGAATTCAGTGATGGTAACACCTTCAAATATCAAGGGATGGTGATTAGATTATTGCTTATTAGAGGTGGTCAATGCCTAGTAGTTATGTGGTACAAAAGTTTCTTGCCACTTGTTAGCCCAAGCCTGGATATTGATCTGGTCCGTTTGTTGTGAGATGGCTTAGCTCTGTCTATCACTTGCTACTTCTGCTTGGCATGCAAGTAGTCCTATTTGATTGCTTCATCAGGTTGATGCCTTGATTTCAGGTACACCTTATGCTGCTCCTAGCGTGCCTTCCTCAACTCTCCTTTGATACAGGTTGATTCCCTGGCTTAATAGTAATGGTTGAGTAGGGGATATGCTGTACGATGAGGTTACAGATTTTTTTTGTGCTGGAGTACAATTCTGCTGCTGTTAATGGCCCACAATGCCTCAAGCATGCCCAATCTTGAGTTACCAAATCTGTTTGAAATCTGTCCCATTTAGCAGTGAGACAATGCCACAAACACATAGAGGATATTCTCCGTGTAAAGGCAGGACTTTGTCTCCACAAGGACTTTGCGGTGGTCATTCTTACTGATGCTATCTTGGGATGAGGTCAAGTATGTTTTTCCCTCTTGTTAGTTCTCTCACCACTTGCTGCAGTCCATTTTAGCACCTATGTCTTTTAAGACCTAGCCAGCTCGATCAGCTGTTCTGATACAGAGCCATTCTTAATGGTGGATATTGAAATCCAGAGTACATTTTGTACCTTGTCACTATCAGTGCTTCCTCTAAGTGTTGTTCACAATGGATGACTACTTATCAGCTGATGGAGGACTGTACGTGGTAATCAACAAGAAGTTTCCTTGCCTGCGTAACATGAAACCATAGTGGGATTTGAGCCTGGCCCCAGGGCATTAGCAAAGTTTCTGGATTGATAGTCTCATTGTAATACCACTAGGCTATCATCTCCTCTTAGTTATCGAGATGTACAGCACGGAAACAGACCCTTCGGTCCAACTCGTCCATGCCAACCAGATATCCTAACCTAATCTAATCTCATTTGCCAGCACTTGGCCTATATTCCTCTCAACATACTTGACCTCATCCCAAGATAGCATCAGTAAGAATGACCACCACAAAGTCCTTGTGGAGACAAAGTCCTGCCTTTACACGGAGAATATCCTCTATATGTTTGTGGCATTGTCTCACTGCTAAATGGGACAGATTTCAAACAGATTTGGTAACTCAAGATTGGGCATGCATGGGGCATTTTGGGCCATTCACAGCAGCAGAATTCATATACCCACCCTGACTCTTCTAGACAGTAAAGGTGTCAAGCGTTTGGGGAGAGTGCAGGAGCTTGGCATTGAAATAGAAGTTCAGTTGTGATCATATTGAGTAAACTTGGTCTACTGTTGCTCCTATGTTTCTGTCAACCACAGGACAAAACTGCGGGAGTTCCTCAGGGTAGTGTCCTTAACCCATCCATCACCAGCTGCATCAGCCACAGCATCTCCTCTGTTAGAAGGCCACAAGTGGGCATACTTGCTGGTGGTAGCACAATGTTTAGTATCATTTGTGATCAAAATACTGAAGCAATTCATGTGAAATGCAGCCTTACATGGACAGCATTCAGCCTTAGCCTGATAAGTGGCAAATATAGAAATGACAGACAATGACCATCGTCAACAAAAGAGAATCTAACCATTGTGCATGCCCCACTATCATCATCCTGGGGCTTAACATTGATCAGTAACTGAACTAGATCAGTCACAAGAGTACTATGGTTACTTGATCAAGGCTCAGTACTTATGGTGAGTAACTCGCCACCTGACTCCTCAAAACCTGTCCATCTGCAAGGCATAAGTCAGATATGTGGTGGAATACTCTCTACTTATCTGGATGAGTGCAGATCCAACAACACTCAAGAAACTTCACACCATCCAGGACAAAGCAGCTCTCTTAATTGAGTCCTTTTTTATCAACTGCAACTGTCATTGTCCCCATCACTACTGATGCACAGTAGCAGCAGTGTGTACCATCTACAAAATGCACTGGAACAACTTTATTCTTTGCCACCTTCTAAACTAGCAATCTCGAAGGATGAACAGCAAATACATGGGAACACCATTTCAGGTTCCTCTCTAAATCCCACACTTTGTTAACT
Source organism: Chiloscyllium punctatum (assembly GCF_047496795.1). Classification (NCBI taxonomy): domain Eukaryota; kingdom Metazoa; phylum Chordata; class Chondrichthyes; order Orectolobiformes; family Hemiscylliidae; genus Chiloscyllium; species Chiloscyllium punctatum. Next base: position 50,506,594 of record NC_092760.1, read on the forward strand.
TGGAATAATATTGCCATTTCTTCACCGATGTTGGGTCAAAATTCTGGAGCCTACTTTCTGTCAGCATTATACATGTACCTACACTGTATGGACTGCAGTGGTTCAATAATGCAGTCCACCATCACCATTTCAATGATAGTTAGGAATGGGCAATGAATACTGGTCTAGCCAACAATGACAAATGCTGACAGAAAGCAAACTTAAGAATTTTGACCCAACATTCATGAAGAAATGGCAATGTTATTCCAAGTTAAGACAGTGTGGGGTTTAGAGAGGAACCTGAAATGATGGTGTTCCCATATATTTACTGTTTGTCCTTCCAGGCAGTAGCAGTCAGTTTAGCCCAGAGGGATTTTAAAATAAATAAGTGGGGTGGTAGAGAGTGGAAAAAGTACAAACATTTAATGTCTATCATACGGTGGTCTCCCCAGTACAGAGCTGGCTGCAATGTGAGCAGAGAATAGAGCATGCTAACTTGAAATATATACATGTGCATTTATGTTGCACTTGGAAGGACTGTGTGTACTTGGAAGAAGTGGTGAGAGGCAGGTTTTTCCTCCTGGAAAATAGCTGTTATAGGAGAGGGCTTTTGAAGGTGATTGAAGAATGGTGTAGGGTGTGAGGGAGAGAGCTCTGAAATTTTGAAACTAGGATATTTGATACGTGTGTTTAATGGTGGCTTCATGCTGGAGATGGTATAAATGGCTGAGAAGGAACTGTGGGCAAGTGACCAATTATTGTTCACAAAGGCTTTCTGTTTGCCACCCACTGTGTTTGGTCCTTAGGTAGCTTGGGGCTGAAGTGAGAAATGAGGATTTGGGTGTGGTATTAGTGAATAAAAGTCAGAATCATAGAATACCCACAGTGTGGAAACAGGCCATTCAACCATTGAGTCCACACTGATGCACCAAAGAGCATCTCACAAAGACCTATACCCTCCCCATACCCTATAACCCTGTATTTCCCATGGCTAAAGCACCTAGCCTGCACATCCCTGGATGCGATGGGCAATTAACCATGGCCAATCTACCTAATCATGAAATCTCTGGACTCTGGGAGGAAACTGGAGCATTTGGAGGAAATGTGTGCAGACGTGTGGAGAACGTACAAACTCCATACAGACAGTCACCCGAGTGGCTCGCTAACTGCCAGCTGAAGGAAAACATCAAGTTCTGTACTATACTTAAGGAATGACATTGGCGATGACATCAGGTTTCCTGCAGGTGGCAAAGTTCTCCCTTGCAGTCTTCAGGACAATTTAAAACACCAGTTTTTTTTGATTTGCCAGGAAAACTAGAGGTAATACTGTCTGAAAATATAAGAAGGCAGTAGTAGTTGAGGTACTAGCACAACACTGGGGTTTAGAGGAAATGTCAGAGGGTCTGGGGAGTGAAACATTTTACTCTGTGATATTCAGTTACAGTTCAAGCAGCTTGATCTAAGGGCAAGAGGGAAGAAACTAGAGATGTAAATCAGATTAGATTAGATTAGATTTCCCACAATGTGGAAACAGGCCCTTCTGCCCAACATTAGTGAACTAGAATTGTAATTATTAATGCGGGTGATAGATTGTAAGACTATAAAATACAGGAGCAGAATTAGGTATTCAGCACAACGAGTCTGCTCCACATTCAGTTGAGGCTGATATGTTTCTTAATCCCATTAAAGATGGTCTTCGATAAGGTGCCGCACAGGAGGCTACTGAATAAGGTAAGGGCTTATGGTGTTAGAGGCGAGTTGCTAGCATGGATAGAAGCCTGACTGTCAGGCAGAAAGCAGACAATGGGGATAAAAGGGTACTTCTCAGGATGGTAGCTGGTGATGTGGTGTTCCGCAAATCTCACTTTTGGGACCACAATGTTTCACTTTATATATAGATGAAGGAAGTGAGGGCATTCTGGCTAAATTTGAAGATGATACAAGTTAGATAGAGGGACAGGTCACATTGAGGAGTTGGTGGTGGCGGGGTGAGGGGGGGTGCGTGGTGGCTGCAGAAGGATTTCGAAAGGTTAGAAGAGTGGTCAAAGTAGTGGTAGATGGAGTACAGTGTGGAAAAGTGTGAGGTCATGCACTTTGGTAAGAAGAATAGAGGCATGGATTATTTTCTAAATGGGGAGGAAATTCAACAGTCTGAAGTGCAAAGAGACTTGCGAGTTCTAGTCCAGGATTCTGTCAAGGTAAACTTGCAGGTTGAGTCAGTAGTTAGGAAAGCAGGTCAATGTTGGCATTTATTTTGAGAGGACTTGAATAGAAAAGCAAGGATGTACATCTGAGGCTCTACATGGCTCTGGACAGACAACATTTGGAGTATTGTGTGCAGTTTTTTGCCCCATATCTCAGGATGGATGTACTGGCTGTGGATCATGTTCAGAGGAGGTTCATGAGAATGATCCCAGGAATGAAAGGCTTAACATATGAGGAACGTTTGAGGACTCTAGGTGTATGCTTGATGGAGCTTTGAAGGATGAGAGGGGATCTAATTGAAACAGTAGAGAATACTGAAAGGTCTGGACAGAGTGGATGTTGGGAAGATGTTTCCATTGGCAGGAGAGACTAGGACCTGAGGGCACAGCTTTAGAGTAAAGGGAGGACCTTTTAGAATGGAGATAAGGAGAAACGTCTTCAGCCAGAGAGTGGTGAATCTATGGGATTCATTGCCACAGACCACTGTGGAGGCCAGATCATTGAATATATTTAAGACTGAGATAGATAGGTTCTTGATTATCAATGGGGTCAGTGTTTATGGGGAGAAAGCAGGAGAATGGGGTTGAGAAATTTATCAGCCACGATTAATGGTGGAACAGACTCAATGGGCTGAATGGCCTAATTTCTACTCCTATGTCTCATAGTCAATGATAACTGATGAGTACAAGCTGATCCATAAAACGTTTTCATGTCACCTCTAGAAATTCAAAGGGATCAAAATTAGGAGAGTAAAATGAAATCAAGTAACCAAAATAAAGAATGGATAGCTGGAAATACACTCAGTCATGTCCTCAGACCAGAAAGGAAGGTACTGAAAGTGGAGGTAAAGAATTGGAAGCTAAGGTGTTTCCATTGTAGCAAGGTGAGACATGTTCATTCACAATGCTTTGAGTTGTGAGGCAAATCTGGGACCTGTTGGAGCTCTCAAGAGTTCAAAAAGGAAACTCAGTGAAAAGACCATGGATAAGATTGTAGCTTTAACTGAAGCTAAGAGACTGGGGATAAACATCACCTATGAGTTCAGGAATATTTAGGGTACATGAGAGATGTGAAGAGTTTTATTTCAAGGGAAGGCCATCTTAATAAATGAAATATTATTGGCTGGCTTTGATTTTTTTCAGACTTGACAATTCACGTTAATAATTTGGGGGAGGGAGATGATGTCTTGTAAATTGGTAAATTGGGAATAGAGATGTCACTGGGGTTTTTGTTTTAAAAAAAACTAAACCAGTATCAGAAGATGCAATTGGCATTACGGAGACTTTCAGATTGTTGTTAGCTCTTAAACTCTTTGAAGTCTATGTTCAGCATGTTAACAAGGAAGTGCTAATTTACAGTAACCATCCTCCATTTGTCTTCATTGGAAATTGTATAACTTTATTACATTACAAATCTTTTAACTTTGAGGATTTCAAGAATAACGAAGCTTGATTTCTGGCTGTTAGCCCAGTGAGGCATGACAATGCAAAATGGTTGGATAAAGTTTAAATGAACAAACACTGTATATAGGAAATAAGCATAATATAGCAAGTGAAGAGGGCTCTCAGTAGAACATAAACCTGAACAATGTTGTGTGAATTCAATGTTATTACTTGAGTTTTTCCCTGTCTCTAACTACCAAGCCTGAAAAACCCACTTAGCGTTATCGGGATATACAGCACAGAAACTGACCTTTCAGTCTAACTGATCCTTGCCGACCAGATATCCTAAATAAATCTAGTCCCATTCCCTAGCATTTGGCCCTTATCCCTCTAAACCTTTTCTATTCATAGCTACATCCAGGTGTTTTTAAATGTGATAATTGGCAGCCTCTACCACTTCCTCTGGAAGTTCATTCCATACACGCACCCCCCCAACATGAAAAAGTTTCCCTTAGCTCCCTTTTAAATCTTTCCCCCCTCACCTTAAACCTACACCCTCGAATTTTAGCTTCCTCCACCCCAGGGAAAAGATCTTGTCTATTTATCCTATCCATGCCCCTCATGATTTTATAAACGTGTATGAGGTCACCCTTCACCCACTCCAAGAAAAAAAGCCCCAGCCTATTCAAACTCTCCCTATAGTTCAAACCCTCCAAACCTGGCAACATCTTTGTAAATCTTTTCTGAACCCTTTCAAGTTTCACAACATTCTACAATGGGGAGATCAGAATTGCGTACAGTATTTCAAAGGTAGCCTAACCAATGTCCTATGCAGTCACAGCATTACCTCCCAACTCCTTTACTCCTCTGACCAATAAAGGTAATACCAAATGCCTTCTTCACTTTATATTGTTAAAAGGTAGAACTAGATGAGTTTAAGTCAAGTTCAAATTGCATTGTGTTTTGAATGGCTTTCAGAGAAGATTTTTGAAACAAGGTACTTGATGATTAACTGCCACCTTTTTTTAGGCTTGCCTCGGCATCATTTACACAGTGTATGTCGACAGTCTGAATGTGAACTTGGAAAATGTGATTGCCAATCTTTTTACATGTTTGGTGCCCGTTGCTGGAGGGTCTCAGGTAAGAGAAATTCTGTTATTTCTACAAAAATTTAACCTTTAGAATTAATCGCCTATTCCTTTGCTTGGGCAGTCTGTTTAATTGCTTTCAAGACTTGAAGGTTCTGGAAACAGGCACAATGATACTTCAGTATGCACTAATGATGTGCACCATTATTAAGCAGTATACAGTCCAGGATGTAATGGGACAAATTATGCCCTTCTTTGTATTGGTCCTTGATTTTCTCAGACATTTGCTACACTCTGTAGATAGCCCCACCTAAATTATTGAAAGCTATTCTGGTCACTCAGCTGATCCGTTTAGTCAATGGTGACTGCCTGTTTCTAGATTCATGCGATTATTTATGCTTTAGACAATTAGGATGATGAGTAATTGGACAAGCGACTGGCATTGATGTAATGTCTGACCTTTGTACAATTGACAGTGTAAGATTCCATCAAAGCCATGAAATCTCATTCCTGAAATCTGAAAATGTTTCTCTATTCCTTTTAATAATTCTATCCGCTTTGCTTAGCAGTTTTAAGAACCTAAGAATAATAGAAATAAAAGCAGGAGAATAATTTGTCATTTAGGATGCTTATGGCTAATCTACCTCAGTTACATCTTCCAGTACTATCCCTGTTGGCTTCAATTTCCTTACTATCTAAATATCTGTCCATCAGGAGCAGAGGCAGGCCATTCAGCCTGCTTAGAGTCTGCTCCCCTGTTCAATGATATGATAATCCTTAACTCCAGAAGAGACTCCTCCGCTTCTTCAAAAATGTAACACCTTATTCTGAAATTATGCTGTCTGATCCCAGACTCTCAAACCAAGGGAGCAACATTTCCAATGTACCCTGTCAAATCCCTAAAAATCTTGAATGTTTCAAAGGGGTCACTTGTCTTCTAAGCACTAATGAGTATAGGCGCAACCTATTCAACCTGTCTTCATAAGATTGTCATTCCATACCCAGAATTTGCCGAGTGAAGCTTCTCTGGACTGCGTTCAAATCCAGTATATCTTTCCTTAGATAGGGCAGAAACTATTCAGTATTTCAGTGTGGTCTGAGTGGTGCTTTGTATAGTTTTAACAAAATTTCATTATTTTTCTATTGCATTTCCTTTGAAATAAATTACTTTCCTTATTTAATCATTGAATTTGGATGCTCGCTTTTTGAGGTATATGCATGAGGATTGCCAAAGCTCGCTCTCCTTTAGCTTTCTGCATTCTTTCTCCATTTTAAATAATATTTAGCTCCTGGTTCTTCTTGCCATTGTGCATAGATTAGATTAGATTCCCTACAGTGTGGAAGCAGACCCTTTGACCCAACCAGTCCAAAGTAACCTACCCAGACCCATTTCCCTCTGACTAATGCACCTAACACTGTGGGCAATTTACCATGGCCAATTCACCTGACCTGCACATTTTAGTAACTGTGGGAGAAAACCGGAGCACCCGGAGGAAACGCACGCAGACACGGGGAGAATGTGCAAACTCCACACAGACAGTTGTCCGAGGCTGGAATTGAACCTGGGACTCTGGTGCTGTGAGGCAGCCTTACATTTCTGCCGTGTTATGTCCCATCTGCCATGTTTTGTCCACTTGCTTAAATATCTATACCCTTGTGTATACTCTGTCATTCTCACCACTTGCTTGCCCATGTATTTTTGTTCCACTTACAAACTTAACTGTGGTACATATATTTAACTCCTTTAAATCATTAAAATATTGTAAATAACTGTGGCTGTGGTACTGATGCCTGCAATAGTCCACTAGTTACAGGTTGCTATCCTGAAAATGTCACACCCCCATCTCAACTCTGTCTTCTGTTAGTTAGCCAATCCTCAATCCATGCTAATATACTACCTCCAACACCATGGCTTCTTCATCTTACTCCTGTGTGGTACCTTATCAAGTTGCCTTCTGCAAATCCAAATATATCACAACCGCTGCTTCCCCTTTATTTATCCTATTTGTTACCTTCTCAAGGAATTCTAATAAATTTGTTGGGCATGATTTCCCCTTCAAGAGGCCATACTGACTCTACTGTCAGTGGATGGTATGATGGCACAGTGGTTGGCACTGCTGCCTTATAGCGCCAGAGACCCGGGTTCAATTCCCACCTCAGGCGACTGACTGTGTGGAGTTTGCACATTCTCCCCGTGTCTGTGTGGGTTTCCTCCGGGTGCTCCGGTTTCCTCCCACAGTCCAAAAATGTGCAGGTTAGGTGAATTGGCCATGTTAAATTGCCCGTACTGTTAGGTGAAGGGGTAAATGTCGGGAATGTATCTGCGTGGGTTGCGCTTTGGCAGGTCGGGGTTGACTTGTTGGGCCGAAGGGCCTGTTTCCACACTGTAAGTAATCTAAAAAAAATCTACTTGATCATCGTTTGTCTTTTGAAAAGCTCTGCTGTTATAATAGGCTGTGTAACATTTTTCCAATAACAGTTGTTAAGCTAACTGGCCTATAATTGGCTGATTCCCGGTACTCTGAAACTGGTCCAGAATCTTAGGATTCTTGAAAGGTTACTCCCCAGTGCATCAATTATCTCTGTAGCTACTTCCTTTAGTATCCTCGGATGCATCCCACCAGGTCCAGGTGTTTATAAGTCATTAGCTCCATCAGTTTCCAATGTTAGTTATTATATTTGTTTCCTCTCCTTTTGCTACTTAATTATTTTGTAAATTTAGAATGCTATCGGTGACTTGCACTGTGAAGACTGATGGAAAGTGTTTATTCAACTCTGCTCCCACTGTTACTTCCCAAGCCTCATTCTCAAAGTGTTCACTCTGGCTTCTCTCCTCCTCCTGTGTATATTTAAAGAAGTTGCTGTCTGTGTTGACATTACTGTAAGTTTACCGTTAAAGCTTATTGTCTCCGTCTTTATTTTTTAAGATAATCTTTTGTTGGTTTTCCATATCCCTGAATATTTAGTTCCCAACTTTGATCACCTTGCGACTATGTCTCCGTAATGGCAATAAGATCATGCCCATTTATCTATATTTGAGCAGTTAATGCATGTTTTTGTGTCAAGTATGTTATACGTTTAAGTAAAGAGCCACTAATTTTGCCTGCATATCATTTTACTTCCTTTGACCCTATTTACTGCTGCTTTTCTAGGTTTGTACACTCCATTCCTGTCCCACTCTGGGCATTGTTATTCAAACAGCTGCCCAGTAATGTTACCAAATGTTGTTGCTTTGTCAGTCTGTATTCCCCATTCCTCAGTTCACTACCATTAAGCCTCAAACAGTTAAAGCCCTTTACAGGCCTAGTTATTTGATTTTCCATGACACTGGTATCAGTGCACTTCAAGTGAAACCCATCCCATTTAAAAAGTTCCTTTATATGCCAGACTGTTAACCATTCCAGCCACACCAATCTTTTGAGTCACATATTTAACTCTTGACTGTATTCATCCTTTGCCAGTTTTCTTTGCTCCAGTAGTAATAGAGATTATTACCTTAGAGATCTGCTTTTTAATTTCTATGTCCATTTCTGCTTGAATATACTTTGACAGAGCATTTGTAGTAAAAAAAAGTCTGAAGGTTCATAATCCTGTCAGTGAGGAATTCTATCCCAAGTGGCCAACAACATATTCAAAGTTCTAATCTCCTCAGGCAGAACACTGACTTTCCCAATAATACACTGCAAAACACTAAAAAGTTTATGTTTTAATGAGTGATTTTAATGACTTAAGTCAATGGGTTTCACGATTCATCTGTCTCTGTGTTAGAAAGGTGAAATTGTTGTAATGGCAGATACACTCAAATGCAACAAGATCTGGACAATAACTAGGCTTGGACTGATAAGTGCCACATAACATTCACAGCATACAAATGCCAGGCTATGACCATCACCTTGACATTCAGTGGTGTTACCATAACTGAATCCTGGGGGTTATCATTGACTGGAAACTCATCTGGACTCATCACATAAACACGATGACTACAAGAGAAGGTCAGAAGCTGTGGCAAGTAACTGACCTCCTGACTCCCCAAGTCTGTCCATCATCAACAAGGCACAAGTCAAGAGTGTAACAGAATACTCCCCACTTGCTCGGATGAATGCAGCTCCAACAGCACTCAAGAAGTTTGACACCATCCAGGACAAAGCAGCCCGTTTGACTGGTACTATATCCACATCCACTCCTTCCACCACCAACACTCAATAACAGCAGAATGTATAATCTCCAAGATGACAACAGAAATTCACTGAAGATCCTCACACAGCACTTTCCAAACCCATGACCACTTCCATCTGATGGACAAGAGCAGTAGATATCGGGAAACCTTCAAGTTCCCCTCCAAGCCTCTCACCACCCTGACTTAAAAATATATGATCGTTCCTTCACTGCGACTGGGTCAAAATCCTGGAATTCCCTCTCTAATGGCATTGTGGGTCAACCCACAGCAGGTGGACTGCAGCGGTTCAAGAAGGTAGCTCACTAATTGATGTTGTAAATTCTATAATGTCTTAACCTATTAATTAAAGAAGAATACACATTCTACCTTTGCCAGTTAACTGAAAAATGCTTTCTCTCCATTTTAAAAAAATTTCTAATCCAGCTGTGTTCAATGTAGGGATGTATGGCCAGAAGAAAATAAAATTTTTTTAAATTGACAATGGTTCATTGGGAAAGAAGTTGGAGGCGATGAAAATTGGAGCAAGGCAAATTAGCCAAATTGTTGCTGACATCGCTGACTGGAGACCTATCAGTGTGGTTGCTCCTCCTTGGTTTATAAGTTCTACCTGTACGGCTCATTTGAGGACCCTTCTAAAATATCATCTCATCTTACTGCTGTAAGAGATTCCCTGATCAACATTACGACTCATTCTCTTTTACCTCTTTCCCTGTCTTCCAGAAGACCGTATATCCTGGTTGAGCTGCTATACAGCATCCCTCTCAACCATATCTCAGTGACAGCGATTACACTACATTTCAGTGTGTTAATTTGCGTCCTCAATGCGACTTCTTGCATTAAAATACATACCATCCAACCCTCCCTAACTCCTTTGTGCCTTAACTGACCTATATTTCCTATGCTTTCTTGACTCACTTGCAGTCTCTTGTAGTTCTGGCTGTGCATCTACCCCTGCTAAACTGTTTCTCTGAATCCCACAACTTGCCAAGTTAGTTTAAACTCTCCCCAACAGCACTAACAAGCATTCCCTCAAGAATGCTGGTCTCATTCCAGTTCGAGAGCAACCTATCCACCTTGTCTAGGTCCCAATGTCCCAGAAGTCTTAAGCCCTGTTTCCTACTCCATCTCTCCAGTCACACATTCATTTGGACTAATTTCTTAGACTCATTAGCACCTAGCAATAGAAGTAATCCAGAGATTACTGTCTTTGAGGTTCTGTTTCTCAACTGATGTCCTACTTCCTAAATTCTGGTCTCAGAACCTCATCCGTTTTTCTATTATCGGTACCAATATGAACCATTTATCTCTGTTTGTTTGTCCTCCCCCGGCAGGATGCCATGCAGGGACATTCATGGCCCCAGGGTGGTTATATACCTTTCTGGAATTTCTTTTGCAACTGCACCAATGCCTGTCTGTTCGCCTTACAATTGAATGCGCCACTACTATACCCCTGCCATTCTTCCTCCTCACCTCTTGTGTAGTTGACCCACTCACAGGGTGATGAAGTTAGCTCCCATTACTTTCTCTTGCACAGTCATCTTCCCCAACAGCATCCAAAGCTTTAAATATGTTAGAAAGGGGGATAGCCAAATGAGAGACCTTGACACTGCCTGATGGTCATCTATATTATGTGACCACCTTGTGCTATCCGCAGCATCTGTTCAATATGGATGCAGGATACAGTTCAAGAAACTTGTATTAATGACATATAAAGATTGACTAGCATTGTAGAGGGCTTTTGAGATAATTTTGTAGAAACATAGGTACCAAGAGAAAACAGGGGGAAGAATAACTTGTGGAGGGGAAGGGGGCAGGCACATTGAACTAGAGTATAGATTAATTCAGAATTTGTAAGGATTAGATGTGTGGCAAATATGCAACAGTCTAAGTAGATTTGGAATGTATGTTTATATTGCATATATTTTAAGTAAAGTTACTGAGGCTGCAGACAAGTTGCCAAACTATGATGTAGTAGCAATAACAGAGACTTGGCTCAAAAAAATGGGAAGATTGGGATCTTAATATTCTTAGTTAAAAGGTATTCCAGAAAGAGCGCAAAAGAGAAGAAAGATTGGTGGCATTATTTTTCAAATAAATTGTAGCACTGGAAATCAAGTAAATAATTGAATGGTCAAAGACAGAATATATTTGGTTGAAATTAAGGATCAAGCACCTCCACTGACGGCTATTACGTAGTGAAGAGCTAGTAGCCCCAGTGGGGTCACAGTTGAAAATTTCGGATTATGAGGTCTAAAATCACAATGGCCTACTCTCCTCCTCCTGATACTCCAGTTCTTGTTAAAAGGTTGAAAACATTTTCAAGCTTTGAAATTATATTATGGTGAAAAAGAATTTAGGACACATTGTTGTAGACCACCAAATAATAGGAACACGATGGAGAAATGTGTTGGGTAAGCTAATGGAGCTAAAGGTAGTCACGTCTCCTGGCCCTGATGGAATGCATGCCAAAGTACTAAAAGAGATGGTGGGGGAAATAGGAAATCCCCCAGTGGTAAGTTACGAAGATTGCTGGACTCTGTGGCAGTTCCAGCAGATTTGAAAGCAGCAAATGTGACATCACTGTTTAAAAAAAGGAGTTGAATCAAGGACAGGTAACTATATGCCTGTTAGTCTAATTTCTGTATTGGGAAAAATGCTTGAATGTATCATCAAGGAAGAAATAGCAAGACATCTGGATAGAAATTGTCCCACTGGGTAAATGCAGCATGGGTTCATGAAATGTACGTCATGTTTAACAAATTTACTGGAATTCTTTGAAGATGTTTTGAGCATGGTGGACAACAGGGAATTGATGGATGTGGTATATTTGGATCTCCAGAAAGCATTCAATAAGGTGCCACATGAAAGGCAACTGCATAAGATAAAGGTGCACATTGTTACAGGTAATGCATTGGCAGGGATAGAAGATTCGTTAACTAACAGAAAGCGTAGAGTGAGGATAAATGTTTTTCTAGTTGGTGATCAGTGGTTAGTGATGTTCCTCAGGGATCAGTGTTGGGAGCACAATTGTTTATAATTTATATAGATGATTTGGAGTTGGGGACCAAATGTAGTGCGTCAAAGATCAGAAATGACATTAAAATGAGTGGTGGAGCAAAGTGCGCAGAGGACACTAAGTCTGCACAGGAGTTTGGATAGATTACGTTGGTGGGCAAGGGTCTGGCAGATGGAATACAGTGTTGGTAAATGTAGGTAGGAATAACTGTAAAATTCATTATTGTTTAAATGGTGAGAAATTGCAACATGCTGTTGTGCAGAAGGACCTGAATATCCTTGTGCATAAATCATTACAAAGTTGGTTTGCAAGAGCAACAGGTGACTAAAAAGGCAAATGGAATATTGTCCTTTATCACTAGAGGGATTGAATTTGAAAGCAGGGAGGTTATGTTGTAGCAGCATAGGGTGCTGGTAAGGCCACAACTGGAGTACTGTGTACAGTTCTAGCCTCCTTACATGAGAATGGCTGTACTGGCACTAAAGAGGGTGCAGGGGAGTTTCACTCAGTTGATTTCAAAATTAAGAGGAGAGATTGAGTAGACTGGGATTATACTCATTGAAATTTCGAAGAATGAGGGGGATCTTACAGAAATACAAAATTATGAAGAGAATAGATAAGAAAGATACAGGGAGGTTGTCCTCTTGTGGGTGAAACTGGAACTAGGGGACATAGCCTCAAAATAAGGGGGAATAGGTTAAGGACTGAGGAGGAACTTCAATCTGTGGAATTCCCTGCCCATTGAAGCAGTTGAAGCTGCCTCATTGAATGTTATTAAGGCAAAGATAGATGTTTGAGCAGTAAAGGAATTAACGGGTATGGTGTGTGAGTGGGTAAGTGAAGCTGAGTCCATGAAAAGATCAGCCATGACCTTGTTGAATGGCAGAGCAGGCTCAAGGGGCCAGATGGCCTACTCCTGCTCCTTGTTCTTATTTTCTTATGAAATAGATTTGCAGGAAATTTACAGGAAGATCAAAGAATTATTAAGAATTGTGATAATGAGGTCTTCAGTAATCCTGACTATAGATTGCAGTGGTAACTGGAAATCAAAAGGAAGAAAGAATTCCTGAAATGTATGCAAAGAGGACTCATTTAATCTATGTATTTCCACCTCATTAACAGAGGGAGTAGTGTTAAACAGAGTTCTAGGTAATGAATTGGGACATTTGACAGTGTTTCAATAGGGACCACCTAGAGAACAGTAATCATGGGAAATGACTATATGAATTGGAAAGTTTAGAGGGACATGGGACTAGTGCTGACAATTGGGACTAGATTAATTTAGGATACCTGGTCTGCATGGAGGAGTTGGACATAAGGGTCAGTTTCTGTGCTGTACATCTGTGACTGTAATTGAGCATAAAATGGCATCATAAGAAATGACATCACCACAGGAAATGACATCACCAAACCCAAGGAAACTCAAACATTTAAATAGAATGCAGGCTACACCACCAGTGCGTCATTCAGAGGCTCACTGAAGATGTCACCTAGTATGGTGATGAAACATCTGAAAACGAACCTTCCAGCTCAGCGAGCCAATCTACATCCAGAACCTTAACCTGAGCTACCAATCTTCTCAAAGCTCACTATCTCCAATGGGTGCAATATGCTAAAATTGGCCCGAAAATGGGAAACCAATGCCAGAGCGCCATCCGCGAGCAGCTGTACTTGCTGCACGAATGTCTAAGGAAACAGGTATTACCTAAATGTTTTAAATACAAACCTCCCCTTAACACCCCACTAGTCAAAAGAATAGCAGAGCAAAACAGCCGCAGAATACTTAGAGAAATTATTAATAATGCCCACAACAGATTCTATAAAATACAACCTGGAAATTTTGCGCCAAAAATCTTTACACACTAATGCAACAGACCATGAGTGGACAGACAGAGTACAACAAGCCATAGATATTAGACAGAGACAAAGACAGAAAATGAAAAAAAACTAGACCTGCATATAAAACTAGACAAAAACACACAAAGTAACAACACTGACAACACAGAAGCACGGATAAAAAAACATATCTGACCGACCCTTAACAGCCACTGAAAAAGGATTAAATTACAACTTCCAGGATGCAGACAAGAAAGATTTCTTAGCAGCATTACAAATTACACTGAAAGGCAACCAACTCACAGAAGAAACCCAGCAAGCCATCAGACAGGCAGTCACACCAACATTAAGTAGGAAAAAGGAAGGAAACACTCTCAATACACAAGAAAGGAAAGCACTAAAAAGACTGTAAAAAAGATGAAAACATTGTTATCCTACCTACAGACAAAGAACACTTGACAGTCATCTTAAATCAAAGTGACTACATTGAGAAAGTAAATGCACTACTTAGAGATACCAACACTTACCAACAAGTGGCGATAGACCCAACCCCACAACTCGAGAACAGAATCACAGCCCTACTTGGAAAAACCTCAGAAATCTGGAGAAATAAATAAGACCGACTTTCAAAAGATAAAGCCAGATGGATCCACGCTTCTACGGATTACCCAAAATTCACAAACCAGGAATCCCCCCTCAGACCCATAGTCTTGGTATTTGGAACACCAACTTACAGAATGGCCAATGCGCTGCGCCAAAGACTAAAACCCTTCAAAGAAGACTTGCGTTACTCCATCCATTCCACCCAAGAATTCCTGAAGACCATCAAAGACACCAAGAAAGAAGAGGATGAAATAATGGTCTCCTTTGATATCACAGCTCTGTTCACATCCATCAACCTCAGCTTAGCCAAGGAAACACTGACTATATTATTAGAAGAACCAATGACGCATACAACAAACACCACCAACTTCATCAGCAAGGACAAGATCGTCAAGCTAGTGGACCTACGCCTTACCACCCACTTCACCTCCAACAACAAAATCTATAGACAAACCAACGGAACACCCATGGGAACTCTGATATCAGGGTTCTTAGCAGAGGCAGTAATGCAGAGACTCTAACAAACAGCTTTGCCAACAATCCAACCCAAACTTTAGGTCCACTATGTGGATGACATCTTTGTCATCACTAAACAAAATAAATTAGAAGAAACCTTCAAGTCCATCAATTATACCCTTACTGGCATAAAACTCACTAAAGAGGAGGAAAACAACAATAAACTGCCATTCCTAGATATCGCAGTAGTACGAACAGCCAATGGGGAACTTCAAAGCAGTGTCTGCAGGAAAGCAACATGTACATACCAAATACTGAACTACAGAAGCAATCATCCCAACACCCAGAAGCGAAGCTGCATCAGAATATTACTTCACTGAGCCACCACACACTGCAGCACAGAGGAACTAGGAAGAGCAGACGAAAATCGCCTATACAGTGTATTCAAAAAGAACGGGTGCCCAATGAACCAATTTCTGAGCAACAAACCCAAACAAGCAGACAAAACACATCCAGAAACCTTAGCCACTCTCCCCTACATCAAAGACATCTCAGAAATGACTGCTGGACTACTCAGATCACTTGGCACCATGGTAGCTCACAAACCCACCAACACACTAAAACAGCAGCTAATGAACTTGAAAGACCTATACAGACAACAAGCAAAACTAATGTCAAAATACCTTGCAAGAACTGTGACAGACAGAAAACTAGCCACCAGGATACATGAACATCAACTAGCCACAAAACGATATGATCCACTTTCACTAGTATCCTTACAAATGGATGAGGAAGGACACCACTTTGACTGGGACAACACATCCATCCTAGGACAAGCCAAACAGAGACATGCAGAAGAATGCAATGCAGAAACATGTGGGGCTGATTAGGGAACAGAAAGATTCTCTTGGTCGGGAGAAGGGATTAATAGGTGCTAAACAAATTTGTAATGTTCATCTGTTTTCACTGAATATAATGTTGCAAATGCAGCATTAAAGAAAAAGGTAGTGGCAATGTTAGTGAGAATAAGATTGAAGAGGAGTGCTTTAAAGATTGGTAGTCCCCACTTTTAACAAAAAAAGGTCCTAGTCTGTGTGTATTGAACCTTGGGTAACTTTCTGAAGTCTGGAAGTTCTTGAATTTCAAAACTACAGTATGTGCTGTGAAAGAAAACCATATAATTGTTAATTGACTGTTGTCAAATAGGAGAAGGAATTTGATCCCTCAAGATTGGCCCGCCATTCAGTAAGATTGTCACATACACCCTGGGAGTTTTCAAATCATCTGTCATTCCAACTTCTGAACTCTGATATTTAAAGACCTATCTTTAAATACTTTCATTGATCTGGCCTCCACAACTTTGAGGTACAGAATTCCAGATATTTATGATGAGAAGAAATACCTGAACATCTCAGTTCTAAATTCTGAAAATTATATTCCCAATTTGAGGAACCCCCCATTCCCCCAATGGAAACATGTTCTCATCTACCAAAAGAGAAAATGCTGGAAAATCTCAGCAGGTCTGGTAGCATCTGTAAGGAGAGAAAAGAGCTGACATTTCGAGTCTAACTGAACCTTTGTCAAAGCTAAAATAAAAAGGGAGAAATAGGGAGGTATTTCTTCTTGACTGAGAGAAGGTGAGTCATGGCTCCAGAAGCAAAGGTAGCAATAAAGAGATGATAATGACACAGTGCATAGAGAAATTATAGGGAGATTAGGAGCTGTGAATGACCAAGGCTGAAGCCAATGCTATGTGATAAAATATGTGGGGGATGGGTGAAGCAGAGGCAAAATGGAAAACAGGGGAGAAGGGTAGCAAAGGGGGAAGAGGAGAGGAAAAAGGTGATGAAAGAGTGGGGAACGAGAGAAAGAGAGACAATCAAGAAATAAGAGGTACAGAACAGTGAAAAAATTTTTTAAAAAGGGGTAAATAAAATTACGGAGCAGAATGAAAACAGAGGGGTTGAGATGGGATAATCATCTGAAGTTGTTGAATTCAATGCTGAGGCCGGCAGGCTATAACATTCCTAGTCGGAAAATGAGATGCTGTTCCTCCAGTTTGCGTTGAGCTTCACTGGAACATTGCAGCAGGCCAAGGACAGGCATGTGGGCATGGGAACAGGATTGTGTGTCGAAGTGGCATTCTCCCCTGTTTTCCATTTTGCCTCTGCTTCACCGATCCCCCACATATTTTGTCACATAGCACTGGCTTCAGCCTTGGTCATTCACAGCTCCTAATCTCCCTATAATCTCTCTATGCACTATCATTATCACTCTTTATTGCTACCTTTGCTTCTGGAGCCATGACTCACCTTCTCTGAGCCTATCATAAATACCTCCTTATTTCTCCCTTTTTTTAGCTTTGACAAAGGGTCAGTTAGACTCGAAATGTCAGCTTTTTTCCCTCCTTACAAATGCTGCCAGACTTGCTGAGATTTTCCAACATTTTCTCTTTTGGTTTCAGATTCCAGCATCCGCAGTAATCTGCTTTTATCCCATGTTCTTATCTATCTTGCTCCTGAGAATCTTCTGTTTCGATGAGATCCCTCCTCATCCTTCAAAACTAATGAATGCATTATAGTAATAAGTAATAACCTATTTATTGACAAGTCAACCCCTTCATCCCAGGAATCAGCCTGGTGAATCTCTTTTGAACTACCTATGATCCTGCAATGCCAGTATATATTTTAATTGCAGGAACCAAAATTGTACACATCCAGATACTGCCTCGCCAACATCTGTGCTGTTGTAACAAGACTTTTCTACCTTTAAACTCTAACCCCCTGGCATAACAGCCAAGATTCTACTCCCATTAAATTTCAGTTAATTTTTAGTTTTGATGTGGTACTTTTTCAATATTCACATTACCATACAAGTAAACTATAAGTGTTTATGTTGTCTGTTTTTGCGTTGTCTTCGGGCCATGCTGTAAATGTATATGGACAGTACAGTGATGTAAGTTCCAGTACTTGTGGTTACTTATTCTGTAACTCTGTATAACAACGTAGTGTGAAACGTGCTTTTGATTTATTTGAGATTGGTCAGTTCTAAGATGATTTTTGATTGTTGCTCAGTTTGTTTTGATGCAGAATCATTTGAGAGAGGCTGAGTAATCTTGTAGAGTATGCAGACAAATATTAATGCAACTACTGCGAAAGAAGTCACATTGTCAAGTAGAAAGTGAAGCCTTAAAGCTCAGCAACTATTGGAGGCAGTACAAAGCCAATTTCCCATGTCAATATTGAAGTAGCAACACTTTCATTTTATTCAGGAGTACAATTTTTAGAGCGCATTGTGGGTGGCACAGTGGCACAGTGGTTAGCACTGCTGCCTCACAGCGCCAGAGACCCGGGTTCAATTCCCGCCTCAGGCGACTGACTGTGTGGAGTTTGCACGTTCTCCCCGTGTCTGCGTGGGTTTCCTCCTGGTGCTCCGGTTTCCTCCCACAGTCCAAAGATGTGCAGGTCAGGTGAATTGCCCATGCTAAATTGCCCGTAGTGTTAGGTAAGGGGTAGATGTAGATGTAGGGCTATGGGTGGGTTACGCTTCGGCAGGGCGGTGTGGACTTGTTGGGCCAAAGGGCTTGTTTCCACACTGTAAGTAATCTAATCTAAAAGTAATCTAATCTAAACAAGGTATTGAACTATTAAAAAGAAGTATTTTGGTACAAGTGGGAACAACCTCTGACAGAGATTCCAACTTTCCTAAGCTCTTGACCAATCAGACTTCTTGATTGAACATTTTAAAGCACAGGCACACCTTCAAAGAATTACAAATACCATGAGATACCTTATTAAAACTTTTCTCAGCTATCCAAAGTTACAGCAATAAAATGGTTAGACTGTGGTTTCATTAGCACATGGTAAGGTTAGAAATAGGCAAAACTAAAGAAATCTAGCACATGGCAAAAGTTAAGTATTTTTATCACAGTTTAAATTTGAGTCTAAAAATGAAATTTGAAACTCACTTTTTTAAAGTATAAAACAGGAAGAGGACTTATGATTCTTTTAAAACAGTCAATTGCCTATTCTCTATAAAGATTTGAATGGTGATCTGCTAGTATCATAATTCCTTGATCACAAATTATATCATGTGTTACAAAGAATTGCATTAAAAATTACATTATCCAAAATATAAAACAATCTCAATGCCATTTTCTTAGAAACATAATTGCACAGATGATGATCTAGGTTCATTAACTTCACCATCTAGTGTACAGAGATTTGCAGGATGATGATAATAATAGTTGTTTGCTGATCATTGCAACTAATCCTTATCAATTGGTCTACAACAGATCTAGATGTGAGGTAATGAAATCTCACACTGGCAAAATGTTTTGGAAACTTGCTACCCACTACCTCCCACAACTATGCCCACTACATACCCTGCCACATGTAGTCTCTCACCCTCACCCTCCCTTAACTCGCATTATCTCCTGCATGCATACCCATTCCCACTCGCTCATGCTCTGTCATGCTCTCTCTCTATCCCACACAATCTCAACTTATCTCCCATACAGAGATCTACTCACTCCTCCTCCTGCCAGCGCACACCCTAGTTGAATAGTCGGGGCAAAGTAAAATATGCCATGGTGTTCACTTTCAGGTCTGTTTAGAATCTGAAAACTACTGATAGTAATCACCTCTGAGTTTTCTCTGTTCCAGGCCCAATTCACTAATATGGAGATGAAGTACTGGAGCTGCAAGAAATTCAACTAATAATAATCGCTGGAAGTACTCAGCAGGTCAAGCAACATTTGTTTCTTTTCCCACATATGTTAGCTGACCCACTGAGTACTCATAAAGCATTTTTTGTTTTATGCCCAATTTACTAATCACTAATCATGATTTAATCTTCCCAACAGCTACTGCAATATCAATTTGTACTGCAGCCACCAACTGTTCACAACATACTATCCAACAGTTTATAAAGGAGCAGGATTCAATATTGAACTTTTAATATCTCCTATCGTCTGATTTACTTTGCTTGATCCCTGCCGCTCATGTTATAAGTTATTGTTAATCAGGAGGTCTTCCCTCATAAACAGATTTTGTCCTTTGAATTTAATGTATAGACCCTCTCAGTAATAGTATTAATTCTTATCACTGTGTTATCTGTTAATGGGCAATGCTGAACTTATGTTGTTCAATCAACTACTTTTTGGTTATTTTAATTGAGTAAGAATATTAATTTCATGTAATACATTTTCCTTAAGAAACTGTTTTCGTTGGGAGCTGGAGATAGACAATTGATACAAACGCCGTTATATGATGGTCTTCCTGTGACAAGCACAAGTGTAGCTCTTCTTTTTCAACAACTAGGTAGGTTTGGATTATTCATGCATTTCCTGATTCTATTTTTGTAATTACTCCAGTGTATAGCTGATTACCTAAATTATTACATGTGTGTGATTAGCTCTAGCCATACCTTTATAATGTTGTGATGCCCATTGGTACCACCAATGTAAGAGAAATTAGATTTACATTTCTAGTTAATAGCTGAATGCACAGTAGGATTTCACGGTTAAAAAACTCCATTGTAAACATGCCTTCTCTGATTCTTGATCTTCTAACTTTCAACACCATTTTAAAACTAAATTTTATGATAGTTTTATTCAGCTTTTAGGTAGGCTTTTGATTTGATGCATCAAATTGATTTTATTTACATTGCAAAAGTTGTGCACTCGTACAGACATTTGAAGAAATGCTTAATGATTATATTTTTTATGGTGAGCTAAGACCATTCATGGTACTTAATTTATATTATTGTCAAGTCAGGCAAGAAACAAAAAACTGATAATTTATTTTTGTTTTCAAGTTGCTGTTTATCCACTTGTCTTTGTCTCTCCCTACCTTGCTCATTCCCTTCGCACCTTCTCATATTTTGGTCCCCTCTGGTTCTTTGGCCTTCAGTCCGCTCTCCACTCTTGCTGACCATGCATGATCCACAGCATTCACATTGTGCTTGTAGTCAATGTCTCTGCCCATAGTCATGCCCACCGTCTGTCTTCTCCATCCATCGCAACTCTTTCCTTCGCATATCCTATCTGTGTCCTCGCTGTGCTCTCCTTTTGTGTCATAAACATCTACGTTTGTACCGTTATCAGTTTTAAGCTTTAAATGACTTACCACATCTTGAAAATTATGAACAGACTTGGTGATTTGAGTAGATCTCACTGAAGGTTGTTTTTTTTTTTGAAACAGTGTTAAGTTCAAGCTAATGTTGAAGACTTGTCTGGGTCAGGAAAAGAAATCAATTTTTATGTTTACAAGATTTCAAGTTATAAAATATTTCAGAAGGGGAGGGATAAAACATGTTTGTTACTTGCTGACTTTCTAATCATTTGGGACATCTTCATATGATTCAACAAGGGAAGAAGACACTAGCAGGAGTAGTTTATACAACCCCCCAAAAAGTAACTAGTTGATAGGACAGAGAACAAATCTTGAGATAATGAAGGCTTGTAAGAAAGGGCAGTTGATTAATCATGTATGAGTTCAATCCTCCTGCAGATTGGCAACACAAATAAGTAGGAAGACTTCAGAATGTATTTGGGACTGTTTCCTTTAACAGTATGTTGTGGATCCAATCGGGGATCAGGCTATTTTGGATTTGGTAATATCCAACTAGGCAGTTATAGTAAATAATCTCAATAAACGATCTCCTCAAAAAGTGACCATAACATTGTCGGGTTTGATTTAACTTCTTATTGATGCTTGTACTGAGATACAGTGAAAAGTATTGTTTTGTATGCTAACCAGATAAATCATATCCTAATGACCTTATGTAATAGAATGGATCGCAGAATATAACGTTACAGCTACAGCGAAGATGCAGAGAAAGATGAACCATAACATGAGCGGTCCATTCATACAGCTGGTAACAGCGGGGAAGAAGCTATTCTTAAATCTGGTCATAATTGTTTTCAAACTTTTGTAACTCCTGTCCAAGGGCAGTGGGTGGAAGAGGGTATAATGGGGTGATATCATTCACTGAATTGAATTATTTCTAAGTGCTGTGATACCACGTCCCTAACAATGGATTCTAGTATTTTCCATGTAAATAATGTTAACGGTCTTATAGTGCTGTGGTTCTGTTCGCCGAGCTGGGAATTTGTCTTGCAAACGTTTCGTCCCCTGTCTAGGTGACATCCTCAGTGCTTGGGAGCCTCCTGTGAAGCACTTCTGTGCTGTTTCCTCCGGCATTTATAGTGGCCTGTCTCTGCCGCTTCCGGTTGCGGCAGAGACAGGCCACTATAAATGCCGGAGGAAACAGCACAGAAGCGCTTCACAGGAGGCTCCCAAGCACTGAGGATGTCACCTAGACAGGGGACAAAACGTTTGCAAGACAAATTCCCAGCTCGGCGAACAGAACCACAACAACGAGCACCCGAGCTACAAATCTTCTCCCAAACTTTGGTCTTATAGTGCTTTCTGGATGCCGCATTTTAGGAAAAATGTAAAACATTGGAGAGAGTGCAAAAGAGTTCAGGAATAACATTCTAGGGATGAGAAACCTCAGTCATTATGTCTTTTTGGAAAGATTGGGACTGTTTACCTTAGAGAGAAGAAGTTAAGAGCTGATCTCATGGATATTTTCAAAATCACAATCAGTTTGGTGAGAGTAGATGAGAAGGAATTGTTCCATCTTGTTTGAGAATCGAGAACCAGAGGGTACAGACTGAAGTGTTTAGCAAATGAAACAATTGTGAAATGTAAAAAATGTTTTTGCACAGTGATTAGTTAGGCTCTGGAATGCATTGTTTGGAAGTGTGGTTAGAAGCAGTTTCAAGTGAGGGTATTAGATTATTATTCAAATAGAATTTGCAGGATTACAGGGCAAAGGCAGGAGATTGATATTACACCAAAATAGTCAGCTGGTGCAGACGTACTCAGCTGAATTTCCTCCTTCTGCATGTAAAGATCTATTTTGTCTCTTTGTCCCTCAGCTGTCAGATTGTCATTTCAAGAAAACTGGCTTATTCATATCTTTTCCAGAAGCACATCCAACTTCTTTACCTGATGTGAACTTTATGATTTAAATCTCTCAGCAACATGGTTGACTCTTAATTGTGCTTTGAAATGGCTAATTAAGCCATACAATTGTATGCAAACTTTGAATAGTTGAAGACACACTCCCAACATCTTAGGAATGGGTAATAAACACAGCCTTGCAATTTAGGAGTGCATGTAAGTTTAGCAAATGGACTGCATTGGAGTTTAGGGATGCGGCATTTCTGTTGTCCATTTGGTCATTTGCAAACCCACATTACACTTAATGTGGATGTAAGCTTTTTCGCTGAGCTGCAAGGTTTGTTTTCAAACCTTTCGTCACCATGCTAGGTAACATCAGTGAGCTTCTCGTGAAGCACTGGTGTTAATGACCTGCTTTCTATTTAAGTATTTAGTTTTCCTAGGCTTGGTGATGTAATTTCCTGTTCTTTTTCTCAGTGGTAAATGGCGTCCAAGTTGATGTGTTTGTTGATAAAGTTCCGGTTGGAATGCCATGCTTCTAGGAATTCTTGTACATGTCTCTGTTTTGGCTTGTCCTTAGATGGACGTGTTGTCCCAGTCTAAGTGGTGTCCTTCCTCATCTATATGTAAGGATGTTATTGAGAGTGAGTCATGTCTTTTTGTGGCTAGTTGGTATTCGTTTATCCTGGTGGCTAGTTTTCTGCCTGTTTGTCCAATGTATGTTTGTTACAGTTCTTACACGGTATTTTGTAAATGACATGAGTTTTGCCTGCTGTCTGTATAAGAACTTCCAAATTTCTTAGTTGCTGTTTTAGTGTGTTGGTGGGTTTGTTGGCTACCATGATGCCAAGGGGTCTGAGTAGTCTGGCAGTCATTTCTGAGATGTCTTTGATGTAAGTGAGAGTAGCTAGGGCTTCTGGATGTGTTTTGTCTGCTTGTTTGGGTTTGTTGCTCAGAAATCGGTGGACTGTGTTCATTGAGTACCTGTTCTTTTTTAATACACTGTATAGGTGATTTTCTTCTGCTCTTCCTAGTTTCTCTGCGCTGATATGTGGCGGCTCATTGAAATAATGTTTTCATGCAGCTTCATTTGTGGGTGTTGGTATGATTGCTTCTGCGGTTCAATATTTGGTCTGTATGTGTCGTTTTCCTGTGGGCGCTAGTTTGAAGTTCCCCATTGGTTGTTCGCTCTACTGTGACATCTAGGAATGCCAGTTTGTTGTTGTTCTCCTCCTCTTTAGTGAATTCTATGCTAGTAAGGATATTATTGATCGTCTTGAAGGTTTCCTCTAATTTTATTTTTGTTTAGTAATGACAAAGGTGTCATCCACGTAGCGGACCCAAAGTTTGGGTTGGATGGTTGGCAGTAATGCAGAGACTCGAACAGACTGCTCTGCCAACTATCCAACCCAAAAGAAGCTTTTTCCTGCAATTTTACATGGTAAGTTACAAAGTGTCTTTATATTTGACCTGAAACATACACTATGGCACAGTGGTTAGCATTGCTGCCTCACAGCACCAGAAACTCAGGTTCAATTCCCACCTCAGGCAACTGTCTGTGTGGAGTTTGCACATTCTCCCCGTGTCTGCATGGGTTTTTTCTGGATGCTTTGGTTTCCTCCCACAGTCCAAAAATGTGCAGGTTAGGTGAATTGGCTATGCTAAATTGCCCTTAGTGTTAGGTGAAGGGGTAAATGTAGGGGAATGGGTCTGGGTGGGTTGCTCTTCGGAGGGCCGGTATGGACTTGTTGGGCCGAAGGGCCTGTTTCCACATTGTCAGTAATCTAGTTAGTAATCTAATCATCATTTGATGTAAATTTGTGATAAGTGTGAACTGTACGGCAGACATATTCATTACTTAGACTCAGTGATTAATGAAATGTTTAAATGTCCTTCGATAATCAGCAAAAAGAGAAACATACTGAGCTTAATTAATATTGAAAAGAACCCAATTTTAAAGTACTATAAAGCATGCTCAAGAGAAGTTGTCTCGAGTCACACAGATTTGATGTCTTAAAAGTTTTTGTAGTTCGGCCCAATAAATCGTAATAAAAATGTCAGTTACACTTCATGAAGTAATACTATGAAGAAGCAAGTAAGTTATTTATAGTGTCTTGTTCCAGTATTGCTGTTTCTAATTTTCTGCTGAATTCACAGACTTTTTTTGGAAGAAATAGTTTTAGTTTTGAAAAGCAACAATTTTATGGGAGTCATAAAGAAAAGGAAGTACTAGTATTTAAACAGTACCATCTATAACCTCACTATGTACAAAAATGTCTTTATAATCAATTAGTTAGTATTGAAGTACAGACATTGTAAGTTAATAATTTTGATGATAAAAGCAATAGATCAGAACTATTCAGAAAAACAATTATCAACAGGTTTTTAAACCAGACTTGCACCAACATGTCAAATAATTTGTAACAATTTTAAAATGCATTGTGTATATTGTTCCGAAATTTGCTTATAATTTGTGGCGTGACAGAAGCTTCGGCTTTCTTAGAAACTTTATATTTAGATGGTTTAGGCATTTTTACAGTTGAATTTTTCTACATATGATTTTCCTTGTTGTTTGGATCACTTCTGAATTGCAACTGTCAAAATCAGACTCGTGCAGAAATCCAGAGAATTTGAAATCAGTGTCTGGTGGTGTTTGGCAACATTGATTTTTTTAAAAAATTCCCAGGCTGTGACTTGTGCTATATTTATTATATATTTGAAATCATTTGCATGGCATTGAAAAATTGTATTAAAATAGCAAAACTTACCAACTGCATTTACTGAAGTATCTTGTGAGTCATATGCATAAATGGTGCTTTGATGGTTTAAAACTTCAATTTTCATGACATCAAGAAGGTAAAGAGAGCTGAAAGAAACAAGGTAATATATATTTTATGCTTTCCAAGTGCCCCAATAATGCAGAATTCTGTTATTGTTCACTAATGTTTATGCTTCAGTGTATGCTAATTATATTTTCTGGAAGTTTAAGTGTAAAGTATCATGTGAATCTTGAATTCTAAAATGTGCCTGTGCGTCATTGCCATCTGCTGGTTTTGAAATGCATTGCAATGAAAAAAAATGATTGATTCAAAATAAACTAAATCATGGTGAAGCATTCACACTGCATGAAGTGAACATCAAAGTGGAAATTCCCATATGAATTCTAGTACAAATTCCGAAGACAAGTGAGCAGGTTCATTTTTGGCATTGTTGACGAAGAAAGCAATGGTGCCTATGGGAATTCAGATGGTCAGGGACATAGAGTCATAGAGATGTACAGTATGGAAACAGATCCTTTGGTCCAACATGTCCATGCTGACCAGATATCCCAACCCAATCTAGTCCCACCTGCCAACACCCAGCCCATATCCTCCAAACCCTTCCTATTCATAGACCCATCCAAATGCCTCTTAAATATTGCAATTGTACCAGCCTCCACCACTTCCTCTGGCAGCTCAGTCCATAAATGTACCACCCTCTGCGTGAAAAAGTTGCCCCTTAGGTCTCTTTTACATCTTTCCCCTCTCACCCGAAACCTATGCCCTCTAGTTCTGGACTCTCCCACCCCAGGGAAGAGACTTTGTCTATCCTATCCATGCCCCTCATGATTTTATAAACCTCTATAAGGTCACCCCTCAGCCTCTGCTCCATGGAAAACAGCCCTAGTCTATTCAGCCTCTCCCTATAACTCAAATCCTCCAACCCTGGCAGCCTCCTTGTAAATCTTTTCTAAACCCTTTCACGTTCGCAACATCTTTTCAAGGAGACCAGAATTTCATGTAATGAAAGGGAGAACTTAGTTATTGAGATGTACAGCATGAAACAGACCCTTTGGTCCAAACCTTGTTGACCAGGTATCCTAAATAAGTCTATACCCCTTTGGCAGCATTTGGCCCACATTGCTTTAAACACTTCCTCTTCGCAAATATATCCTAGATGCCTTTTAAAAGTTGTAATTGTACCAGCTTCCACCACTTCCTCTGGCAGATCCTTCCATGCAAGCACCTCCGCATGAAAGATTTGTCCCTTCAATCCCCTTTAAATCTTTCCCCTCTCACCATAAGCCTGTACCCTCTAGCGTCGGGACCCCCCCAAACTCAACCAGGCAGACCATGTCTGTATATCCTATCCATGCCCCTCATGAATGTATAAACCTCTGTAAGGTCACCCCTCAGTCCCCGAAGCTCCATGGAAAATAGCCGCAGTCTGTTCAGCCTCTTGCTATAACTTAAGCCCTCCAACCCTAACAACATCCTTGTAAATCTTCTCTGAACCCTGTCAAGTTTCACAACATCCTCCCAGTAGCAGGGAGACCAGAATTGCACCCTATATTCCAATAGTGGGCTAACCAATGTCCTGCACAGTTTGCAGATGACACCAAAATAGGAGGTGTCATGGACAGCGAACTAAATTACCTCAGAGTATATAGGGATCTTGATCTTTTGGGCCACTGGACCGAGGTGTGACAGATGAAGTTTAATTTAGATAAATGCTGAGGTGCTGTGTTTTGGAAAGGCAAATCAGGGCAGAACACATACAGTTAATGGTAAGGTCCTGGGGAGTGTTGCTGAACAAAGAGACCATGGAGTCGAGGACCTTTGAGTCCTTGAAAGTGGAGTCACCGGTCCATAGGAGAGCGAAGAAAATGCTTGCGCTTATTGGTTAAAGCATTGAGTATCGGAATTGGGAGGTCATGTTGCAGCTGTACAGAACGCTGGTTAGGCCAGTATTAGAAAACTTGTAGCCAAAAAGGAGATTAAGTTGTGAATGTAACAAATGAATTAACATAGGTGAGAGATGTCTTGGCACATAACAATACCTTTGTTGCCTGGATTCAGTATGAGAAGAATTTGTTCCAAGCAGTGAATTATAAACTTAAGTTAAAAAAAAAACTTTTGACAAGATGGTGAAAACTTGGGCTGAAAGTCAGCTTTTCTTTTATTTATTGCTAAAAGGCTGATTATGGTCTGTCCTTTGGATCAGATTTTTTTCGAACATTATAAAACCAGAATTTACTCCACAGTATGTAACCAGAGTAGTGCAAATTTTACCTTCAGATTGGAGTTGTGCAGGCAAGGATGAGAGCTAATCCTGTCTTGACCTTGCCAATGTGAGACCAAGGTTATTGTAATGACCATACCTCATCGGCATAAACCTAATCAGTTTCCTATAATAAATTGACAGGAGGTGAGAAATGGTGAGTAAGGAACCATTTTAATGTTAACATTTTGAGTCCAGTGATGCTCCTTCCAAACTTGGCCAATCTTCTATGCATGCTGATATACAATCTCTAACATCATGGACTGTAATCTTACTAAATAGACTAATGTATGGCATCTTATTAAAAGCCTTCTATAAATCCAAATATATATCTACATCTGCTCTTATGTCATATGTTGGTTTGTTTGCATCATTGCCCAACTTGTTAAAGTTAGATGTCCTCCATTTAGATATTTCTTAACCTTTGACTGTGTCTTGTCTATTTCCCTAATAGTTCTGAACCTAAAACAAAGGTACATCCATTAATGAACTATGCCAGAATCCACAGACCCTTGCTCCCATTGCCCTGAACTGCTTAAAATGCCTGATGCCCCATCAAGTGGTTATGTTATATATCACAGTGGGCACATCTTCAGCCTGACTTTTAAATGAATCCTTTCGTTTCAATTCCCTTATGCAACTAACTAATTGATGTACAGCATTCTTAGCCTCTGACCTGCTCCAGTAACCACAGTATTTTTATGTAGCGGTGAGAATAGGAGAGTGAAACCTGAAGTGAAGGCTTTCACAGAAGAGAACTGTAACATCAGAATGTAGACTGTTGTCTTTCTAGGTAGTATCTCAGAATTACAGAGGGTGTGCAGGTTCTGGATTGCGCAAGTTATGAAATCTTTTTTCCTTTGAATGAAAGGCATTGATGGGGATTTCTGGAAGCTGGCGGTGGAGAAAGAAAATTGACAAATTAGTGGAGAGAAGCCTGTTGTTAATGGAATGCTCTGAGATATTTGTGTCATCGATAGCCACAGGTGAGGTGCTGGAAGACTGGAGGTTGGCAAATGTGGTGCCACTGTTTCAGAAGGGTGGTAAGGACAACCCAGGGAACTATAGACCAGTGAGCCTGACGTCGGTGGTGGGCAAGTTGTTGGAGGGAATCCTGAGAGACAGGATGTACATGTATTTGGAAAGACAAGGACTGATTATGCTTACAACATGGCTTAGTGTATGGGAAATCATGTCTCACAAACTTGATTGAGTTTTTTGAAGAAGTAACAAAGAGGATTGATGAGGGCAGAGCAGTAGATGAGATCTATATGGACTTCATTAAGGCGTTCGACAAGGTTCCCATGGGAGACTGATTAGCAAGGTTAGGTCTCATGGAATACAGGGAGAACTAGCCATTTGGATGCAGAACTGTCTCAAAGGTAGAAGACTGAGGGTGGTGGTGGAGGGTTGTTTTTCAGACTGGAGGCCTGTGACCAATGGAGTGCCACAAGGATCAGTGCTGAGTCCTCTACTTTTTGTCATTTACATAAATGATTTGAAGTGAGCATAAGAGGTACAGTTAGTAAGTTTGCAGATGGAGGTGTAGTGGATAGCGAAGAGGGTTACCTCAGATTACAACAGGATCTGGATCAGATGGGCCAATGGGCTGAGAATTGTCAGATGGAGTTTAATTCAGATAAATGCGAGGTGCTGCGTTTTGGGAAAGCAAATCTTAGCAGGACTTTATATACTTAATGGTAAGATCCTAGGCAACAAAGAGACTTTAGAATGCAGGTTCATAGCTCCTTGAAAGTGGAGTCGCAGGTAGATGGGATAGTGAAGAAGGCGTTTGGTAATGCTTTTCTTTATTGGTCAGAGTACTGAGTACAGGAGTTGGAAGGTCATGTTGCAGCTGTACAGGACATTGGTTAGGCCACTGTTGGAATATTGCATGCAATTCTGGTCTCCTTCCTATCGGAAAGATGTTGTGAAACTTGAAAGGGTTCAGAAAAGATTTACAAGGATGTTGCCAGGGTTGGAGGATTTGTGCTATTGAGAAAGGCTGAACAGGCTGGGGCCGTTTTCCCTGCAGTGTTGAAGGCCGAGGGGTGACCTTATAGAGGTTTATAAAATAATGAGGGGCATGGAGAAGGTAAATAGGCAAAGTCTTTTCCCTGGGGTCGGGGAGTCCAGAACTAGAGGGCATAGGTTTAGGGTGAGAGGGGAAAGATATAAAAGAGACCTAAGGGGCAATTTTTCACGCAGAGGGTAGTACGGGTATGGAATGAGCTGCTAGAGGATGTGGTGGAGGCTGGTACAATTGCAACATTTAAGAGGCATCTGGATGGGTATATGAATAGGAAGGGTTTAGAGGGATATGGGCCAGGTGCTGGCAGGTGGGACTAGATTGGGTTGGGATATCTGGTGGGCATGGACAGGTTGGACCGAAGAGTCTGTTTCCATTCTGTACATCTCTATGACTCTATATCCACTGCTTCCTTTTTATCTATCCTCAAAGAATTCTTGTAAACTTGTCAGCCATGATTTTTCCTTCATGCTGACTGTGCTTGATCATTTTATGCATTTTTAAATGCTCTGTTACGACATTCTTTTACAATAGACTCAAGCATTTTCCTAATGACAGACTAAGCTAAGTGAACATGAGGTTAATGTGGCAATGTCTTACTTGTATTCAGGCCATTACATCTGGAGGGTCGATCATCATTTAAGCCCTTTACTTTTCCTCATTTTTCTTATGAATCTGATTTTTAAAATTTCCTGACTTCCTTTTCTGCTTTTGATTTTCAGCTGTTCTTGGAATGCAACTTTTCTTGTCCATTATTGTCATCTATTCATACCTTTGTAATGGCCTTTATTTAAGTTTAAGACTCTGGTTTCAAACCCACATTGGTGACCCTCAAACTGAATGTGAAATTCCATTATGATTTGATAAACTCTTACCAAGAGGCTTTTTCTGTTGCTGCTTTGCTCATTACCATGTCTAAAATACCCTAATTCATGGTTGTTTCTCGAATGTAATGTTCTAAATGTCCTGAACACACACTATGAACTCATCTTGTGGTTGCCTTTGCCAATTTGATTTACCCAAATAATGTGAAAATTAAAGTCTTTCCTGGCTGTTTCTGTTATTTACACCCACGTTATGCCCACGAGAGGTCAATTTGTTTTCTTTCTAGGGCTATATTTGATTTTCAGGGGCTACTTTCTGTCCCCTAATTTATTTATTGGGGGATGCAATCATGTCGTAACAATAACCCCTGTGTTTGTGTTGACATTGAGTGAATGAATCCGCAGAGGAACAAAATTAGAAGAATTCATCAGTAACCTCAAGAATAACCAAGTCTCCATTGAACTTAAAGCCTTAAAACACAACGAAAGCATTATTGTCAACTTCTATAATTTGTTGACCTTATGACATTGCTCCCTTTGCTTCGCTATATATACAAAACATTAGATGCTGCTTGAATGCATTTGTTTTTAAGCTCAGTGCATTTGCCTGATCTCCCTCAAAGATATTGATTTTTAATGGAAGAAAAAGGGCTTGCTTGACTTAGCCAAACTTCTTTAGAGATGCTAATAACTTTAAAGCACTACTTGACTTGTTAAAAACGAACAAATAGTTTGAAATATGTCTGCCTAATGAGGCGATTTTATAAATGTAGTCCCTGCAGACTATTACCTACACACAATAAAGTTTTGAACTTCTGACATTTTTAATGTGATCACACATGACAAAGATTATTTTATAAGATGTTACAATTGCATGTTTACCAAAATGCCAGAAACAAAATGCTCTTATCCTGCTTTACTTGAATAGGGTATTCTCTCCCAGAAGTATATATTAAGTATTTGTCAGAGGCATTTCAGTCAAATTTTCTTTGTTGGGTTAAAATATTTTAAATGCTTCTAATTGCTATACAGCTTAGTTTTCAGATGATGTGCTAAGTATACATGTATTGTAAACAGATTTGTGCCCAGTTTGTTCAGGTACTTGTTCCAATATTAGCGGAATATTGGGCGGCACAGTGGCCCGCAGCACCAGGGTCCCAGGTTCAGTTCCAGCCTCAGGCGACTGTCTGTGTGGAGTTTGCATATTCTCCCCATGTCTGCATGGGTTTCTTCCGGGTGCTTTGGTTTCCTCCCACAGTCCAAAGATGTGCAGGTCAGGTGAATTGAATTCAACTCAGGTGAATTGGCCATGCTAAATTGCCCATAGTGTTAGGTGCATTAGTCAGAGGGGGGTGGGTTACTCTTCAGAGGGTTGGTGTGGACTTGTTGGGCCAAAGGACCTGTTTCCACACTGTAGGAATTTAATCTAATATTTAGTTTGCAGGAAAATGTTCAGTATTTAAAACACAAAGTTAGATATATTCTGGCTTTTAGTGCAGAGTGTTACAGATTATTTTAGTTTTCGTGTTTCCTACTAAAAGGCACTTTAATTCATTTCTGCTCTGTTGTTACACATTCAGTCATGGAGTGAATATTCCATTAATCAGAAGAGAAGAATTTGTTCAAATTCAGCTCCATTTGAAACTGTTCCAGGTGTGTATTTGTAACTTTTTCACTTTTAAAATTTTTAGTCACATTTCCTGAATTCCAAACTCAGAGAAAATCACAATTTGAATTAATGGTAAATTTAAAAATGAAGTATTCCCCTAAATATAAAACTACCTTCACAATGTAAGAACTGTCTACCTGATATTAAATTATGAATAAATTAGAGTTAAAGAAAAACCAAAGGTTTTCGTTGGAAAAGCAAAGGAAAGTTTTATTGAGACTTGTGCAACTGTGGTAGTTTTTGCTTCAGTAGCTGGTGGAGGCAACATCATTAAGCATTTTAAATAGGTTCTTGTTGGATAAGGGAATTGAAGGTCATCTGGTAGATGGGAGTAGATAATTTGAAACACTTAGTTTAGCCATGTTCTCATTCAGTGACAGAGCAGGCTCTCAAGGGACCGAGTGGTTTATTTCTCCTATTTCATGTTCATATTTTATTTCCATTCCTGTAAAAAAAAATTGCTCTTGCACTGCATTTTTGTTGCATTCATTCAAACCAAACCTCTAGGGTTGTTGCTCTTACTGATTATGAAATGAGGTTAAAATCTCAATTACCATCAGTTGGCATGATAATTTAATCTTGCCGTCACAGAATTGTTTGCGTTTTCTCATGTGCTCTTGTATTGAAACCCTTATCTGTGTTTTTTGACCAGTCCTGGTCCTTGTTTCTTGAGTATCCTCCATGCCTGAACTTGGAGAAGACAAGATTGTTTTCATCAACGAATTTTGTCAGTAGATGAAACTGATATTTTAACATATGTTAAACTACTTCGTGGGATCAATAAGCTACAATAGAGTTACAGTCATCATGGCACAGAAAAGAGACTATTTGCTATAAGAGACTATTTCATCAAATCTATGCTTGCTGTCTATAGAGCAGAAATGGATGATGTTGAAGAGGTGGCTTTAGTCATTGTGTTGCAGCTCAGCTTAGCATTCATATTGTTATATAGTACATTCCTGCTGGTTTATTTAGTCGCATGAAAACGTGATTATTTTTAGAGTTAAGCAATCATTAGATAAATTATTTTGCCATTCAGTCTCACTTCCAGATGGAAGCATGGCTTTCAGAATTAGCACTGCGATTGTACATATGTTAACCAGCAGGGAAGCATGTCGCCCAGTAATGTGTCACATATCAACAAAATTAATTCCAGCATTTTAGCTTCATCACAGACTCAATGTCTTGCATTTTGTTTCACTAATAAATTCTTTATTTGTTGAATTTGGGTTCTGAAATAATTCCACAGAGGCCGGTATCCCATCACCAAGTTACCCTTTACTTGCATATGCATAAGTACTTGACACTGGTCCCTTCGTCAGAGCCAGCTTTGAGTGAACAGATCCTGTGATACTCTCGTTTTTATTTGTTTTTACTAATCTCCTGTTTTTTTTCTTCGTTTTTTAATACTGCCGAACTATGTTAGTGCTTATATTTTCCCCATCACCCATGTTGTGTGTGTGCAGTTGAAAGGCACAGGTATACAAAGCTTTATTCAATTTCCACCACCAGGAAGAAAGAAAACACCCAAGTGGCCAGTGACAAGCAGTGCCCTTCTTCGAGGACACACTCTTGTTTTTATTTTTTTTAAACTCCTGTTATTTTTCCCTTTTTGTTCATTACCCCCACACTACCGCCCAACTGTGGTAGTGCTTATTTTTCCCGCCGCACCCGTGTTGTGTGTGTGCTGTTGTGAGACACAGTGAAAGACACAAGGTGCACGAATCTTTATTCAATGTCCACCACCAGGAAGAAAAGAAACACCCAAGTGGCTAGTGACAAGCTGTACCCTTGCACTCTTGTTTTTTTTTTCTTTTTTTCTTTTTTTTACACTCCTGTTTAGTTATATTTAACCCCCACACTACCGCCTAACCGCGGTAGTGCTTATTTTTTTCCCCAGCACCCATAATGTGTGTGTGCAAGTGTGAGATACAGTGAGAGACAAAAGGTGCACAAATCTTTATTCAATTTCCACCACCAGGAAGATAGGAAAACACCCGAGTGGCCAGTGACAAGCACTGCCCTTCACATCAAAGGGCAATGCTGTGTGATCAAACAGTGAAGGGGAGGGCAGGGATTAAATCACTCTTGTTTTTATTTTTTTTTCTCAAAAGCTCTCACCTCCTTTTGCTTCTACCTCCTCCTCCTCCTCTTATTCCTTCTTCCTTCCTTCAGCTCTCTGGATGTGGGGCAGCTAGTCTAGGGACAGTCCCCTTCAAGGAGGAGAGTCCTTGCACATGTGCACACTCACTCACACTGGTCCAACTCTCAAAAGGGAAAACACCCGAGTAGCCAGTGACAAGCAGTGCCCTTCACATCAAAGGGCAATGCTGTGTGACCAAACAGTGAAGGGGAGGGTAGGGATTAAAGCAAAATAGCATTGGAGGGGAAAGTAAAGTACTCCAATCCCCATGATGAACACCTCTCCCTGAACAGCTCAAGGGTGTTGGTAGACACCACCTGTACCTCTCCTGGTTAAACTTTTTTTTTCTTTTTCTTTTTATTTAACCCCCACACTACCGCCTAACTGCGGTAGTGCTTATTTTTCCCCAGCACCCATGGTGTGTGTGTACGCAAGTGTAAAACACAGTGAAAGACACAAGGTGCACAAATCTTTATTCAATTTCCACCACCAGGAAGATAGGAAAAACACCCGAGTGGCCAGTGACAAGCACTGCCCGTCAAACCACAGGGCAATGCTGTGTGATCAAAACAGTGAAGGGGAGGGTAGGGACTAAATCACTCTTGTTTTTATTTTCTTTTCCACCACCAGGAAGATATGAAAAACACCCAGGTGGCCAGTGACAAGCACAGCCTTCACATCAAAAGGCAATGCTGTGTGATCAAAAACAGTGAAGGGGAGGGTAGGGACTAAATCAAAATAGAGTTGGAGGGGGAAATAATGCACTCCACTCCCTGCGGCGCCCACCTCTCCCTGAACAACTCCAGGGTGTTGGTGGACACCGCGTGCTCCTTCTCCAAGCCCAGAATCCCCCCCTTTTTTTTAAGCACCCATGGTGTGTGTGTGTGTAGATGTAAGACACAGTGAATCACTCTTTTTTTTTTTGTTATTTTATTTTTTTGCTTTTTTTTTTAACCCCCACACTACCGCCTAACTGCGGTAGTGCTTATTATTATTTTTTTTCCCCAGCACCCATGGTGTGTGTGTGCAGGTGTGAGACACAGTGAGAGACACAAAGTGCACAAATCTTTATTCAATTGCCACCACCAGGAAGATAGGAAAAACACCCGAGTGGCCAGTGACAAGCACTGCCCTTCAAACCACAGGGCAATGCTGTGTGATCAAAACAGTGAAGGGGAGGGTAGGGACTAAATCACTCTTGTTTTTATTTATTTTTTTTTCCAAAAGGGAAGGAAACACTCAAGTGGCCAGTCACAACTCCAGGGTGTCAGTGGACACCGCGTGCTCCTTCTCCAAGGACACCCGGGCTCTAACGTAACACTTCTGTTTATTTTATTTTATTTTTTTTTCTTTTTTTTCTTCCCCCACACTACCGCCTAACTGTGGTAGTGCTTATTTTACCCCAGCACCCATGGTGTGTGTGTGTGTGCAGGTGTGAAACACAGTGAAAGACACAAAGTGCACAAATCTTTATTCAATTTCCACCACCAGGAAGATATGAAAAACACCCGAGTGGCCAGTGACAAGCACTGCCCTTCAAACCACAGGGCAATGCTGTGTGATCAAAACAGTGAAGGGGAGGGTAGGGACTAAATCACTCTTGTTTTTAATCAGTCAGCCAGGGCTCCCTGATTGGACAAGATTAATAACCCCAATCAGGGAGCTCTTATTCTGAGGTCCACCTGGCAGACCTTCCCTCCCCCTCTAAGTCTGGGGCTTGTTATTTTTCCTGTAGTGTCTCGGGTTTTATTTCCACCAGGTTCACGTCCTCCTACTCAACCCTGGTCATAGGCAACGTGTACCAGACTGAAGTCTGCCTCTTGAATCTGGAGTGTCTCAAAATAATTTTATCCTCTTTAGGCGGTTGGGACACCCGCCATGTCCATCGCAGTCTCCAAGGTTTTTTTGTGACGGATGGTGAGAACCATGGATTCTGATCGCCTTTCCCGCTGTTATGAGAGACTGGGCATGTTTGCTCCCGACCCATTTGAGTTTGCAACTGTAATGTGGTCCATCTGCTTCATAAGGGTGCCCCACCAATCCAAGCGTGGTCCATCTCAGGACCTGACCTCACATCGATCGTGCTTCTTACCAAACTTTGTTCCCTGAAGTAAAGGGTCTCGCTCACTTAACAGAGTTGTATGACTGGCATTGGCATTCCTGATGCTATTTGCACCCCCCTCCCTTCCAGAAAAATCAGATTTAATGTTGTGTGCAGTATTTTCCCCATTAGCAACTCTGTTGGAGTTATCCCTGTAGTTGCACGAAATATGGTCCAATAATCAAATAGGAACGGGGACAATTTGGTATCAAGACTATTTCTTTATGCTTGCCTTCAAACTTTGGACTGCATTTTTCCTTGGGACCATTGGACAGTAGCTGGTGCAGAGCTGTTCTTTTATGCTGAATGCCACTCAACGTTTGGAAATATTCAAATTCTCTGCAGGTAAATGATGGCCCAGTGTCTGTGACCAACACTTCCAGGAGCCTATCTATTGCAAAAGATGATCGCAGCTTTTCACTCATCATCCCTATGTTTGATGAATGAACTCTGCACATCCAAACACTTTAAGTGGGCATCCATAATGACTAAGAATGTTGAGCCCGTGAAAGGGTCGACATAGTCCACATGTAACCGAGTCCAGAGTTTACCTGGCCATGGGTACGAATGCAGAGGAGCTGCTGGAGGTAATTTTTGTCCTTGTTAGCATTCTGGGCACTGTCCACCAATGACACTTTGTCTGCATCCAATCCTGGCCACCAGACATAGCTTCTCACCAACATCTTTGTTTTGAACGCCCATGAATGTCACTGCTAGAGTTCAGCCAATATCTGGTGGTGACCTCTGCTTGGGACAATCACTTTATTCCCTCTAATAAAATGCCATTCTTTATGGTGGTTTGGTCTCACTGGGTCCAGAAAGGTTTCAATTCTGGTTCTGGAGAGGGCACGAATAGGGAGATAATGGACTTGAATGTGTGTCTGAGGAACTGGTGCAGGAAGCTAAGATTTAAATTCTTGGGATCACTGGGGTATGTTTTGCAGTAAGGATAAATTATTACAAGAGGGACGGGTTGCACCTTAATAATCTGGCAGGCAAGCTTGCCACTACAACACAGGTGTGTTTAAACTAAGTAGTGGTGGGGAGGGGACAAACTAGAAATTTAAGAATGAAGGTAAAGGGAAAGTGAGAATAAGAGAAGTTAAGAAAGACAACAGAATCAATGGAGCAGAAAACTCAAGAAGGGATCATGCAGTATGGTCAAGTGAAATAGGGGTTGATAGGAAGTGTGAGGGGAGTAACAAATTAAGAATATTATATATGAATGTATGAAGCATAAGAAATAAGGTGGATGAGCTTGAGGCTCAGTTGGAAATTGGCAGGTACGATGTTGTGGGGATAACTGAGACATGACTTCAAGTGGACAGGGCCTTGGAAATGAATATTCAAGGCTGTACATGCTATTGAAAGGACAGACTGATGGGTAGAGGGGGTGGGGTGGCCCTGTTGGTGAGGAAGGGTACTCAGTCCCTTGTGAGGGGAGACATAGAATCAGGAGATGTAGAGTAAGTATGGATAGAGCTGAGAAATTCGAAGGAGAGAAAGACCCTAATGGGAGTTATCGACAGACCCCCAAACAGTAGTCTTGATGTAGGGTGTAATTTGAAAAAGGAGTTGAAATTGGCCTGTCGCAAAAGTATTACTACAGTTGTTATGGAGGATTTCAACTTGCAGGTAGACTGGGAGAATCAGAATGGTACTGGATTCCAAGAAAGGGAGTTTGTGGAGTGCCTCTGAGATGGATTCTTAGAACAGCTTGTACTGGAACCTATCAGGGAGAAGGCAATTCTGGATCTGGTGTTGTGCAACGAACCAGATTTGATCAGGGACCATGAAGTAAAGGAGCCATTAGGAGGTCGTGACCAAATAAGTTTTAATCTGCAATTTGAGAGGGAGAAGGGAGAATCGGAAGTGTCAGCATTGCAGTTAAACAAAGAGAACTATGGAGCTATGAGGGAGGAGCTGGCCAAAGTTCAATAGTTCAGTACCCTAGCAGGGATGGCAGTGGAACAACAATGGCAGGTGCTTCTGGATATAATGCAGAAGGTGCAGGATCAGTTCATTCCAAAGAGGAAGAAAGATCCTTAGGGGAGGCAGGGGTGGCCATGGCTAACGAGGGAAGTTAAGGACTGTATAAAGATAAAAGAGAAGAAGTATAACATTAGCAAAGATGAGCAGGAAGCCGGAGAACTGGGAAACTTTTAAAGAGCAACAGAGGATAACTAAAAAGGCAATATGCGCAGAAAAAAATGAGGCACGAAGGCAAACTGGCCAATAATATGAAGGAGATAGTAGAAGTTGTTTTAAGTGTCTGAAAAGACAAAAAAGGTTAAGACTAAAATTGGGCCCTTCTAGACAGAAATGGGTGAATTTATTATGGAGAACTAGGAAATGGCAGAAGAGTTAAATAGGTCCTTTGGATCTGTCTTCACTGAGTAAGGCACAAGCAATCACCCAGATGTAATAGTGGCTGAAGGACCTAGGGTAATAGATGAACTGAAGGGAATTTAGGCAGGAAATGGTGTTGGATAGCTTGTTAAGTCTGAATGCTGGTAAGTCCCTGGGACCTGATGCTCTGCATCCCAGGTACTTAAGGAGGTGGCTCTAGAAATTGTGGACATATTGGTAATCATTTTCCAATGTTCTATTGATTCAGGATCAGTTCCTGCAGATTGGAGGGTGGCTAATGTCCTACTTGTCAAGAAGGGAGGGAATGAGAAAACCGGGAACTATAGACCGGTTAGCCTGCCGTCAGTGATGGGAAAGATGTTGGAGTCAGTTATAAAAGATGAAATTACAACTCATTTGGATAGCAGTAACAGAATAGGTCAGTCAGCATGGATTTACAAAGGAGAAATCATGCTTGACTAATCTCCTGGAATTGTTTGAGGATGTAACTATGAAGATGGACAAGGGAGAGCCAGTGTCTGTAGTGTACCTGGACTTTCAGAAAGCCTTTGATAAAGTCCCACGTAGGAGATTAGTGAGCAAAATTAGGTCACATAGTATTGGGGGCAAAATACTGCCTTGGATTGAAAATTGGCTGACTGATAGGAAGCAAAGAGTAGTGATAAACGGGTCCCTTTTGGAATGGTGGTGACCAGTGGGGTACCACAAGGTTTGGTGCTGGGATTGCAGCTGTTTACAATATACATTAATGATATAGATGAAGGCATTAAAAGTAATATTAGCACATTTGCTGATGACACAAAGCTGGGTGGCAGGGTGATGTGATGAGAATGTTATGAGAATACAGGGTGACTTGGACAGGCGAGGTGAGTGGATGGATACATGGCAGATGCAGTTTAATGTGGATAAATGTGTGGTTATCCACTTTGGTGACAAGAACAGGAACGCAGATTACTATCTAAATGGAGTCAAGTTAGATAAAGGGGAAGTACAATGAGATCTAGGTGTTCTTGTACGTCAGTCAATGAAGCTGAAAATGTGTTGCTGGAAAAGCGCAGCAGGTCAGGCAGCATCCAAGGAGCAGGAGAATCCTGCCCAAAATGTTGATTCTCCTGCTCCTTGGATGCTGCCTGACCTGCTGCGCTTTTCCAGCAACACATTTTCAGCTCTGATCTCCAGCATCTGCAGTCCTCACTTTCTCCGTCAGTCAATGAAAGAAAGCATGCAGCTAAAGCAGGCTCGTGAAGAAAGATAATGGCATGCTGACCTTCATAACAAGAGCAATTGAGTATAGGAGCTAAGAGGTACTTCTGCAGCTGTATAGGGCCCTAATGAGACCGCACCTGGAGTATCGTGCGCAGGTTTGGTCTCCAAATTTGAGGAAAGACATTCTGGCTATTGAGGGAGTGCAGCGTAGGATCACGAGGTCAATTCCTGGAATGGCGGGATTATCATATGTTGAAACATTAGGGCGATTGAACTTGTATACACTTGAATTTAGAAGGATGAGAGGGGATCTGATTGAGATGTATAAGATTATTGAAGGATTGGACACTCTGGAGGTAGGAAGCATGTTTCTGCTGATTGATGAGTCCAGAACCAGAGGACACAGTTTAAAATTAAGGGGCAGGCCATTTAGAACAGAGTTGAGAAGAAACTTCTTCACCCAAAGAATGGATATATGGAATGCTCTGCCCCAGAAGGCAGTGGAGGCCAAATCTCTGGATACTTTGAAGAAAGAGATGGATAGAGCTCTTAAAGCTAGTGGAATCAAGGGTTATGGGATAAGACAGGAACAGGACACTGATTGTGGATGATCAGCCATGGCCATAATGAATGGTGATGCTGGCTCAAAGGGCCGAAGAGCCTACTCATGCACCTATTGTCTATTGATGCCCCTTTTCTTTACCCCATCGCCGCCAACTGTGTTAGTTTTACCAGGACCGGATCCTTTTAACGTCCAAAGTCTGATATCGTCAATGGTGACCGGAAGGGTGCCCATAAGTTTAAAACAAGAATAGACTCTTGTGGTGGCAGTGTCATGGGTGGTTTACTGGCCAGTAGGAGGTGGCTCAAGGTATCAGTGTTTGCTACTTGGCCACCCGGACATAGTTCTAACTTGTAGTTGTACGAATGAGAATGAGAGCTCACTGCTGAACTCAACCTGAAACTGTAGGTAACACGGCCTTACCCTCTTTGAGTATCCCTAGCAGGATTTTGAGGTCTGTTACTATTACAAATTTATGTCCCAAAAGGTATTGGTGGAACTTGCTCGCACCAAAGATGACAGCCTTCCTTCTTTCTTTATCTGTGTGTATTTGCGCTCTGCATCTGCCAAGGTCCGGGAAACATATGCTGCTGATACCGTATAGGGAGGCATCCCATGTCAGCACCACATCTTGATTGGGATCATAATGTGCCAGCACCTTAGATGATGACAGCTGCTTCTTCACTTCCTTGAAGACTACATTTTGGCTACGAGACCATTTCCAAGGCTGCCCCTTTTTCAGTAGCAGATGTGAGGGTGCCAGGATGGAGGCCAGGCTACATCTGGACTTTCCATAATAATTCACCAATCCAAGGAAAGACCTAAGCTCCAGTACAGATGTGGGAGTCGGGGTACTGTTGATTACCCTCTCTTATGTTACAACGAGCGTAACCCAATCTTGTCAACTCTGTAGCCCAAGTAGGTCACTTGAGGTGCCCGAATCATAAATTCTACACATTTTTCCCTTCTAAAATGTACGATCACCTTAGAGAAACGTCTAAGGACTATGTCCAATTTCTTTAGGTACTCTTTATTGCTCTTCACTGTTATCTGGATAAATGGCAATCTGGGATAGACCTTGTAAAATGTTCTCCAACGTGCACTGAAAAATGGCACAGGCTGACGATACCCCAAATGACAGTTTTGTATCTTAGTACCAACCCTTATGGGTATTGTGGCATACTTCTAGGAATCCTCATCTAACTGCACTTGCAGGTATGCATGGCTCATGTTCAGCTTAATGAAGGACCCCAGGGGCCAGTTTTGTGCATAACCCCTCTGTGATGGATTGAGTATTTTTACAATTGAGCAGCAGTTTACTGTTTGTTTAAAATCCCTGTTATATTCAGAGTCAGTACGACCAATGCCACCCATTCAGCAAACTCTACTGGGTTTGATGATTTCTGCTTCTACTTTTGCAAACAAGGCAAATGGCACTGGACAAGCCTTGCAAAATCACAGAATTGCTTCCCGGTCAACATGTTCTGTGGTTTTGGCTCCTTCTATAGTCCCTCGACTGTCCTAACAAATGGCTGGGTATTTAATTAGCACTTCACTCAGGCAGCCATTTTCTAATCGAAAAACATTGAGCCTATCAAGATGAATCTTTCTCAACCAATTCCACCCTATCAAGCTTGGATACAAAAAAAAGTGCTAAGAAAAAATAGATTTGTTAAGTGAGTGGACAAAAATTTGATTACTAGATTATGTGGGAAAGTGGGCATAAAGAGGCCCTAAAGGGATATGCATGTTAAATGAGTGGACAAAGATGTAGCATATAGAGTATAATGTGAGAAAATGTGCATTTGTCCATTTTGGCAAGAAAGAGTTTCAAAAAAGGCATATTATCTATTATGGTGAGAGATGGCAGAACTCTTAAAGATGCAGAGGGATCTTAGT
Source organism: Chiloscyllium punctatum (assembly GCF_047496795.1). Lineage (NCBI taxonomy): Eukaryota > Metazoa > Chordata > Chondrichthyes > Orectolobiformes > Hemiscylliidae > Chiloscyllium > Chiloscyllium punctatum. The sequence goes on from NC_092760.1 coordinate 50,549,152, forward strand.
GTCCTACTGCATCAGTCAGAAAAGGTATATCAAGTAGTTAGGTAAGCTGTTATTTATTATGAGGGAAATGGAGCAGAAAAGTCAGGTGGTTATGCTTCAGTTATAAGGGTATTAGTGAGATTTAGACCTGATATTTAGACCTACGCATGATATTGGTCTCCTTACTTAAGTAAAGATGTTAATCCATTGAAAATAGTTCAGAGAAAATTAATTGTACTAATAGATGGAATGGATGGTTTAACAGGCTAAGTTTGTAACCTTTGGAGTTTAGAGAAATGAAGTGACTTGATGACACATTTTAAGAATAGTGTCTTTTCATTTTTGTATCTTTGAAAACTGCCGACTGCAGGGAGAAAGAACTTCTTAAAAAAAATAAGAGTTTATCAGGTTGGCCACGCAATTTCACAATTTGGAATTTGATGCCTATCGTGAACTCTGTTATTTGTAGCTAAGGGTTAATGCAACATGCAGATGATCAGGAGTAGAGTAACTTACAAGTAAAGCTGATTGTTGGCTGACTGAACAAGTTGAAACAAGAAACAAGTTACAGCTAAATTGACACAGAGAAAAAGACACTAGTGTGCACAGTTGTTATCCCAACGCTTGCTCTCTGCAGTAAACAAAACAAAGTATAAACTTGAAGAAAACAGGTTACCTTTCATACAGCAGTTCCTGTGAACTGTGACTTTTGATTTAATAAATTCAAATTTTCTAAGTGAATCAGTCACGCTGTTCTGCTTACAAGCTAGTGGATGCTTCCGTAGAAAAACAACTGAACATTAAGAGCCTGGCCGACCAAGGGCAGATCATTCCAATATTTGTATTAGGAAACGAAGACCACTGAACTAACTTTCTAGTTTTTTTTCTGTTGTTTGCTAATAACCTATTTCCTTTTTTTGTGAGAAAGAGAGACGAGGAGTTTATTTTTAGATTTTTAGTCCGTTGTGGTTGATGCTCATACTTTATACCTGTTTACTGATCTTAGTTCAATTACTGACAAGAAATGATAACTTTTGTTAAGTATAGAAATTTAGCCTTTGCCTTCTATCAAACTTGACCTAAAAGTCAGGTAAATTGGGGTTCTTTGTGGACCCTTTCAAAAAAAAACTTTGACTCTGTGAATGGCAGGGCTTGATTTATGTGCACTGTCCCAGTGGGTCATAACAAAGTTAGTGGGCTCGTCTGGAATTTGAATTTGATTTGAATTGCATTTGATTGCAAGTAGAGACAGTGGTGATCTGGGTGTAGTTTGGTAAATAATACAGGTGAAGGAAAACTCCAGTTTTCAGTACTGCACTTCAGATATGGCTTTGGAAACAGCAAAGGATTTCCTGCAGGTGGCAGAGTTGCCGATGCCAGACTTAGATGCCAGATAGTATTATCTGACAGAGATAAAAATGCAGACATGATTGAGACACTATCACAGCATTTGGGTTCAGAGGAAATGTAAAAAGGCTGAGTACTTCAGGCAGTGAAAGATCGGAATCAGGTGATATTCACTTACTGTTGAAGCAGCTGGAATAGGAAAGGATGAAGAAACTAGAGATGTCAGAAAAATATAAGGAAAGTGAAATCAAATTAAAGTAGGAAATGGAAGTTTGACAATTAGAATTACAAGTGCAAAGAGAAAGAGAAGAGGCAGAACATGAATATAAACTAAAAATGGCACCATTCAGATAGGAGACCAGATACTGATGCAGGTCATGATGTGGAGAATCTGAGTCATAATTTAAAGTCTCTTACGGAAATGTTTAAGTTCGACAGACCCTAACAAATTTGAGGAAAAGGAGACATTCTTCATGTCATTTGAGAAGATGCCTAAGCAAATGAATTGGGTAAAAGAGGACAGGACATTACCTGTCAACCAACTCTACATGAGCAAAGTACAGAAAGTGTATACTTCGCTGTCAGAGCAAGTTATTTAAGATTATGATACAATAAAGATAACAATTTTAGATGCATGTGCATTATTGCCTGATGAATATAGGCAAAGATTCCTGCAAAATTGTTATCATAACAGAGGATAAGGAGGAGCAAGTGTGTAAGAGTAGTGGAGAATGAGAGAGAGGCAGAAGGAGAAAGAGACAGTTCTCGAAGGTAGCAATTTGACTTGCAAGTATGGAAATACCGAGACAGGTAGCCACTCTGTGTTCTCACATTTTAGAGAAATGATCTTGTAAGACTACTGAGAAAATATAAGGCAATCTGTCGAGGTATGCATCGATGTAGTACATTATCAAGCTATATACAGGTGTAGGAAAAGCAATAGCAACATCCCAAATGCACGAATTCAGGTGGAAACAGAGGTTCAGCACATAGAGTCATAAAGGTGTACAGCATGGAAACAGACCCTTCGGTCCAACCCATCCATGCCGACCAGATATCCCAACCCAATCTAGTCCCACCTGCCAGCACCCGGCCCATATCCCTCCAAACCCTTCCTATTCATATACCCATCCAAATGCCTCTTTAAATGTTGCAATTGTACCAGCCTCCACCACATCCTCTGGCAGCTCATTCCATACACGTACCACCCTCTGTGTGAAAAAGTTGCCCCTTAGGTCTCTTTTATATCTTTCCCCTCTCACCCTAAACCTACCCCTTATAGTTCTGGACTCCCCCACTCCAGGGAAAAGGCTTTGTCTATTTATCCTATCCGTGCCCCTCATAATTTTGTAAACCTCTATAAGGTCTCCCCTCAGCCTCACGACGCTGCAGGGAAAACAGCCCCAGCCTGTTCAGCCTCTCCCTTTAGCTCAGACAACAGTAGTGTTAATTCCTGGAGCAGGTTGATCAACTAGACTTTGTCTAGATTGTAGAAAGGTAAATGCAATCACAAGAAAAGATTTGTACCCAATTCCACAATTGGAAGATTGCATTGATAGGGTAGGTTATGCCTCATTCCTTTTTAAGATTGATCTGTTGAAAAGTACTGGCAAGTGCCATTGTCATCAACAGCTAAAGAAAGTTTGGTTTTTGTTATACCATATGGTTTATATAACTATCACGTGATGCCATTTAGGTTAAGAGCACCTCAGACATATTCCAGAAGCCTATAAGTCAAATAATAGCTGGAGTTCGCAACTGTGCAGTTTATTTAATTGATGTTGCAATTTGCAGAATCGTTTGGGATGAGTATGTAAGACAAGTTAGAGTCCTATTTATACATTAAGGTTGATTATTTTCCTAATAACTTTAGCAAAAACTGAATTTGTGAATGCAAGAGTCCTTGGGACATATGGTTGGACCACGATTGATGCACCAAGGATAGAGAAACTTAAGGCCCTCATAAAATTCTCCTTTCTAAAAACTAAATGAGAAATCTTGAGGCTTTTAAGAATGTGTGGAATTTACTGGAATTTCATATGTAATTTCAGTACAATAGCTGTTCCTATACCAAATTTTTTTTAAAGAAAAAAAGCAAAAATGGAATGTTCAGAAGACTATCATATGACATTTGAGAAGCTAAAGGCAATCTTAATAAATGAACCAGTGTTGACCACTTTTTATTTTTCCAAACCTTTCCAAACGGCTTTCAAGCTAATGATTTGGAACTGGGTGCTCTCTTGAGACAGGGTGATGAGTGAAGATCATCATGAGAGAAGCCAGTGGGGAATCCTCCAAGAAACTAAACCGGTATCAGAGGAAATGCACTACCATGGAAGAATGATTATTATTAGTTCTTCAGTACTATGAATGCTTTAACTAGCATGGAAACAAGGAAATACTAGTGCATACTGATGATAATGCACTGTCCTTCATTGAGAAGTTTAAAAATCAGATGGAGCCCTGCTAATTCACAGGAGGGATCACCCTCTTTAAAGCTTTCATATCTTTAGACCCTGTTTATGTCTGCTTTGTGCAGTGTTTCCAAATAACCATTCAGTCAATTGATCCCACATACTGTTGAGGTATAGCCACTATCTAATATGGCAGAATTGAATGATTCAGTAACTAAGGTATTCACCAGCAGACTTAACTCTTCAGCCACTAATAAAATAACGTAATAATGTATTAAAACAATTCTGCAATGACACCCCTCAAAGTCTTTCAGCCAATTCATCCTTGTAGAAGCATATGCACTTTGACTTTGAGAGTCAGTAATTTTAGAGCTCCCAAAATGGCACATAAAGCTATCTGGTAATGTCATCACCATGAAAGTTTTTTAAAGGCAACAAAAATTTGTTCAGAAACAAAATTATTATAAGACATTAAACAGCTGTCAATGCCAAAAGTATATCGGTGTTTGAGATTTGTGCACAATTTGATGGTTTAAACACCAGCATAGCCTCAGTAATATCTAGATTCAATTTCTCTACCTATTTGTATAATCTTCAAACTCCATGGTATACTCTTCTATGAACTGATTGTTCATCTTAATAAAGTTATAAAATGTTGACCATTCCTCAGGCTTCTAACAAATCATTTCTTTGTATACTCAGTCCAATAGTTGCATGAAAATGCCTATTCCCTTTTTTTTTGGTGTCCAGGTCAGTTACAACTAGTTCTGTACTTTTAATTTTATTCCTTTCTAAAAAGACACAGCTTTGCTTCTGTCGGAAACTGAATTATTTTCTGTTTTCTTTCTCTTGCCACCTGGAGTGATCAGATTTAATCCTCTGCCACCATGTCTAATAGATGGAGATTCAGACACTGAATTAGGCTGCAAAAAACTTTTCAGTGATTTATTGTAAATCACTGGTATAGTACAATCATTTTTCCACCTGTCTCTTCAAGGTCCAGAAGCTAGCCATCACAAAGGACGAATTCTGGTCGTCTTTTAAAATATATTTTCTAATTGACTTGTTCAGAGATGTTCCTGTACACCTCTGGCACAGGTGAGACTTGAACCCAGGTTTCCTAGCATAGGGGTACCACAAGAGCAAAGAGTAGCGATGTTTTCGTTTGCTTTGTTTTATATTCAGAAGTGCTGTTGCACACAGCTTTTTTTTATATCTCTTCCTACCACCAAATCATCCAAGCAAGAACTTCAATCTTTTTTATTTTCTAACCACCCTGTTCAAGACGTGTTCTTGTACTCTAGAGCAGGTAGGACTTGAACCTGTGCCTTCTGGTCAGAGATAAGGACATTACCATTGTGACACATGAGCCCGAAGAAATTCCACCTTATGTTTATTTAACCAATTTGTCTAATTAACCTGTTCAGACTATGTTATTACACACCTCTGGAGCAGGTGGGACTTGAACCAGAGTCTCCTGGTCCAGGAGTAAGGATGCTATCACTGTAGCACAGGATTTGATTAGATTCCCTACAGTATGGAAACAAGCCCTTCGGCCCAACAAGTTCACACTGACCCTCTGAAGAGTAACTCACCCAGACCCATTCCCCTACATTTACCCCTAACTAATGCACCTAACACTATGGGCAATTTAACATGGCCAATTCACCTGGCCTGCACATCTTTGGATTGTGGGAGGAAACCGGAGAACCCGGAGGAAACCCATGCAGACACTGGAAGAATGTACAAACTTCACACAGTCGCCCGATGGGGGAATTGAACCTGGGTTCCTGGGGCTGTGAGGCAGCAATGCTAACCACTGAGTCACTGTGCAGCCCATAAAGGAGCCCAGCAAAGTCCAATCTTTTTAGAGTCACAGAGATATACAGCACGGAAACAGACCCTTCGGTTCAACTTGTCCATGCCAACCAGATATCCTAAAGTGATCTTGTCCCATTTCCCAGCATTTGACTCATATCCCTTTAACCTCTTTCTACTTGTATAACCATCTGGATGCCTTTTAAATGTTATAAGTGTACCAGCCTCCACTACTATTTCTAGCAGCTCGTTCCATATACACACCACCCTGTGCTCGAAAATGTTGCCCATTAGGTCACTTTTTAAATCTTTCCCCTCTCACCTTAAACCTATGACCTCTAGTTCTGGACTCCCCAGCACCAGGAAAAATACCTTGTCTATTTACCCGATCCATGCCCTCTATGATTTTATAAACCTCTAAGGCAGGGGTGGGCAATTAATTCTTCCAAGGGGCCACATGAGAAACCCGAGTTGTGTTGGAGGGCCGAACCAACAATAAGTTGAACATAATTCTGCTCAGTATTAATTTTCTCCCGTTGTAAAAAGTACTAAATTATGTAGTTTTCACTGAAACTTATAATCAAAAGAATAAGGATATTCTGTTACAATAAAGATTTGAAATTGTGGAGTAGGTCAAATATTTAACTGTTCACGCACGCACATACACACGCATGTGCGTCCATACGTAAATAAAAAAAACATGCTTTTCAAAACAAAAGCAACACAGTTGTATTGCATGCATGGCATAAATACTTTTTCATTTATGTTCTAATTTAAGATTGACCTCATGCGGGCCAGACAAGAATGACCAAAGGGCCAGATATGGCCCGCGGGCCGTAAAATGCCCAGGTCTGCTCTAAGGTGACCCCTCAACCTCCACTCCAAGGAAAATAGCACCAGTGTATTCAGCCTCTCCTTGTAGCTCATACTCTTCAACCCTAGCAACAACCTAGTCAATCTTTTCTGAACCCTTTCAACTCTCACAACACCCTTCCCATAACAGGGAGACCAAAATTGCGCACACTATTCCAAAAGTGGCCTAACCAATGTCCTGCGCAGCCACAACATAACCTCCTAATTCCTAAATTCAATGCACCGACCAATAAAAGCAAGCATACCAAACACCTTTGTTATCCTATCTAACTGTGACTCCACTTTCAAGGAACTATAAACCTGCATTCCAAAGTCTCTTTGTTCAGCAACACTCCCCAAGACCTTACCATTTAATGTGTATGTCCTGCCCTGAATTTGCTTTTCCTTTTTATTTAACCTATTTATTTAACTAACCTGTTCACAAATGTTATTATTCACCTCTGGAGCAGCTGGGACTTGAACCCAGGCATCCTGGTCCAGGAGTAAGGATACGTTCATTGTATCACAGGAATCTGGAAAATTCCAATTTTTTTTAAAGCACTGTATTCCCTGCAATGCTCACTTACCTTTAAAGGGATCAAGAGCATTGATGGACACCATTTGGTCAGCTTTTTTTTATTGTTGACCTATATTACAGGAGCCGTAAGAACTCTAAACTCGAGTACAAGTTCAATCAACTGTTTCATTTGAGCCTTGACAGTGACAACAGGTATTGTGCAAAGCCCATCAATGCACCAAGCATTTCTGTGTGCATGCTAATACCTTTCTCTTGTAGGCCATAACAGCTAGCAGCAGGCAACAAATGTTGGCTTAGTCAGTAATGCCCACAGTTTGCAAACATATTTTAAAAAGAGTTAAGTCCTGATCTGTGTCTTCTACAGTAATTTTTTTGTACTTTTGCCTTCTGTCAAATTGATTGTCCATTCCACTCTTCTGGATAAAGCCTATTTCAGTTTATTGATTCTGTGCTGATGCATTATATGTTCACCCATTTCTACACTCTCCTCTAAAATTAATTCACTACCAGTATCTGAACTATTGGTTGCAATGGCCAGATCAGATGATGGTACTTCTTCATCTCAGACATCTGACCTTGCCCTTTCATAGTGAGGCTGGTCGGGTCTTGGCTATCTAAAAGTGCCAATACAGAAGTGGGCAGTTGATGAAAGAAAGGTGTTGCAGTGGAAACCTATAAGTTCACAGTCACAAAAACAGGAATTCACCCTACATGCCAGAAAACAGGATGAATATCAAGTAGAATTTTGAGATGGTGCCTTACACTGGTCATCCTTGATGTTTCAGTTAACTACTTGCAATGGCCTCAATAACCCAATAATTTGCATCACCACCTTCTCCCAATGGTTCAAAATTTGTGCATGCCTGTTTCTGAAAGTTCTCTGTTGCTCCTTCCTGTTCTGTGTGACCTTGTCCTTTGAGAGAAGGATATCATTGAATACGTTACGTGCTGCTTGAGTGTTGTTCCTATCATAACTAAGTAGGAAAGTGCATGAAACTGGAACATGAGTGTACTGTTGAGGATGAGGTGAGTGAGTGATGTGAATTCATGGAAGAATGTGTGAGGTTGATAACACAGTGGGTAGGAGATGCATTTACTGTCCTTTATCATCCATATAAGTTAATTGAACCATTACTGATACTCCAACCATGGTCTTAAGGCCAGATGCTTTGAATCAACCTCCACTGATGCTGTCCCCCCATTTTCTTCAGTATTTGCATCAATTTGACTGGGTGTAGGATATTTGTGCATTTGTTGACAGACCTTATTGATTTTTTAATTTGTTATTGCTGACACAAATGACTAGTAACAAAATTATAATGGCTTTGAATTTCTTGAATTGGCATTATAATTTGCACATATTTTGATGCTGACCTTGCCAACTGGCATTTGTGTTACTGTTGTATTATTGCATAGATTGCAGACCAGGCAGGCATTGTATCTTTTGAGACCGTTACACAGCATGTGATATTTGCTGTAAAGGTATTCCATCTTGCCTTCAGTCATGTTATGTAATGCAGTCAATATGTTCAGAAGTGAGTTATGTGTATGTAATTACATTAATAATGTAGAACTGAGACTGTGTGCAAGTTTGTGACTTGAAAACAGTGTAAATAGTGTTCTTTAATAAACTTCCAGACATCTGCCTCAACAAACACTTGATCCTTGTAACTTATGTTTCATGAGCTAACATATAGGGCAGCACACAGACCATTATCACATTGGCAGTGTTGTTTGGTGCAAGAAATCACATGATATAGCAATTTTTGTTCTGCCAATCTCAGTATGTTTTGGAATGTGTAAATTGATGTAAACAGGCATAAACCAATGTAAACAATTGGGTACCAAGGAAGGCACAGAACTTGTTTTTGTTTCTTCCTAGCTATTAAAGTTGGAAGTTTAAAGACTTCAAACTTCCACTTTATCCAGTGGAACAAGTCTTAGTGATGCAAGCATGGGCATTTTTCAATTTTTAATATGATAATTCTTGATTCCATGAAAGTAAACATTTGGGACAATATAATCTTGGGCTTAGTGAAAATGAAGATCGCTAACAAATCTTTGTAAATAGTAAAACTGTTCTGAGGAAAAGGCTTATTGAACTAGAAACATTAATTCTGTTTCTTTCTGTATGGATACTGCCAGATCTGAGTTTCTCCAGCAATTTTTTGTTTTTATTCCCTAAGGAGTAACTTGATCTCTTATGCATGTGTTTTTTGGCTTTAGATCCCTGCCTATAAAATGACTTACATAAGCAGGAAATTTGCTTGAGCTGTTGCTTTGTTTGTACACAACATGAAGTTTTGTCTTTGTCATAAGTCAGATATTCAGGCTTAATATACAAGCTATTCCACTGAAGTTTGAAAATTCTTAATTTTTTTGTGTTGCATCGTACTTCTATTACCTCACTGAGTGTTTCCAAGTATGACATCCTTCATCTGATTGAACACAAAATATTCTAAAAATGGTAAAAGTGAAATTTTTTTTAAAAATGCACAATGTCACTTTTATGAGGAAATGAAAATGAAATTACATAATATTTAAATTCCAATTGGTAACCTCTTTTTACAAATGCACTATGAAGGGTGGAGATCATTGCAAGCTTTTTTGTCGTCTTGAAGCCTAACCAAATCGTCATTAATTTATAAGGCACAGGAAGCCACTGATCGCTCTAAGGAGATCCTGTTCTAATATTTGTTGCTGATGCTGTCTCTACAACATATTCAACGTTCTAATAATGACCAAGTAAAATGAGCTGTACCATTCATGCTGAATAATAGTGATGACAATTTGACAATTCAAAAATAAGACAAACACACACCTACCTCCAAAAAGAAACTTCTGTAGCTTGAGTTAAGGAACTAAATTTTTGACATTGATTTGCCAGAATTAATTACATCATCTTTCCATTCAATTACAAACTTTTAAAACTCTATTTTCATTTGATCCTGTCAATTTGCAATAAAATATTAATATTCGGGTTGTATTCTTAGATTTATTCTAATTAAGTTGTGAATTGCAAAATAATTCCATTTAAAACTCTTGAATCATTTGACAGTATATTTTTGGAGCGATGACATGATATTGGACTATGTTTATAGTCACCAATTTAATATCACACTTAACCATCAGCATTGCTTATTTTTTCATTGACATTGAGCAAGGAGGCTGAAATTTAACCTGTTAGATCCAGTCGGCACACTCAAACCATTTGAACTTTGCTGCCTTAGTATGTGATATTATAAAGAACTCCACAACTAAACTACAACTTTATTACCCCAACCCTCTAGTTCTGTGACCACTAGCTTGCTATGCCATTCACATTGGATAGTCTTGAAGACTGATACAGTGTAAATTAATGAGGATATTATTTATTTTAACAATACACTTTTCAATTATTATGGTAGAATTTATTGCAAGATAGGAAATCACAGGTGCCCTGACCTAAATTTTTAATTCTTTGGCCTCAGGGAAGGTGCCAAAAAAGCTGGAGAACAGCTAATCTGGTTCCACTTGTCAAGAAGGGCAGTAGTGTTAAACCAGTGAATTAAAGACCAGTGAATTTCACTTCAGTAGTAGGGAAACAATTGGAGAAAATTATGAAAGAGAGAATTAATCTTCATTTAGAGAGGCAAGATTTAATCAGGATAATCAACATGGCCTTGTCAGAGAGTGGTCATGTCCAAGAAATCTGGTTGAATTTTTCAAGGTGACCAATCATCATCTAGATGAGGGTAGTGCAGTAGTTGTAGTTTATGTGGGTTTAAGCAAAGTCTTTAACAAGGTACAACATTAGAGATTGATGAAGAAGGTAAAAGCGCAAGGAATCCAGGATAATTGATCTTGGGGATCAGTGCTGAGTTCCTTATTGTTCGTGATATATATAAATTATGTAGATGAGAATGTTTAGAGGGTGAACGTAGAATAATTTTCTGGGTGAAACACGATTGGCCCAGTGGTTGACAGTAAGGAAGATCTTAGGTTGCAGGAAGATATAAATGGGTCGGTCAGATGGGCAGTTCAACAGCAGATGGAAGTTAACATTGATACATGGGAGTTGATGCATTTTGGAAGAAGTAACAAGGCTATAGAGAATTTCATGAATTAGGACATTAGAAAGCTCAAAGAGCAGGGATATCTTGGAGTGCTTTCCCATAAATCCCTGAAGGTGGCAAGCTAGGTTAATAAATAGTCAAGGCATACAGGACACTTGCCTTTTATCAGTTGAGGCACAGACTTTAAGAGCAGGAAATAGGGCTGTATTGTGGTGCAATGGTAGTGTCCCTACCCCGGACCAGGAGGCCTAAGTTCAAGTCCCACCTGTTTCAGAAATTTTTGGTTACATTTGTGAACAGGTTCATTATGAAAATAGGTTAATGAAGAAAAGAGCAGGGAGGTTATGTTGGTGCTGTACAGAATTTTAGTTGGGCCACTGTTGGAGTATTGAGTTCAATTCTGGTCACCGCATTATAGGAAGGATGTAATTGCATTGTTGGGCATGCAGAGATGATTCATCATGATGTTGCCTGGAATGGAACAATTTAGCCAAGAAGAGAGGCTGGATAAACTCAGTGTAGTGATTGGAATGAAGTCAGCCAGGTGCATCTCATAGAAGGAGTTCCTTAATTGTGATTGTTAACCTGGTCTAATCAGGGAGTCATGGTTGACAGAAATAAACAAAGGTATTAATTGAATAAAGATTCATGCACTTTGTGTCTCTCACTGTGTCTCACACCTGCACACACACACCATGAGTGCTGGGGGAAAAATAAGCACTACTGCAGTTAGGCGGTAGTGTGGGAGGTTAAATAATAAATAAATAAATAAATAAATAGTAGTGTCAAGTATCCTGTTCCCTAAAAAAAATAAACAAAGGTATTAGGGGCTGTGTTCACTATAGGAGCCAGCTCTGAGCTAGCTGGGTCAGTGTTGTGTACTGCAAATAAATGGTGACTGGGTGATGGGATACAAGCTTTCGTGGAGTGATTTCACTTCGATTTTCTTCTTTGGAACCACATGGTTGAAGATGGCCTCCAACGCATCTCATCCACATCCTGCACCTTCGCCCTCAAACACCACCACTCCAACCGCAACAAGGACAGACCCCCCCGGTCCTCACTACCTACCCCACCAACCTCCGCATAAATCGCATCATCCGCCGACATTTCCACTACCTACAAATGGACCCCACCTCCAGAGATATATTTCCCTCCCCACACCTATCCACTTTCCTCATAGACTGTTCCCATTGCGACTAGCTGGTCAAGTCCACGCCTCCTAACAAGCCACCTTCCCCTGCCATTGCAGGAATTGCAAAACCTGTGCCCCCCCCCCCCTCCCCCACTTCCATCCAAGGCCCAAAGGGCACCTTCAACATCCATCAAAGTTTCACCTGCACTTCCACATTTATTGTATCCGATGCTCCCGAATTGGTCTCCTCTACATTGGGGAGGGGCTGGATGCCTTCTTGCAGAGTTCTTTAGAGAACATCTCTGGACACCCACACCAATCAACACCACCGCTCCATGGCTGAACATTTGAACTCCCCCTCCCACTCTGCTGAGGACATGCAGATCCTGGGCCTCCTCAATCGCCACTCCCTCTCCACCTGACGACTGGAGGAAGAACACCTTATCTTCCGTCTCAGGACCCTTCAACCCCAGGGCATCATTGTGGACCTCACGTTTCCTCATTTCTCACCCTCCACCCCCACCCACCCCTCCACCTTACCTCCAGTTCTAACCTTCAAGCTCAGTACTGCCCTCATGAACTGTCCCACCTGTCAATCTTCCTTCCCACTTATCCGCTCCACCCTCCTCTCCGACCTATCACCTTTACCTCCACCAGCCTATTGCACTCTCAGCTACCTTCTCCCCAGTCCCACTCCAATCTCATTTATCTCTGCACCCTGAGACTCTCAGCCTTACTCCTGATGAAGGACTCCGGCCCGAAACATTGGTTCTCCTCCTCGGATGCTGTCTGACCTGCTGTGCTTTTCTAGCAACACACTCTCAACCTTTCTTCTTTGGACCAGAGAAGGTTGATAGACATATATCAGATTGCAAAGTATGGACACAGTGGACAGAAAGCAGCTGCTCCCCGCAATAGAAAGGTCAATAGAAGGTGGCATACCGTGATTGGCATGAGGTTTAGAGAGAAGTTGAGGGAAAATGTTTTCACTCAGTGGGTGGTTGGGCACTGCCTAGGAGGATGGTAGAGGCAGGTAGCCTCGCAGCTTTTAAAAAATAAGTCCGAATGTTCAAGGCTATGGACCAAGTGCTGGAGAGTGGGACTTGTGTAGATTTAATGTAGTTTTGGTGGTCTAGACTCAATTTGTCGAAGGTTCTTTTTTGGACTGTATAATTCTAAGCTGGCACAAGTATTATTTTTATAGGAGAATGGCGAATGTGGTTAAAAGTGCAGCATTCTCACTACATTGTTATAACCTCCAAATTTCCAAACATGCATGGGTTAGAGTTTGCTTGTGAACTGTTACTATGCATTTGTAGAAACCATTTGGAATGAAGTTTTGAGAATTGTAAGGTTTTGCAATCCTACTTGTCTCTCACTGAAATGGTATAGATATCATTAAACAGGGATATCACTTCAGGTTCCATTTTGCCTATTTCTGACATTGTAATATGAAATTATTAATCTGATCTTGCACCATTGTTATGAATCCAGTTCTGACAATATTGGACCAGCCAAACTACTCCTAAGATTCTAATTACTGGCATAGACTCAGCTTTGCCAAACTGAGCTGCCAGTGAATTTCTCTAAGCTCTAGTCTTTCACATTGTATCGAGCAAAAGCTGCTTGTCAGCTTCCTTTACTTCAGCTGTACTGATGTATCAGTAGTTCCCAGAGCTGCTTTTTAACCATAATTATTCTCTGTGACATGGAGTTGTCACACCCTTGGACCTGTCCTGAGCCTAACTGCCTGGAATATACTCATTGAGCAGCATTGAGATAGCAGAGAGTTAATGTTGCTACTTACTCTTGCAGGGCACAGGAGGTCACTAATTTTCTTGTGACACTGCTTGCTGTGGTTTTTTGCCTTTGCCTTTGCCTTTTCACTCTCCACAGGAGTCATACTGGAGGATTGGAAGGAGGTGAATATTATTTCTCTTTAAGGAGGGTAATAGGGAAATAACTGGCAATTACAGACCAGTCAGTCTTATGTCTGTGGTCAGCAAAGTTTTGGAAAGAATTGAGGATAGGATTTACGTCCATTTGGCAAAGCATAGCGTGATTAAAGGCAGTCAGCAAGGCTTTGTGAGGGGCAGGTCATGCCTCACAAATCTTAGAGTTCTTTGAGGAGGTGACAAGACAGGTCAAGCAGTGGATGTGGTGTATGTGGACTTCAGCAAGGCATTGATAAGGTTCCCCATGGTAGGTTCATTCATAAAGTCAGGAAGTATGGGATACAGGGAGATTTGGCTATCTGGATTCAGAATTGTTTAGATGACAGAAGGCAGAGAGTTGTTGTAGACGGAAAGTATTCTGCCTGGAGGTCAGTGTTGAGTGGGGTCCCACAGGGCTCTGTCCTTGGGTCTCTTCTCTTTATAGTTTTTATAAATGACTTGGATGAGGAGGTTGAGGGGTGGGTTAGTAAATTTGCAGATGACACAAAGGTTGGAGGTGCCATCGATAGTATCAAGGGCTATTGCAGGCAGCAGCGTGACATGGACAGGATGCAGAACTGGGCTGAGAAATGGCAGATGGAGTTCAACCTGGATAAATGCAAATTGATGCATTTTGGAAGGTCAAACTCGAATGCTGAATATAGGATTAAAGACAGGATTCTTGGCAGTGTGGTGGAGTAACGGGATCTTGGTGTGCAAGTACATAGATCCCTCAAAGTTGCCACCCAAGTGGATAGGGTTGTTAAGAAAGCATATGGTGTTTTGGCTTTCATCAACAGGGGAATTGAGTTTAAGAGCCGTGAGGTTTTGCTGCAGCTCTACAAGTCCCTGGTGAGACCACACTTGGAATATTGTGTCCAATTCTGGTTGACCTACTATAAGAAAGATACAGAGGCTTTGAAGAGGGTGCAAAGATGTTGCCTGGACTGGAGGGCTTGCCTTATGAAGGGAGGTTGACTAAGCTCGGACTTTATTCTCTGAAGAGAAGGAGGAAGAGAGGTGGCCTGATTGAGGCATACAAGATAATGAAAGGAATAGATAGAGTCAATAGCCAGAGACTTTTCCCCAGGGCAGGATTGACTGATATGAGGGATCATAGTCCTAAGATATTAGGGGAAAGGTACAGAGGGGACGTCAGAGGAAGGTTCTTTAGGCAGAGAGTTGTGAAGTCATAGAATGCATTGCCAGCGGTGGTGGTGGAAGCAGAATCGTTAGGGACATTTAAGTGACTGCTGGACATGCACATGGATAGCAGTGAGTTCAGGGGTGCGTAGGTTAAGTTATTTTATTATATATTAGGATTAACTCTCTGCACAACATCGTGAGCCAAAGGGCCTGTTCTGTGCTGTACAGTTCTATCTTCTAAGGGCAGTCCTGATGATGAAGTTCAAAAGATCATAGAATAATACAACTCCAGGTAGTTCAGTTTCTTGGATTTGCCTAACTGAATCCCTACTAAAAACAAATGTTTAACTTTATTAAGTAGATTGCTCGAGGCATTTCTGAGAATTTGAACTGTTTACTTTAATGATTTTGGACTTGTTCAAAATTGATTAGTTACATCTATATCTACCTGGTAACACTATTTTCTTCACTTTTACTTTTTTATTTCTCGTCACTGTGGGCTATGTAGTTTAGTTCCAGGTTGAATTGCACCCTCAGTCCAATCAGAGGAAAGAACTGAATTCCAAATGTGAGATTTATTATTAATTGAGATCAAAGTAGAATTTGATCAAATGTGGCATAAAGGAGTTTTAGTGAAATGGAAACCGGTAGGATTTGGGGGAAAATTTTGCAGTTGTTGGTGTCATTCCTACCATAAAGGAATATGATAATTGTTGGGAGGCCAGTTAACTTTACCCCAGGAGATCACAGCAGGGGCTCCTCGTAATGGTCTTCTAGGTCCACATATCCCCATTATTATTTTTATCAATGACCATTCCTTCAACATTAGGTTAGCAGTGGGGATGTTCATTGATTGAAAAAAATTCAATCGACAGCAACTAAGATATTGAAGCTTTGTGTTGCTAAGCAGCAATACCTGGACGGAATTCAAGTTTAGGCTGGCAAGCAACAGAGCACATGCCTGGTAATTACCATCGCCAAAAAGAGTGAGTCTGAAGCTGTGTTTCAAATAAATATCTGAGTGAAAAAGCGGCTCGGAATTCTTTGGTCAGTAACTCACCACCTGCCTCCCCAAAGCTTGCAAGACCCATGTGAGAAGTGTAATGGAATAGTGTCCAATTGTCTGTATGAGTTCCTTTCCAACAATTCAACACCAGCTCGGTTAAAGCAGCCTGGTTGATTGGCACGAGCAGCAATGTATTATCTACGAGATTCATTCCAAAGCTTGCCAAGGCCTCTTCGATAGCACTTCCAAACCCTACCACCTAGAGGAACAAGTGGAGTAGTAGGTACATGTGGGGCACATTGTCATCTGCATAGTAGTGCCTTTCTGAATTTTTCGCGATCTAGGTTTGGAAATATAGGTTTGTTTATTATCGCTAAGATAACTGTCGCTGTGCCGACACCATATGAATTTGCAGGAGTTTAAGAACATTGCCACCTAATCGAGCAACTAGGGATGAAAATTAATGCTGGCCTTACCAGTGATGTTCAATTCCACAACGTTTTTTTTACAAATGCAGTCTAGAATCATTGAATATGAGAGAGGCTCATTTGCCTCTGGACAGTGGAATTCTGACTGGATTGTTGGAAGTTGTGAGCATGCCATGAATGATGTTAATGTGATGCTCATCCTTTTTAAATCATCAGATTGACCATTATTTATAGGTTTGGGTTTCCTTGAGCTGGTGATGTCATTTCTTTTTTTTATCAGGGGGTGGTAAATGGGATCCAAGTCAATGTGTTTGTTGATAGAGTTCTGGTTGGAATACCATGCTTCTAGGAATTCTCATGCATGTCTCTGTTTGGCTTGTCCTAGGATGGATGTGTTGACCCAGTCGAAGTGGTGTCCTTCCTCATCTGTATGTAAGGATGCTAGTGAGAGTGGGTCATGTCTTTTTGTGGCTAGTTGATGTTCATGTATCCTGGTAGCTAGTTTTCTGCCTGTTTGTCTAATGTAGTGTTTGTTACAGTCCTTGCAAGGTATTTTGTAAATGACATTAGATTTGCTTGTCTGTATAGGATCTTTCAAGTTCATTAGCTGCGGTTTTAGTGTGTTGGTGGGTTTGTGGGCTACCATGATGCCAAGAGTTCTCAGTAGTCAGGCAGTCATTTTCGAGATGTCTTTGATGTAGGTTTCTGGACATGTACACATTTATTGTTCCGTTTCGTCATTTGGTAAGCATATCATTTAAAAACCAGTTGTTCTGGCACTGGACAGAGTTGGAGAGAAAAATGTTTAAATTGGTAAAACTACAAGCATTAAAATTGGACTATCGCAGTGTCAATTAAATGTGTTTTCCTGTTTACCGATAACAGCTCTAAAACAAAACTCTCTATTGTTTTAGAGAGTCAAAAGTAATCTAGTTATGCTGTGATAACATCAAGAATTTAGGTCTGTTTGCAAATTCTTTAGTAATAAACTAAAGTAAAATGTGAATTTAGTTAACTTATATGATGTAGTACACTTATTGGCAAATTAGGGGTTATGACCCAGGCAAATTTATACTTCTGCGAAGAACTGGTGACTCGCGGTGTAATGACATAAAATCCAAATGCTGACTGTAATTGGCTTGAATAAGAAGGTAAACATAAAGCAGAAGTTTTCAATGTTCGTTGCGGTTATTGTCATAGAAAAAAATGTTAGAATGTGAAAAGTTGTTTGAAGCATGTTGTAATACTGGTTGGACAGGTAATTGATGTTAGTCCAATTATGTATAGTTACTTAGACTTATTTTTCTCCTAACTTCTCAAATTATGAACTCCTGATAAATACCATACATTTGATGTTTGAACACGTGATATAAATGTAACTAGCATGATGAGTGGATTAATTTTGTGAAGTGAATTAGAGTGAAAAATGTGATGCTCCCCTGTGTAGGCTGTAACCAGCAAAACAGGAAATGCATATAATCAATGCCAGATCACATGATGTACTTTCGGAAGTATTAGCTAAGGACATTATGGAGAAAGTGAGGACTGCAGATGCCGGAGATCAGAGCTGAAAAATGTGTTGCTGGAAAAGTGCAGCAGCTCAGGCAGCATCCAAGGAGCAGGAGAATCGACGTTTCGGGCTGAAGGGCTTATGCCTGAAACGTCAATTCTCCTGCTCCTTGGATGCTGCCTGACCTGCTGTGCTTTTCCAGCAACACATTTTTCAGCTAGGGACATTATGTGTTTTCACTATTAATGGTTTAATTAAAAGCATTCTGAATTTTATTAAAAACATAGGAAAAGACACCTCATGGGAACTGTGAGGAGTGCTTTGCATACTTTAAATGGAATGTGTGTAATGATACGTTTTGGCCTTTTTTCAATTTGTAACACAGACAACACAACACTGTGGCTATCAAATTTTAACCTTTGGAAAGGGGATTAATTTAACGATAAAAATGATATATAATTGAGCTTTATGTTTAGAGATAATATAGTTAGACATACAAATTTTCATTTAAATAAGTCATTCGTATTTAATATTGTAATTTTATTCTTTGGTATTAATTAGTTTTTAACACAAGTATCCAATACATTTGAGGTTCGTGCAGACAAAACACTTGATGGAATTATGCATATTCTAATGTAGTATTAAAAACCTTCATTACTTTTTCTTCACTCTTGTCACATTGATGGTAGTGAGAAGGCAGTGTTTATTATCTATTCCTTGTTACTCTGAGAATATTAAGACAGAGCTCCATTTCCAGTATAGATCTTTGTAGGTGTTAATGAACCCAGTGAGTTTAATGAAGGTTTGCACTTTGAATGATCATACCTGGTAATCTTTTAGTTTCCCATGGATAAAAATACTTGGGAGCTAAAATTGATGACTGACTGTCATTGTATATTAAGTTATTTCTAAATTATTTTTCATGGCATGTGAGTATCATTGGCAGCACAAGTATTTGTGCCCAGACCTAATTACATTGAGATCTAGGTTTTTGACTCAGCGACAAGCAAGGAACAATGACATATATTTTCATGTCAGGATGGTATATAATATTTTACATGCCACTCTAAGTAAATTACTTATAAAGTGCTGTTAATGTAGAATTGGTGAATTAAGCCATTCGAATTTATAGGATGCGTAAGTTGGGGTTGTGTAGAAACGAAATTGTTCTTGTAGCACAGTCATTTTAATCAATTTTTTTCTTTTCAAAGGTATCCAGCAAGTGTTCAGCCTTTTCTGTGCTGTGCTCACAGAAAATAAGGTTCTTTTTCATTCAACCAGCTATCAAAGACTCAGTGAAGCATCCAGAGCACTGGAGTCTTTAATATTTCCTCTAAAGTATAGGTGAGACTTTTGTTCTTATAGTGCTGTTTAATAACTTAAATAGTTCACTGTTTTGCTCCTTTCTCATATTGTTTAGATATCTATATGTTTTAAAGCGTTCTGTGTGTTCTCCAGTGGGATCAACCATTACGATACATGATCAATAGTTTTTGGATTGATTTTCAGGCTAATCCAAAAATTAGGCAAGGACTAAAACTGCAACTGGCAGATAAAGATAAAACTTAGATTATAGTAGAAATTAGTGAAATGAAAGCAGTCATTACGTTCCGACATTATGGAATGCAGTGTTTAGTCTGAAAGGCTGTAAAATGCCTAATCCAAAGAGGAATTGCTGTTACTTGAACTTTGTTTGACCTTGATTATTCTTCTTTAGGCATTTGCACACCCTCTGGATTATTTATTTTGTTTTGTTATTTGTCCCATTACGTACCCTTCTTTAGCCTTACATGAACATTGATTTAGCCATTTAATTTCGCTTGACTTCAACCCAACTCAAGTCTTTCTCTCCATACTTATTTTTATCTGTTAGCGCTCTTACCTCTTCG
Organism: Chiloscyllium punctatum; assembly: GCF_047496795.1. Taxonomy (NCBI): domain Eukaryota; kingdom Metazoa; phylum Chordata; class Chondrichthyes; order Orectolobiformes; family Hemiscylliidae; genus Chiloscyllium; species Chiloscyllium punctatum. The sequence continues at coordinate 50,569,203 of NC_092760.1, forward strand.
ACTTCTAATGCAAAACCAAACTTGAAAAGTAGACTGTTCCTGACACCACCGATACTGTCAAAATTGCTGAGTATTTCCAACTTTATTTAATTTCAGATTTCCAGCATCACAATACATTGCTTTTACATAATTTAGATTATTGCATGATTTACAGGCACTGTGACTTTACATTAAGAGCTACTCCAAAGGAAACCTACAGCATTGATTCATGCTAGCTAGCTTGCAGACTGCTTTGAAGTTATGGTCCTCAATTTGTTCTCTAGAGTTAGTACAGAACTTTATTGCCATTGATGGTAGCAGTAAGAAGTGTTACATTCCACATGAAGTCTGACTACTTTTTATAAAAATGAAACCCCCATGATGTCAACACAAAAAAAGATAATGGACAAGAGTTCACTATTATTCACAACTTGCACTAACAAAGAACCTAAAATCAATATGATTGAAACACTAAATGACAGGTGAAGAATATTTCAAATAGTATGTCAAATTGCAGTTTATTAATCATTACAGCAAAATTACAATTGACTTTGTTACTTAATCCTAAGCACTCACATCATTTGCTGCCCAAATGTACAATCTCTGTCTTTTTCATTTGGTTTCTCATGCATGGGTGTCTCATTTCCTTCTCTAATTTGTTTCCTGTGTAATGTTCACTGGCAGCCAAAGGTACACAACTGTGGAACCTTCCTAGCCAAGACTCCCTGGAGACCCCATTTTCTTAACTCTTTGAACAGTCCAGCAAAATTTGAAATAGAATTAGTCCTGTCCAGTCCACAATCCCCTAGACTCTGTGTCTTTGGTTTTCTGTCCTTTTATTACATACGTGGCTTCTATGTAAAAAAGAAACTGGTCCCTTCAACTACAGATTCTGGTCTGCACACAGTTATCTGTATTTCTAGGCTTTATGGCCACTTAGATGTCAAATTACCCTTTGCTTTTTAACTTCTTCATCACCATTGCAATATTAAGTCACATGCACATTTCTCAGAATCGTAATGACCTTGATAAGACTAACTAATTGTCCTTTCCATAACAATTCTGGTGTTCTAAAAATAAGAAAGAAAATCTGCTCTTTCAGTGTCAGATTTGGAGCAGTTTTGTTAGTTTTCTTTATTTATTTACTTGTGCAATGAAGGGATCACTGGCTGACCAGCATTTATTGCCTATCCCTAGCCACCCTTGAGAAGGTGATGGTGAGCTGTAATCTTGAAACACTGCAGTCCACATTCTGTAGATTGACCCACAATGCTCTTAGGGAGGGAATTCCAGGATTTTGACTGAGTGACAGTGAAGGAATGGTGATATAGTCACTATATTCCCTATAGAAGCTGATTGGTTGTTTTCTAAAGTAATTGTACACAGAATATTTTCAGTGAGTAGAGAATAAAATCATTAATTGCATCATTATGACCAAAAGAAGTGCTTTCACCACATTGTGTCATTCAGCCATCATTTTGGTTGGATTTGAGGAAAAAACCTCATTTGTCAGTCAAATTTTCCAGTGTTATTATCAATGCTTTGTTTGCTGCCAGGCAGTTAAGTTTGAGAGCGCATAATGCTTTTAAATCTGTGTTTTGGTGTCTGTTGACCTAAGGTCCTTTTTGGGAGAGGCATGTTACATTGACAGCCAGGGCTGGATTCATCTATAAAAATCTGTTTCTGTACTGCTTTGTTTTATCTTTGTAAAATATTTTGTGTGGAGAGTTTGTTTTTTGTAGCGGCCAATGAATCAAGTTGGATTAAAAAAACACTTTCCATAACACTTCTGCAAGATACCCTTTGAGTAATAAATTCCTGTGAATCCGGTTACCATTCATATATATAAATAAACCAAGCAATTTACAGTCAGTAAGGATCTATGAAAAATAATGAGGGAAATGACCAATTAAATAGCTGAGACAGGGATGCTGCCGATAAGAAAAATAATCTTTCTCTTCCTTCAATTCCATGGAATCGTGTAAATCTTCCTGAACTGATAGACAGCCTTTGCTTTCATATTTTATTCAATGGATGTAACCTTCCAAAATATAACCTGCACTATTATCAGTTGAGAAGTAGTATTAATGAATATTAGATACTCAAGTCCCAGAATCGGGTTGGGATGCAAATTTTGAATCCAAGGAACAATGCCCCATCTGAAACACTGAACATTAAACAAGTCATTTTTTTTAAATAGCGGATGATAGCCAGAGGATGTTTTAGTTTTACAGATACTGATGTGTTGTTCTAACATTGACATTATTCATTTATTTATTCATTCATTCATGAAATCCTAAACTAGTTTCATTGCGGTTGAGTATTAAAATTATACAGATCATGTCTTGATTCTGCTCAGTGATTAAGCAAATAATGCTAATTCTTTGTTTGTTTGAACTGATGATTAAATATGAAAAAACTCAGCCAGAATACATCTTTGATTTCAGCATTTTTTAATCAGTAAATTTATCAAGAAGCTACATTGCATTTGTGTTTGCTCTTCAAATGTTATTTATTCAGCATTGGTGTCCATAACAACCCAAAGTTGGTGGGGGAAAAGGATACTAATTGAAAATGCACTGAGGAAAGAATTGTAACTTTTTTTGGTTCCTGTATGAGGAGATTTATGCTGCCAACTCTCTCTTTCCCCAGTTACCCTTACATTCCGATTCTCCCTGCACGACTGTTGGAAGTGCTAAGCTCACCAACTCCATTTATCATTGGTGTACACTCCATGTTCCACAGTGAAATTAATGACCTGGTATGTTGCAGCCCTTTTAACTGTTTATTCAGAAGACAATTCTGGATTCTTTCTGGGTTTTTTTACATAACATCATATATATGTTATTACCAAAAAGTGTTTTATTCACCAGAATTATGTACTGATTTGAAAGCAAATCATTTACTTAAGTTGCTTTTGTATGTCAGGATATCTGAATTTTTGAGATTAACTGCCTTGAGTCATATCAGAAAGCTTTATAATAAATCAGCAACATGAGCATATGTGAAAGAGAGTTGCCAGCCTTCTGTGACATTTTTCTTTGCTTCAGCATACTCCAAAGGAGTTGGCTCAGGATAGCAATTGATATAAAATTGCAAAGGCATTTTCTTTTATCATGGTGATACATTCCTCTGGAAAGGTTATTCCTGAAAATAAAGCATGCATCAGTGCAAATATTTTGTCATTGATATATAAATTGATAGCCTGATGAGACAGAGGGTTGTAATACAATGATTAATTGCTTACAATTGAGTTTCATAGAGTGCTAGAATTTAGTGATTCAGAGGGTAGAGGGGCTCGTGCCTAAACTTTTTCAGCCTTCAGAAACGTTTGTTGTATAAAAGTTAAACTTTGCTAAAAAGACTAGAAGTTGAAGGTTTTTACCTTGCATTCACCAGGACTAGGATGCAAGATGCAAACTTGAAAAATTTGACACCAGTTTAAACAGCTTGAGAAGCAGGTGCTGAATAATTGGTTGCACCATCATTGACTTGGAGATGCACCAAGAACAACATGTCCCGTTGACCATTCAGAGCAGGCAATATGCTGGCTGAACTCAACCAGCCCATGTTTGCAAGCCTCAGAACAGTATGTTCACCAGTAGATATCGTTTTGCTAATGCAAAGTCATGTATTAAGTAATCCAGACTGTGCCTGATGAAGGGCTTATGCCCGAAACGTCGATTTTCCTGCTCCTCAGATGCTGCCTGACTGCTGTGCTTTTCTAGCACCACACCTTTTGGCTGTGCTAAGTGTTACACCAGAAACCAATTTAGATCATCAGTCAGGCTTACAATGTGATACATTTGCACCTGCTAGAAGTTATGTGTATTCACATACATTGCACTGTTTGAAACAAAAGGAAACTGTATATACTGTACGTGGTATGATTTCCATGAAAAAGCTGCTATGGAGTCTGTTAATCTCTGCTGCATTCCCATGGCAACCCACTGGCCAATGAAGTGTTTGCCTACCTGGTTTGAGAACTACAAATTGACAGTTAGTTGTTTTTACTCCATAATCAATGTCAAGGAAGGCCCAATTCATAAGAGCACACTTCTGTATTCTTTAAATCAGTATCCCTTTTCTCAATTAGTGTTTCATGTCCTACTCCTGTTGGGCTGAAGACAAAAACCTTTAATGGTCTTTCTCTTTTTAGCAATGTCTAAATGTATGATCACCATCAACCTGTGACACTGTTACCAGTAGGGTTCCAGAAGTCCAGAGAACTTGTCTTTTTAAAATTTAAATGCTATCACACTGGCTCGATTTGATGATACAAATCTAATGAAGATGACAGTAGACACCGGCACTGAACTGGATAAGCCACAATTAGATTTGAATTTCCTTGAGATATTCTGAAATTTAAATTTGTAGTCTTCAAAATCAGAACACCAATAAAGAAAAAGTTGTTCATTTAAAACTAATAGATTCCTCCTGTTGGTAAAGAGGCATTTGTATGAGCAGGAATGTAAAATTAAATTAAGAGCTTTAACTGAGCTGGAAAAATATCTTTCTCCATCCAGAGATGGAGATGGCATCGGAATCAATGACAGTATTGTTCATTAGGTATCAGGGAGAACAAAAAGGATTAGACTGCTGCTAGTGGAGAATAAACAGCATGTGGATTTTTTGGGCTGACTGCTTTGTTTTAATTTTGAGATTCCTATGTCTGTGTGATTGTTATCATTGCAAACTGATTTCCAGTTTTAATGTTTGTATTTGTTTCTGAATATCGTTTACTAGTTGGATGTGATCGTTGCTGATTTGGATGGTGGTACTGTTAAAATCCCAGAATGCATTCATCTATCCCAGTTACCAGAGCCTCTCTTACATCAAACTCAAGCAGCACTTTCTCTTGTAAGTGGAGTCTTCTATAACAATATGATGAGAATTTGAATTTTGCTGCAACTATGTATGTATTCAAAATTCCAGTTGCATTGCTGAGCAAGCTGATTTAGTTATAGTCTAAAACAGGGTCTATATGGTCGCTATGGGGGCATTTATGAGGTTTTCTCCCAGGGCTAAGAATGTTATACTACAGCACAAATTTGACATGATGACTTATTACTTTACTCTGGTTGTTTTCATTATTTCAATATCAGACATGCACTCTTGCAATGAAAGCATAACTCCTTGACAGAATTCAGTTGAGCACTGATTTATTTTTGTTCATTGAATCTCTTCATCCCTTTTCCCTATCACTTCATTCTCTTTCATCTCATGTCTTCAACTTTACCACTGCTTTCTAGTTTATTTCTCTGCTTTGGCTGCTGTGTACAGCTCAAGATTAGTGTGGTGCTGGAAAAGCACAGCAGGGCAGGCAGTATCCAAGGAGCAGGAAAATCGCTGTTTTGGGCAGGAGCTCTTCATCAGGAATGAGGCTGGGAACCTCTGGAGTGGAGAGATAAATTGGGGGAAGATGGAGGTGTTGGGAGGGTGCAGAAAGGTACCTAAGAGTGCAACAGGTTGATGGAGGTGGGGTTAAAGGTGGTAGATCAGAGAGGAGGGTGGAGCGGATAGGTGGGAAGGAAGATTGGCAGGTAGGACAGGTGCTGAGGATGGTGCTGAGCTGGAAGGTTGGAACGGGGGTAAGGTGGGGGGGACAGGAAATGAGGAAACTGGTGAAGTCCATGTTGATGCCCTGGGGTTGAAGTGTTCCGAGGCGGAAGATGAGGCGTTCTTCCTCCAGGTGTCGGGTGGTGAGGGGGTGGTGATGGAAGAGGCCCAGGACCTGCATGTCCTCGGCAGAGTGGGAGGGAAAGTTGAAATGTTCGGCTACTGGTGATGGGGTTGATTGGTGCAGGTGTCCTGGAGATGTTCTCTAAAGCGCTTTACGAGGAGGCATCCAGTCATCCCAATGTAAAGGAGACTACATCGGGAGCAACGGATACAATAAATGACATTAGTGAAAGTGCAGGTGAAACTTTAATGGATGTGGAAGGCTCCTTTGGGGCCTTGGAGGTGAAGTGGGGGTGGGAGGTGTGGGCACAAGTTTTGCAATTCCTGCGGTGGCAGGGGAAGGTGCCAGGAGGGGAGGGTGTGTTGTTGGGGGATGTAGACCTGACCAGGTAGCCACGGAGGGAACGGTCTTTGTGGAAAGCAGATGGGTGGGGAGGGAAATATATCCATGGTGACGGAAATGTCGGCAAATGATGCGGTTTATGCAGAGGTTGGTGGGGTGGAAGGTGAGGACCGGGGGGGTTCTGTCTTTGTTGCGGTTGGAGAGGTGGGATTTGAGGGTGGAGGTGTGGGATGTGGATGAGATGTGTTGCAGGGCATTTTCAACAAGTGGGAGGGGAAGTTATGGTCTTGAAAGGAGGCGGCCATCTGGTGTGTTCTGTGGTGGAACTGGTCCTCCTGGGAGCAGATATGGGGAGACGGGGGAATTGGGAATACGGGATAGCACTTTTGCAGGAGACAGGGTGGGAAGAGGTGTAATCCAGGAGGCTGTGGGAGTCGGTGGGTTTGTAAAAAGTGTCAGTGTTGCCCTGTACAGCTGTTCTGTTGCTGTCCATTACGGTTTTACCCTCCCTCGTTATCCTTGATATTTTTCAGTCCATTCCATCCTAGGCTAATTTTCTTGCCTAAAAGTGTTTCTCGCTTCAACAATTGGCTTTTATTTGGCAGTCCATCTGTTGTATCCACAAGATCTGACAAAGCCATTGCTGATAGGAGAAAGCTAAAGAAATTCTATGTGTTATTGATCTACTGACCACTGTAGTGTAGGAGTATAATGATGACAACTACTCTGTGCCAGGGCATGATGGATGATGGATAAATTCACCCCAAAAATAACCAAAATGCCTGGGAAAATAAAATCACTGGAGCAAAGTCATTCTATATATAGATTGGACAGTATCTGTGTGGAGTTGCTCTTCCAATTGCCAGCAGATTCTATCCCACATTTGCTGCTCATAGACTCCCTCTTGGTTGCTATTGGCTATGTCTGGCCCTTGGGAGTCTGACGGAAGCTGCTAGGATCATGCATGATGTTGTGAAAGGGTTGAGAAAAGATTTATAAGGATGTTGCCAGGGTTGAAGGGTTTAAGATATAGGGAGAGGCTGAATAGACTGGGGCTATCTTCCTTGGAGTGTTGGAGGCTGAGGGGTGACCTCATAGAGGTTTATAAAGTCATGAGGGGCATGAATGGGATAAATAAGCAAGGTATTTTCCCCAGGGTGGGTGGGGGTGGGGGGGGGGGGGGTCCAAAGCTAGAGGGCATACCTTTAAGATGAGAGGGGCAACTTTTTCATGCAGAGGGTGGTGCATGAATGGAATGAGCTGCCAGAGGAAGTGGTGGAGGTTGATGCAATTACAACTTTGAAAAGCATCTACATGGGTATATGAATAGGAAGGGTTTAGAGGCATATTGGCCAAAACCTGGCAAATGGGACTAGATTTATTTAGGATATGGTCAGCATGAATGTGTTGGACCAAAGGGTCTGTTTCTGTGCTCTATTCCTCTATGACTCTGAGTACAAGTGGATGGAGAGAAGAAGGGAGCTGCACTCAGTCTGGGTAAGAAGAAGAAGAAGACTGCATTGAGTGAAGGGATGAGGCTGCAAAAGGTAGAGAACATTCTATTTCGGAGGATGGATACTGTTCTTTGGAGCCATGAGCTTGAGTCCTGAAGGTTGTATTGTCTGCCTGGTACAATGGTTTAAACTTATTTCATCATAATTGAGAGGAACTTGGAGAGGTGGGGAGGGATCCAGTTGTCATCTTCCACATTGGTAAGAACAACATTGGTGGGACTGGAAAGGAGGCTTTGCTGAAAGAAATTAAACAAGAACCAAATTAAAAGCAGAAATTATAACCTGAGCCACAGGAAAACTGGCACAGGGTAAACAAAAGTGAAGGACTTAAAATGCATGGTTTTGGGAGGAATGTGTTTTGGTTGCAGGGCACTGACACCAGCGCTGGAATGGAAGCAAATTATTCCAGGGGACAGGCTAGGCTTCAGTTGAACCATCCTGGGAACATAATTGAAGTTGTGACGAGGACTTCAAGCTGAATAGTGGATTGGAGATTGGGTGGGATGGGGGGTGGTGTTCATTGTCTTTGTAATGGCTGCAAGATTATGTTTCTCAGAGATCAAACTGGAAAACTGCATATGTAGAAATATGTACTTTCCAAAGAACAGATTATAAGGCATGGTGGGGTACGTACAAAATGGAAGACTTACAACAGCAAGAAATGATCTTGAATTGGAAATGTAAAATCCATATGGGATGATGATAAGAAATTACAAGAGGAAGAACAACACTAAAGAGCTATATTTTAGGACTTGGAATAAATCAGGAGATAATGAGAGCGTGTATAAAAGGAAGTACATTTAATCATGGATACTCTAATCCTCATATTAGTTGGGAAAATCAAACCGACAGAGAGAGCTACAAGGATGAATTTTCCCTTCTCATGTGCTTGAAGATGCTCTCCTACACAGCTCATCCACGTCCTGTACCTCTGCCCTCAAACCCCACCCCTCCATCCATAACAAGGACAGAACCTCCCGGTCCTCACTATGCACCCTAGGAACCTTCGCATAAACCGCCGACATTTCTGCCACCTCCAAACGGACCCCACCACCAGAGGTATATTGCCCTCCCTTACAGCTTTCCGCAAAGACTGTTCCCTCCGTGACTACCTGGTCAGGTTCATGCCCTCTAACAAACCACCCTCCCATCCTGGCACCCTTCCCTGGAATTGCAAAACCTGTGCCTACACCACCTCCCTCACTTCCAACCAAGGCTCAACGTTTCACCTGCACATCCACCCATGTCATTTATTGTATCCGTTGCTCCCAATGCCGTCTCCTCTACATTGTGGAGACTGGACTTCTCCTCGCAGAGCACTTTAGGGAACATCTTTGGGACACCCGTACCAATTAACCCCACCACCCTGTGGCCCAACATTTCAACTCCCCCTCCCACTCTGCTGAGGACATGCAGGTCCTGGGCCTCCTCCCTCACCACCCGATGCCTGAAGGAAGAAGGCCTTACCTTCCACCTCGGAACACTTCAACCCCAGGGCATCGATGTGGACTTCACCAGTTTCCTCATTTCCTCTCTCCTACCACACCCCCCCCCCCCCCCACCTTACCCTAGTTCCCACCTTCCAGCTCAGCACTGTCCTCATGACCTGTTCTACCTGCCAATCTCCCTTCCCACCTATCCACCCCGCCCTCCCCTCTGGCCTATCACCTTCATCCCCACCTCCATCCACCCATTGTACTCTTTGCTACCTTCCCCAGCCTCCTCTCTGACCTATCACCTCCATCCCCACCCCCATTCACCTATTGTACTCTTTGCTACCTTCTCACCAGCAGCCCCCCCCCCCCCCCTCCCCCAACAACTTTATCTCCAGTCCTCACTCTTCCCTACAAGGAAGAATCTGTATTGTGTATGCAAAACAGTTTCCTAAAACAATATGTTGTGGATCCAACCAAGGGTCAGGCTATTTTGGATCAGCTAATGAATAATGAAGCCTGTTTAATAAGTTATTTCAGAGTAAAATGTCTCTTAAGAAACAGTGACCAAAACATGATAGAATTAGTATTCAATCTGAGAATGAAAAGCCTGGGTCAAAAACATCTACGATAACTTCAATTAAGGTAATTACAAAACAATAAAGTTGGATTCGCTGCAATGAACTGTGAAAGGAGTTGTGTAAAAAGATATTTGAGGAACAATGGCAGACGTATGAGAAAACAGTTCACAGCTCGCAACAAAGATCTATCCAAGTGAGGAAGAATGATGTTAGGGAGGGGATGAACCAACCATGATCTGGGGGAAGTTAAGCACTGTATCATATTGAAAGAAGAAACATAAAGTGTGGCAAAGATTATTGGTCAGCCAGTTGATTGGGAAACTCATGGAAACCAGCAAAAGGGAGCCAGAAAAAGGGATGGAGAAAATACATTTTTGCGTAAACTAGCAAGTAATATCAAATGGATAGTGAGATCTTCCTTTCAATGTATAAAATGGAAACAAGAGATCAAAGTGAACTCCTTAGATAATGAGGCTGGGAAATAATACTGGGGACCTAGGCAATGGCAGAGGAGTTGAATGAATACTTTGCACAGTCTCCATAGTATAGCACAAATGGCATTCCTGAAAAATACATAAGGAGCCAACATGGGAGAAGAAATAAGTACAATAATTATCATGAAAGAGAAAGTACTAGGCAATCTAATGTGGCTAAAGGCTGGTAAGTCACAGGACCTGATGATTCTTTTAATAGCAGAAGTTGAAGCCCAGAATTAGGGGCCCAGACCAAAAGAGAGAGTGACTTCACATGAAAACTATAAGTTTATTTGTTTGGTGATAGTTAATTTGACTGTCTGTTATAGGTTACTTTCAGATTGAAGGTAAATAGGGGAAACTTTTACAGGTTATGAACAAAAGACCAGTAGGAAATCTTTAAAAATTCAAATTAAGAACTAAGTAATTAAAATGCAGATGCAGGTGCAGTTGATGTGTTATACCTGCATAATGTGGAACTAATGGACCCCATTCTAGTTCATTGTGACCACATCTGTCGCAGGTGTTGGTTGCTTGAGGAACTCTGGCTCAGAGTTGATGAGCTCAAGTCTGAGCTTCAAAACCTGTAACACATCAGGGAAGGGGAGAGTTACCTGGACTTGTACTTCAGGAGGCAACCCTTAGATTATGTACCTCAAATTTGGTAGGGACAGGAGAGTGTGACTATGAGCAAGGTAGGTAGAGGGATCCAGGAGGTGTAATGCTGAAGGAGCCTCACGCCTTAATCTTGTCTAATAGTTGTGAGATTCTTGCTCCCTGCATGGATTAGTGCTGGGGATATGCAGGGAGGATGAGCAAACTGACCAATGTACTGTGGTATAGGGAACCAGTCAAGAGAACTATGAAATGTAGTTGTAATCAGAGACAGTATAGTCAGGGGAGTAGACACTGTCCTCTGGCCAGGATTGAGAGTCCTACAGACTGTGTTGCTTACCTGGTGCCTGTGTTCAGGATATCTCATCCAGGCTGCAGAAGTACTTTGAGTGGGAGGAGAAAGATCCAGTTGTTGTGATATAGGTAGAAAGAGGTTCTACTGAGGTAATATGAGTAGCTAGGGCTAAATTACAAAGCAGAATCAAAAAGTTAATAATCGCTGGATTACAATCTGAGCCACGACTAATTGGCGCAGGGTCATCAAGATTAAAGAGGTAAATCCATGGGTCTAAGATTGGTGTGGGAGAAATGGGTTTGAATTCATGGGATATTGGCACCAGTACTAGAGAAGGAGGGAGTTGTTCTGATGGGACAAGCTCCACCTGAATCATGCTGGGCTTAGAAACTTTTGTGAATCTCCTAGAGTTATGGATGGGGCTTTAAAATAAATAAATGTGGGGGCGGGGGGGTAATGTTCAGTAACATGGAAAATTATGGAACATGTTACAGGGGAGGAGGGCTCAGCAGAGGTGATTAAAGTTTCCAGAACAAGTAATTGGACAGAGAACATGGAAAGCCTCAAGGATCTAACTGCAGGTACAACACAAAGGGGGGAAGCTATCAGAAAGGGACCAGTCAACACAGCTCTGAGGGTGCTGTACTTAAATGCATGCAGTGTATGAAACAAGATAAATAACCTTGTAGTGCAGATCTCGCTGCATTCCCAGATAACCACCTTCGCTGTCCACTATACCACCAAACTCGGTATCACCAACAAACTTACTAACCAGACCTCCCAAATTCTCATCCAAGATATTTATTACCTGGACAGGTACTTGCTGGCCCTGAACCCTCATTAACTCATTTTGAAAGCCTCCCACAATCAACCTTTGAAAGTGTCTGTCTAAAACCATCAAAATTGGTCTTGCCCCAATTTAAAATTTTAGCTTGAACTTGCAGGTGGACTGGGAAAATCAGGTTAGTAGCGGAACTCAAGAAAAGGAATTTGTAGAGTTTTTTTTGGAGCAGCTTGTGGTACAGCCCATTAGGGAATAACCAGTTCTGGATTTGGTAATGTGTTATGAGGCAAACTTGACTAGGGAGAACAAGGTAGAAAAACCCCTCAGGAGAAATAACCAGAATGTGATAAATTCACCATGCTGTTTGGGACGGATAAGCTAGAATCAAATGTAACAGTATTACAATTGAGTCAAGGTAACTAGAAAGACACGAGGAAGGTGCTGGCCAGAGTTGATTTGAAGGGAAGCCCATCAGGTAGGAGTTTCTGGGGCTTTTTTGGGAGGCATAGCAGAAACACATCCCAAGAAAGAAGAAACATACTAAAGGGAGGATGAGGCAACAATGGATAACAAAGGAATTCACGGTACAGTACAAGAGCAAAAGAAAAAGCATACAATATGGTAACAATTAGTGGGAAGCCAGAGGATTGGGAACCCTTTAAAAACCATTGGAGGATAACTAAAAAAAAGGAGTGGCAGATGAAGTTTAATTTAGATAAATGCAAGCTGCTGCATTTTGGAAAAGCAAACCAGAGGAGGACTTGTACATTTAATGGTACGGTCCTGGGAACATTGCTGAACAAAGAGACCTTGGAGTGCAGGTTCATAGCTCCTTGAAAGTAGAGTTGCAGGTAGTTAGGATAGTGAAGAAGGCGTTTGGTATGCTTTCCTTTATTGATCAGAGCACTGAGTATGAGAGTTGGGAGGTCATGTTGCGGCTGTACAGGACGTTAGTTAGGCCACTTTTGCAATGTTATGTGCAATTCTAGTCTCCTTCCTATCAGAAGGATGTTGTGAAACTTGAAAGGGTTCAGAAAAGATTTACAAGGATGTTGCCAGGGTTGGAGGATTTGAGCTACAGGGAGAGGCTGAATAGGCTGGGGCATTGGAGGCTGAGGGATGACCTTGTAGAGATTTATAAAATCATGAGGAGCATGGATAGACAAAGTCTTTTCCCTGGGGTCGGGGAGTCCAGAACTAGAGGGCAAAGGTTTAGGGTGAGAGGGGAAAGATATAAAAGAGACCTAAGGGGCAACTTTTTCCACGCAGAGGGTGGTGCGTGTATGGAATGAGCTGCCAGAGGAAGTGGTGGAGGCTAGTACAATTGCAACATTTAAAAGGCATCTGGATGGATGTATGAATAGGAAGGGTTTAGAGTGATATGGGCCAAGTGCTGGTAAATGGGACTAGATTAGGTTGGGATATCTGGTCAGCATGGACAAAGGGGCTTTTTCCGTGCTGTACGTCTCTATGATTCTAATAACAGGGGGAGAAGATGAAGTAGGAGAGTAAACTAGCTAGTAATATAAAAGAAGATTGCAAGAGCCTTTTTAAATGTACAAATGATAAGAGAGAGGCAAGAGTGAAATTTGGACTGCTCCACAGTAGCACACCAGAACGTTGAGAGTCAGAGGTGAGAGTCGTGGCCATCATGAAGGAGAATGTATTGGGGTCTAAAAGTGGATAAATCAACCTCACCTGATGGATCCACCCCAGAGTTCTGAAGGAGAAAGCTGAGGAGATTGTGCGGTGTATTGATCATGAACTTTCAGGAATCACTGGAGTTAGGGAAGATCCCAGAGGATTGGGAAATGGCCAGTGTAGCACACTGTTTGAAAAAGGAGGGAGGCAGAAGGCAGGAAATTACACCTGACCACAGTCATTGGTAAGATTTAAGAGTCCATAGTAAAGCATAAGATTGTGGACTACTTGGCAATGCATGGTAAAATAGGACTGAGTAAACGTGGCTTCGTCAAGGGGAGGTCATGCCAGACAAATCTGCTAGAAATCTTTGAGGAAATAACAAGCAAATTAGGCAAAGGAGAGCTAGTGGATGTGATCTATTTTGATTTCTGGAAGGCATTTGATAAAATGTTGCATGGCAGGCTGTTAAATAAAATCAGAGCCCAGTGTTTGATGCAAGATACTGGCATGAGGATTGCCTGACTTGCAAAAGGCAGAGAGTAGGGATAAAGTGGTTTATTTCAGGATGGCATCCAGTGATTAGTGGAATTGCATAGGGGTCAATGTTGGGAGTACAATTATTCATGTTGTACATTAACAATCTGGATGAAGGAACTCAGGGCAAGATTGCTAAGATTGCAAATGAAATTAAGGTAGGTAAAAGGTAGATGTACAAGCTAGGAGAGTGGGTAAAGAAGTGGCAGACGGAATGCACTCTGGGGAAAATGTGATATTATGCTCTTTGATTGGAAAAATAGAAGAGATGAATGTTATTGATGGAGAAAAACTGCAGAAAGCTCTGGAACAGAGGAATTTGGAAATCTTCATGCATAAATCATAAAAAAGCTGACGTCCAGGTTCAGCAGGTAATAGAGAAAACAAATGGAATGTTGGCCTTTATTTCAAATGAAATGGGAGATAAAAATAGGCTAGTCTTGCTAAGGTGAGACACTGCATTAGTTAGATCACACTTGGAGTACTGTGAACAGTTTTGGACCTGATATCTAAAATGACATACTGGCATTGGAGGCAAGCCAGAAATCAGCTTACTAGGTTGTTCTTGCTCATTTTGCCTTCTAAAGAGAGCTTGAGTAATCTGGGCCTATATTCATTTGAGTTCCAACTACTGAGAGTAGACCTTATTGAAATATAGAAGATTCTTCTGGGCTTGACAGAATAGTTGCAGTGAGCTTTTTTCCTCTTGTGGGAGAGTCTAGAATTAGGTGGTGTAATATGAGTCAGGTGTTGCCCATTTAAGATAGAAATTAGGAAAGATTTCTTCTCTCAAAGTGTAGTGGATTTTTGGAATTCTTCAATGCAGAGGGCTGCAGAGACTGAATTGTTAAGTACATTCAAGACTGGGATAGATAGATGTGGAATCTGTAAGGGAATCAAGGCTATCGTCAAAAGGCTGGAAAGTGGAGTTGAGAAATATTAGATCATCCATGAACTCCAGCGCCTCTGGTCCGGGGTCTGGTTTCTGGCATCTGCAGTCATTGTTTTTACCTCATTGAACGGTGAGCAGATTCAATCGACCAGATTGACTATAAGACACAGAAACAGACGTAGACAATGTGTAAGTATCAAGGTTAAACAATTGTCTTGTTTTAATTGTGCTAGGTACAATTTCATGCACATTTGTTCATTTTAAAGAAATAAGTAAAATGTTAAAAATCTCACAACACCAAGTTATAGTTTAACAGTTTAATTGGAAGCACTAGCTTTCAGAGCGCTGATCCTTCATCAGGTGGTTCCAAAAGCTAGTGCTTCCAATTAAACCTGTTGGACTATAACCTGGTGTTATGTGATCTTTAACTTTGTACACACCAGTCCAGCACCGATATCTCCAAATATTAAGTAAGATGTTTGAATTTAGCAGCTTGATCAGAGTATGACACCTATCTCTTAAAAAGAATCATGAATTTTGGAAAGTGACTCGATTACTTTCGTGTATCTGTGGGACAAAGCAATTTGAAAAGGACATCCTGATACCATGTCAGAAATATTTGTTCTTAATTGCTTAATATTACTTAGGATACTAATGAATGTTAATCTGATAGTTGGCATTATTGGTAGGAGGATGTAATGTCATTTGTTCAGGTTATCTCAAACCACACCAGCCTTGTACCTCTTTCCTCTCCATAAAAAAAAACACAGTTGTCCCTTTTCCAAACAATGCTATCTACCTCCCCATCAAACAGAGCTTAACCCCTAACCTATCGTCCCCAGCAGTAAAGCATGGAACTGGAATGCAATCCCTCTGTAATTAATAAGCTTTCATTTATAGAGGTGAACAAATCAGTCACCACAGTTTTGGTCTTCCCTATCTGAAGGAGCGCAAATGTTAGTGTGCACCACCTAAGTATTATTAACTATTAATTACACGAATACCCAATTAACAAGTGTATGGTATTGTTTTGTCCATTTTCTCCCTTTGCAGGTATATCATTTTGTTGACTTTTTTAATTGTTTGTAATTTTGTTTGATAGGATTTAAAACAATATTGTTGAAAGTCTGCTCAGTATTTGTGTAATTTTCATTCTAAATGTTCAGTCTTTAGAACTTTAGTGAGGAGATATTGTAATAGATGAGAAACTCTACTTTGACAATAGCCAAATGTCTCCTTTGTATAACAAATCAAAATTAGCTGTACATTCAACAGCTTGTCTGCACAGCGATTAGTTTGGAGCTGAATCAACTATTGCTTGTTAAAATTCTGTTGCAGTAATCTGAACTGAATGCACTAATATTTTCATAGGTTATTCATCCAGATCTAGAAGTAGCTGATTATGCTTTTCCTCCTGCTCGTACAGCTCCTTCTAATCTAAGATTGTTGGTGAGTAGCAGTGAATTGTTCCATTTATCTTTCCATCTATGATTAGATATTCATTACAGTACTTTCATCATAAAGT
This sequence comes from Chiloscyllium punctatum, assembly GCF_047496795.1. Classification (NCBI taxonomy): domain Eukaryota; kingdom Metazoa; phylum Chordata; class Chondrichthyes; order Orectolobiformes; family Hemiscylliidae; genus Chiloscyllium; species Chiloscyllium punctatum. The sequence continues at coordinate 50,585,497 of NC_092760.1, forward strand.
TTTAATCATGTTTATTTTTCCTTTGTAGGATAAGGAAGTCAGGCAGTTTTCTTCGATTGTTTGCACAGCTATTCCAAGGATATAGATCATGCTTGCAACTGATTCGAATCATCCTGAACCTGTAATAAACTTTCACAAGGTAAGTAACAATGATAAATAACAAAGCTTTGAAATTAAGCAATCTTTTTTAATGTTTTGTAACTGTTATTTGGATGTAAATTAATGAGGGGCAGCACATGACTCAGTGGTAGCACTACTATCTCACAGTGTCAGGGACCAGGGTTCAATTCAACTTTTGGCGATTGTCTGTGTGGAGTTTGCACGTTCTCCGATGTCTGCGTGGTGTTTCCTCTGTGTGCTCTGGTTTCCTCCCACAGTCCAAAGATGTGCAGGTTGGGTGGATTGGCCATGGGAAATTGCCCTGTAGTGTCCAGGGATATGTGGGCTAGGTGGATTAGCCATGGGAAATGAGGGGTTACAGGGGTAGGTCTGTGTGGGATGCTTTTCATTTAGTTCACTCAGTTTTATCATGATGTATTACCCTTGCATTGATACGCTAAAATTTATAGTTCAGTAGTTCTGGCCTGAGAAACATATGGAATAAGTCTGAAAGAGACAAGAGATCTGTATTTTCCTAACTGCTGATTTCCTCCAGTTAAGTGGAGAAGTTTGCATCTGCTATGTAAGGGCAGTCTGACTATTCACTCTGCCTTCGACAAACTAACAGGTTATGCAGCTGAGAGTATTTTCATTCTCAGATACGAGTCAAAGCTTTGCTTAAAATTAAAATGAATGGACTAGTGGTAACTGTAGTTGACAAGACACAGGTTGTTTAATTCTTTCTAGAGGTGTATACTTGACAAAACAAAACTAGTGTTCAGACTTTAGTTTTTTTGTATTCCAAGAATGAGTATTATTATTTTTCCAGTTTTTCAAACTGTCATGCTCAGTAACTTGATCATCATTCAATAATCATTTTATTCCAGTTACTCATAGGGTGATGATATTAGCAGTGGAATTCTGTAGTGCATTAATTGTTTAAGAATTTTCACGTTTCAGTCTTAAATAACTGTCTGATAGGCTTGTAAAAGTGGACATGACATCCTTCTTGAAACAAAGTGATAACTGTAAAGACCATTATCTAATGCAAGCCAGGGCAAACTCAAGTAAACAGATATTCTACTAAATGGATATAATGAGAAGAACAATCTCCAATACTCTGCACAGAGTTATGGGAAGGGGTTCAGTAGGATGAATAAAGGGAAAAGCAGGCATGGCAAAAAGGTGACCCAATGGCAAAAGGGTGACTTTAAAGATTTAGCAGCCACAACTGTACAAAAAATTAAAACATGCTTTGAATGAAAAGGCATTAAGAAAATAAATGAAACATGCCCTCAAATCAGAGCTAACCATGAGTAAAAGCTGATGCTGCAGACAAGACTCTTGCCAGACAGCACTGGCTAATCACTGCTTGATCTGACAAGTTTGATTTCTGGTGCGGGCATTGAGTTAGTCAATTGTAAGTTGCCTGCCTTAACAATTAGTGCGCGGAGTTCTAAATCAAGTCTGAGCAGGAGACTTACGAGGTACTGACAAACTTAATAAAAAAGCCATTGATCATTGAGAAGCTTTGAATAGACTGGAAACACATCTATGTAATGCTAACGTTTGTGTTGATACAATAGCTTTAAGAGGTATATTTTGTCCTTTTTAAAAAAAAATAGCGGTTTTATCATCGAGGTTAGAGCTGTCTATTGGAAGTGCATAATGTAAACAGCTTGGGAGGCCTTCAGGTTTTGTTTTGGAAGTAAGAACAATAGAAGCAGCGTGAATGGATGGGGCAAGCTACCACAGAACCAGGAGTTTCAGTTTTAATTTTTCAATCGCAACTGCTGGGGTCTTGAAATTGGATGTGGAAAGTTGTTTTTCCTCTCTTGGTTACAGCTAAAAAATTGAGGGTTCTCTTCCTGCTACCAGAATTTCATGTGAGACAATCTGTTTTACTGAATTTGCCTTTGTCAAGGGTGTGTTAATGGAATGTTACTATATTAGAACAGT